>NW_016825020.1:565607-739773 GCF_001698545.2 Rhinopithecus bieti | reverse complement strand
GTCCAGCTCCAAAACCCTCAGCCTTAAAAAACAGTAGCACCAGCTCCCCCTTCCCCGGTGTCTCCAGCTCCACAAACCTCATGCTAGAACAGCACCACTCCTCCCTGAGTATCCAGCTCCATGACCCTCAAACTACAACAGCAACACCGGCTCCTCCCTGGATCTCCAGCTCAACAACTCTCAGACTTGAGGGGCGGCACCGGCAACTCCCCAAGGATCCAGCTCCATGACCCTCAGATTTGAACAGCGGTAGCACCACCTCCTATCCAGGTCTCCAGCTTCATGACCCTTAAACTAGAAAAGCAGCACCGCCGCCTCCCTGGTTATTCAGCTCCAAGAACCTAAGTCACGAATGGCAGAACCGGCTCCCCTCCAGGGCTCCAGCTCCAGGACCCACAGATTTGAATGCGAGCACCAGCTCCTCCCGGGATCTCTAGCTCCACTACCCTCAAACGAGAACAGCAGCACCGGCTCCTCCCCCGGTCTCCGCTTCCACAACCCTCAAACTATAACAGCAGTACCGGCCTCTCCCCAGGTCTCCAGATCCACGACCCTCAAAATACAATTGCATGACTGGCTCCTCCCTGATTCTCCAGCTCCCAAACCCTCAAACTTCAACTGACACACTGGATCCCCCCACAGTTAAACAGCAGCAGCGGCTATTCCCCAAAACTCCATATCCACGACCTTTCGACTTAAATGGTGGTAGCACTGGTTCCTCCCTAGGTCTCCAGTTCCATGACCCTCAAACTCCACAGCAGCACCGACTCCTCCTCAGATCTACAGCTCCACCACCCTCACATCAGACACCAAGCCTACCTCCTCCCCACTCTCCAGCTACACAACCCCCAGACTTGAACAGCAGCAGCGGCTCCTCCCTGTACCTCAAGCCCCATGACCCTCAGACCTGAAAAACAGCAACACCATCTGCCTCCCAGGGCTCTAGCTCCAGGATCCAGCAGCACCACCTCCTCTCTGGTTCTTCAGCTCCACAAGCCTCAGGCATGAACAACAGCACCCACTCCTCCCTGGGTCTCCATATTCACTGCCCTCACTAGAACAGCAACACCGGGTCCTCCCTGGATCTCCAGCTCAGTGACTCTCAGACTTGAAAGGAAGCACGGGCTCCTCCGTGGGTCTCCAGAACCAAGACACTCAAAACAGCACAGATCCTCGCTGAGTCTGCAGCTCCATGACGCTCAGACTAGAACAAGACCTCTCCTTCCTGGATCGCCAGCTTCCAGACCCTAAAACTACAACATTGCTCCTCCCTAGGTCTGCAGGTCCATGACCGTCAAAGGAGAAAAAGACCTATCCTCCCTGGGTCGACAGCTTCCAGACTCTCTTACTACAACAACATTGCTCCTGCCTGGGTCTGCAGCTCCACAACCCTGAAACTAGAACAAGACTTCTCCTCTCTGGGTCTCCAGCTTCCCAACCCTCCAACTTCAACAATATTGCTTCTCCCAGGGTCTGCAGCTCCACAACCCTCAAACTAGAACATGACCTCTCCTCCTTGGATCAGCAGCTTCCAGACTCTCAACCTTCAACAACATTCCTTCTGCCTGGTTCATCTAGACGACCCTCAAACTACAACATGCTCTCTCCTCCCTGGTTCGTCAGTTTCCAGACGCTCGAACATCAACAACATTGCTCCTGCTTGAGTCTGCAGCTCCACGACCCTCAAACTACAACATGACCTCTCCTCCCTGGGTCGACAGCTTCCAGACTCTCTTACTACAAAATTGCTCCTGCCTGGGTGTTCATCTCCATGACCCTCAAACTAGAACAAGACCTCTCCTCCCTAGGTCCGTAGCTCCACGATCCTCAAACTAGAACATGATCTCTCCTCCCTGGGTCACCAGTTTCCAGAACCTCGAACTTCAACAACATTGCTCCTCCCTGGGTCTGCAGCTCCATGACCCTCAAACGAGAACAAGACCTCTCCTCCCTGGGTGGACAGCTTCCAGATTCTCTTACTACAACATTGCTCCTGCCTGGGTGTTCATCTCCACGACCCTCAAACTAGAACAAGACCTCTCCTCCCTGGGTCTGTAGCTCCACGACCCTCAAACTAGAACAGGATCTCTCCTCCCTGGGTCGCCAGTTTCCAGATGCTCGAACTTCAACATTGCTTCTGCTTGGGTCTGCAGCTCCACGACCCTTGAACTACAACATGACCTCTCCTCCCTGGGTCGACAGCTTCCAGACCCTCGAACTACATCATTGCTCCTCCCTGGGTCTGTAGCGCCACGACCCTCAAACTAGAACATGACCTCTCCTCCCTGGGTCGCCAGGTTCCAGACCCTCTTACTACAACAACATTGCTCCTCCCTGGGTCTGCAGCTCCACGACCCTGAAACTAGAACATGACCTCTCCTCCCTGGGTCTCCAGCTTCCAGACCCTCGAACTTCAACAACATTGCTCCTGCTTGGGTCTGCAGCTCCACGACCCTCAAACTAGAAGACTTCTCCTCCCTGGGTTGACAGCTTCCAGACCCTTGAACGTCAACAACATTGCTCCTGCCTGGGTCTGCAGATCCACGACACTCGAACAAAAACATGACCTCTCCTCCCTGGGTCGCCAGCTTCCAGACCCTCGAACTACAACATTGCTCCTGCCTGGGTCTGCAGCTCCACGACCCTCAAACTAGAGCAAGACTTCTCTTCCCTGGATCGACAGCTTCCAGACCCTTGAACTACAACATTGCTCCTCCCTGGGTCTGCAGCTCCACGACCCTCAAACTAGAACATGACCTCTCCTCCCTGGGTAGCCAGGTTCTAGACCCTCAAACTTCAACAATATTGCTCCTGCCTGGGTCTGCAACTCCACGACTCTCAAACTAGAAGACCTCTCCTACCCGGGTCAACAGCTTCCAGACTCTCTTACTACAACGACGTTGCTCCTCCCTGGTTCTGCAGTTCCACTACCCTCAAACTAGAACAAGACTTCTCCTCCCTGGGTCGTCAGCTTCCAGAACCTCGAACTTCAACAACATTGCTCCTCCCTGGGTCTGCAGCTCCACGACCCTCAAACTAGAACATGACCTCTCCTTCCTGGGTCGCCAGCTTCCAGACTCTCAAATTACAACAATGCTCCTCCCTGGGTCTGCAGCTCCCCGACCCTCAAACTAGAACATGACCTCTCCTTCCTGGGTCGCCAGCTTCCAGACCTTTGAACTTCAACAACATTGCTCCTCCCTGGGTCTGTAGCTCCACGACCCTCAAACTAGAACATGACCTCTCCTCCCTAGGTCGCCAGGTTCCAGACCCTCGAACTTCAACAACATTGCTCCTGCTTGGGTTTGCAGCTCCACGACCCTCACCCTAAAACAGCAGCACCAGCTCCTTCCTGGACCTCCAGTTCAATGCCTCTCAGACTTCAAAGGCAGCACCGGCTCCACCCTCCGGCTCCAGTTCAAACACAATCAGATTTGAGCAGTGGCAGCACCAACTCCTGTCTGGCTTTTCCGCTTCATGATCCTTAAACTAGAATAACAGCACCATCTTCTCCCTGAGTCTGCAGCTCCACGATCCTCAAACTGGAACAGCAGTACCAGCTCCTGTGGGATCTTCAGCTCCATGACCCTAAGGCATCAGTGGCAGCATCGGCTCCTCCCATCGGCTCCAGCTCCAGGACCCTCAGACTGGAACAAAAACACCAACTCCTCCCCATGCCTCCAGCTCCTTGACCCTCATGAACAATCCCTTCTCATGAAATGTAGCAGTCAAGAAAACTGCAGCGGAAGTAAATAAATAAATGTTTTCCTTTCAAATTGATGTTTCTTTTCTGTTCACGCAAATCAGGAAACTTTTCTACTTTCCATCAATCTTGCAGTCTACGTATATTCAATTGTAAGGTGGAAATCCACCATTTGAAATGACCTTTAGAAACGTAGTCATTCATTTTTACTATGATCTTATCTCACAGCTCTAGAAACCATCTTTCACTTTGCCTGTGCAGAAGTCTTGGGAACATTCAAACTATGAACTTACTTGGTTGAGATTCCTAAAATACACATTATCCCCAAAGGTTCCTGCCCTCCTTAAAATCTTCTAACACGTTCCCGTCACCTGAGCATAAGTGCCAGGTCCCATCCATAGCCCACAGTGCCCAGCACGGCCCTGCCCTCTGCCCTGACCTTATGGTCTCCCGTCTGCAGTTACTTTCCTGCCAGACAGGCTTCTGTCACTTCCTCAAACCACACGGGCTCAGGCCTGACTCTGGGCCTTTCCCCCTGCTGTGCCCTCTGTGTGGAGTGCCTTTCCCCGGCTCCCCGTCCTCCTCTCAACCTGCTCTGCTCCAGCCTGCTGGTCGCCCCTCAGGTCGATGAACACAGGATGTCCTCCCCGCATAGGCCTTTGCACATGCTGTTCTCTGTGCCTGAAACACTTCTCCCCAACCATCTGGGTTCACTTTTCTAATTGCCATTCATCCTTGGAGTCTCCACTGAAATTTCACCCCCCGCCTGCCCCCATCACTTGTAATGGGAACTTTCTCATTACAGCGTTTTGCACACTTCTAATTATTCTATTAGGCTGGTGCAGAAGTCATCTCAGTTTTTGCCATTACTTTTAATGAACTGCAGCACCGGCTCCTCCCCACTTTTGATGGCCATTACCTTTAATGGTAAAAACCGGGATTACTGCTGCACCAACCTAATAGAATAATTTATATTTATTCATCCATCATCTGTCTTCCCCTTCAGAAAGTTAGCTCCATGAGAATAGGGACCAAATCTACTCAGATCACTCCACCTTCCTAGCACATTGTCAATAATTATTTACCGACCGACTGATAGAGAAATATCTTCATTGTTGCTGGGATGAGCCACATAACATGACACGCCCCTTTGAAAGTCAATGTCATGGACACTTAGCATTTGCTTTTCACCCCTGCACCCGTGGCTTGGCAGGGCTTAGGCTGATCTAGTCTGGGCTTGACTCCAGGCTGAGGGTTGGAACCCCGCGTGCTCCACACGCCTCTCATCCTGCAGCTGGAGCCGAAGTTCCCTGGGGCACGCTCGTCTCGTGGGAAAACTCAAGAGCAATAGAGGGCAGGCCTGGCAGTGCCGACACATTCCAGGCTTCTGTCTGTGCCATGTCTATGAAAATCTCGTTGGCATAAGCAACTCACCCAGCCACGAGCAATACCTATGGGATGGTATTTGCAATGGTGTCTGCAGGTTTAGTCCGATGTTATTCCCTGTGGAGGACAGAGAAGCCTCAGTTGGCCTCCGACTGTTGGCAGAACAAGATATTAGGTTGGCGCAAAACAACCATAAGCCCCAGGTAGCCCATGCCCAGTGAGACAGGAGAGGGGCAGGAAGAACTGTGGGAGCTAAGGGAGGCTCCCACCCCCAGGCCCCTCTCCCGCTTGCCCCCATCTCTGCTTTCTTTTTTTTTTTTTTTTTCTTGAGACAGGCTCTGACTCTGTCACCCAGGCTGAAGTGCAATGTTGCGATCTTGGCTTACTCCAACCTCTGCATCCCAGGCTTGAGCAATCCTCCCTCCTCAGCCTCCCCAGTGACTGAGAACCACAGGCATATGCCATCACACCCAGCTTTTTTTTTTTTTTTTTTGTAGACACAGGATTTTGCCATGTTGCCCAGGCTAGTCTCGAACTCCTGAGCTCAAGCAATCTGCCCGCCTCGATCTCCCAAAGGGCAGGGATTACAGACATGAGTCACTAAGTCCAGCCTGCTTTTTCTTTACAGTACTTGGAACGTTCTAATGTGCTAAGTACGTGTGTATTTTCTTTCTTTTTTCTCTTCCCTAGAATAGGAACTTAATGTGGGCAGGTATTTTTGTTTATCTCATTTATCACCCTATCCCCAGTGGCTGGAATAGTGTCTGGCACATGAATGGTGTGTTCTAAATAAATATTTTTAACAAATAAATAAACAAGATATCATACAAGAGAAAGCTAGTATTTGGAACTCACCCATCAATAGAACTAAAAAGCCGAAGACCTTTAGCCTGTCCCGACCTCTGAATGCACCCAGCCCCACAGGAACCAGCAGAGAAAAAACAGGAACAAAGGTAGGGAAAAGAGTGGGTGTTTCCCCTTGCAACTAAGGGCCCCCGAGGCTTACGCTGAACTTGAACTGGAGAAAGGACTAATCTAAGAACTGGGTGTGAGATAAAAATTTAGATTTGTCTGGCCTGGATTTTGTAACACCTAAACACGAGTTATTCTATTCATTTTTGTTTTTGTTTTTTGAGACAGAGTCTTGTTCTGTCTCCCAGACTGGAGTGCAATGATGTGATCCTTACTGCAACCTCTTCTTCTCAGGTTCAAGCGATTCTCCTGCCTCAGCCTCCTGAGTAGCTGGGATTAGAGGCGCGTGTTAGCACACCCAGGTAATTTTTCTATTTTCAGTAGAGACAGTGTTTCTCCATGTTGACCAGGCTGGTCTCGAACTCCTGACCTCAAGTAATCTGCCCACCTCAGCTTCCCAAAGTGCTGGGATTACAACCATGAGCCACCAGGCCCTGCCATATTCTATTCATTTTTAACTAATCTGTTGTTATAAACCAAAGTGCCCAAAATCCTAGGGAAACTTCCCCAGATGTCATCAAGAAGCAGAGACCAGAGGCCTATCAGCAAGATGGGGACTAGGATGAGGCAGGGGAGGGAGGCGCTCATCTCTGGATTGTCAGGGTCCAGCAAGAGAGTCATAAAATTTAAGGGGGCACCAAAAAATTCACTGATCAGACCAGACGTGCTGCCTCACGCCTGTAATCCCAGCACTTTGAGAGGCTGAGGCAGGCAGATCATGAGGTCAGGAGATCAAGACCACCCTGGCTAACATGTTGAAACCCCATCTCTAGTAAGAATCCAAAAAATTAGCCGGGTGCGGTGGTGTGTGCCTGTAGTCCCAGCTACTCGGGAAGCTGAGGCAAGAGAATGGCTTGAACCCAGGAGCAGAGCCTCCAGTAAGCTGAGATCGCGCCACTGGACTCCAGCCTGGACGACAGAGTAAGACTCCATCTCAAAAACAAACAAACAAACAAAAATTCACTGATCAAAATAAATAATATTTTAATGCAGATTTTTTTAAAAAAATCAAATCTAATGCAAAAAAAACCCTAGTGGGAAAAGTTATCCACATTTCAACTAAGATACTATTCAACCCTGTGTTTGCATGATGTGGCCTCACTCACTCACCCTAACCCAGACCTGCCTCACAGAAGCTGCTGGAAGGCAGCGACTGGAGAAAAATTAAGCCATTTCCTGCTCGTATCCAGTTCAGACCTTCCATAAACCAGTTACAGATGAGACCGTGATGACCCACCTGTGCCAGGACCACAATCTACCATCAGGGCCACAATAACCGGGTCCATGTTGACTGTCCCCAGTTGCACCCAGATGTTTGACTTAGAGGCTCAGGCCTGGGTTGCTTCTCCCATTGACATCATGCACTTATTAAGAGAAAACAGACAAGACTGGGTACAGTGGCCCACTCCTGTAATCCCAGCACTTTGGGAGGCCGAGGCGGGCAGATCACTTGAGGTCAGGAGTTCAAGACCAGCCTGGACAACATGGAGTAACCCTTGTCTCTTCTAAAAATACACAAATCAGCTGGGCGTAAGGCACAAGAATCACTTGAACCCAGGAGGCAGAGGCCGCAGTGAGCCGATATTGCACCACTGCACTCCAGCCTGGGTGACAAAGTGACACTCTGTCTCAAAAAAAAAAAAGCCTCTGTTCTTGTTCACTTGGCAGCTGACCAGTCATCGTGGACACTGACCATAGCTCGAGTGTAGGGTCCCCAAGTTCCTGCTGGGCCAGCAATTGTGCCCCTTGGGCTGCTGTATCTTGGGGTGCCAGCGCAGGGTCTCCACAGGGATAGAGACGGCATCTCTGCACCAACCAGTGGGGACACAGCTGTGTTTCAGTACAAACACCTGGGCCAGCTGGACAACACGGCCCGGGCCGAGCAGCTCTGGTCTGCCTGAATCCCAGAGTTGGCGTGGTGGGGTCATTCATTCCAGCCAAACCGGAGAGCACGTCCTTGGGCAGGACGAGGAGTGCTCAGAGCAGGTGGATGGAGCTGTGCAGGGAATGGCATCTCCTCCGAGAAATGAGGGCCTGAAATCAATCCAGGGACACTCTCTGAGCACCCCAGGGTGCACACCCGGCCTCAGGGAGCAGGAAAACTTCTGTAGGCCGAAAGGAGGGGCAGGGCGGGGGGCAAGGGAAATCATCATTCCAAAAAATACAGGAAGGAAAAACGGGCCAGGAGTCCCAGGCCTGGTTTGCCCTTCTTCAAACTGGGGTGCTGCCCGGGAGCCCCAGCCCCCAGCCAAAGCCGGACTCCAAGAACCCCACCAGGGTATCAAAAATGGGGACTGGGGAACCCCCCAACGTGTCCCCTGGTGTCCTTGGAGATCGTCCCTCCAAACCCCCACCGCTCCCCCACAGCGGGTCCCCTGCACTGGGCTTCTTCCAAGAAGAAACTGGCTGAGGGCCTTGGGACCTGGCGGGGGACCTTTGCAAAAACTCAGTCCCCGTGAACCTGCTGAAAGGTTCAACTTATTTCCTTAAATAAAAAAAAACAACATGCCTCTTTGCGTGTCTGCTCTCTGTAAGGGGAGCATGTGTACTTGCTAAAGAAGGAAAGCATCACTCCAGACCAACCTGTGGTGAAGCAAAACACCAAATCCCGCCCAAGAGCAGTGGATTTTGCTGCTTGCAAAAAACCAAAAGCTCAAAACCCAACGTGGGGGGAAGAATCAAGAGCGCCTGGTTCCAGTTTCAACCCTTCGGGAATGCACCATGGGTGTGTCTGGGGCTGTTATTCTTTGTGTTTGGTGTTCAGGAAGAGAAGACGGCGGGGCACCAGTTGGGGGTTTAATTCCCATCAGACCAATCCTCGTTCTCTGTTGCCCACGTCACCCATTGAGACCACCGCTTGGGCGACGGAACCAGGAGTTTGCTGCCCTTGAGCAGGGAGTCAGATCCGCCCTTGATCAGACGGTTGAAGCTGCGTACTTCCTCTAGGGCCCTGCATAGGGGTGGGGAGTCATGCCTTGGTTTTATCTCACACCAGGGATGATCCCTCACTGGGCACCCCAGCTCAGACCTCAAGGGAAACAGGTCCGGGGGAAGGTGGGTGGAAGGATGGGGTCCCTGGTGGGAGGACTCACAGGTGAGAGACCCCACCCACTCAGGCGATTCACACTCGGGGTCTTTGGGGCCCTCGAAGGAAAAGTTGGTTCACAGTGAACACAGGTCCTGCCATCCAGGGTCACAATTATCTGTAGCAGGGACAACTACCCACTACAGAAAAGACGAATTTAATAAGGCAGAAACTTTAACTCAAGATGAATTTTGTATTCACAATGTTCCTTAGGCTGCCTGATGGAGTTTAAATGTTGTCAAATGCCTTTCTAAAGAGATTTGGTTGTTTATTGCTCTTCTTCAACCGTCGGTGCCGGGAAATGCAGGAGACACTGCAGGAGGGGAGCTGAGTTCACAGTCACCTTCACCTTCCCTCCTGCAAGGCCAGGCCCCCTCGCTACTGCTGCTAACCCAGATCCATTTCAGTGAACTCGGAAAACTCACATTCTCGTTCAATGTGATTTCAGATTTATACATGAATTAAGTGTGGTGTCTAAAAATGAAGCAATGGGAGTGTTGTGAAAAAATATTCTCAGGAAATGGGTATCTTGTGCTCCAGCCATGTGGTCCCCAGTGAGCAGGGAGGGCCAGTGCTGAGTTCTCCAGGACAGAGGGGGTGCCACAGGCCATGCCCCATGAGCCGGAGGAGAGACTGACATGAGTCGGAGGACATCCCTGGTTTACCCAACCAGCACCTGCTGCTTCTTCTGGGTCCCAAGCCCCCTTTGGAAAAGCCACCCCTCCCCAGCTCTCTGTCCACAGGTGGAGTGGACCTAGCCCTGTTCCCTCAGGGCAGGGCTTCTGTCACAGACCAATGGTAATCCATTCCCCGGTGCCAGAGAGCACATTGCTTCCCAACATCTGAGGAAAATCAGGGCTCTTCCTGCAAGGAAGTAGGATATCCGAATGTTGGGGTCTACAGCAGCAATTAACCAACTAACTGTAAATTACAGTGGAACAGCCCAATGCCTTGGGAATGAATGAGTAACGTACTTGCAAAAAGACATATAAATATTCCATATACACTTCAGAGCCCTCTTTTTGGAATTTCTGACAAGTCTGAAAGTTTGAATTTTCATTAGAGCCATGATTCCTACACGATTCATTCATAACATCAAGGATCCATTCTCCCCAGGATACACTTGAGATGCCCATCAAAATGCCCTTCTGAGAACATCTGCAAAAGCAGGTTTTCTTATGCTTCTATCTCCCTTATCTTGCATTGGGCAACACCAAGCATGTTAAAAAGATTGTGCCATTTATAAATGAAGTAACTGAGGCCCAGAAAGGGAAGATGGTCTGCCCAGTTCCCAGAAAAGGTCTTGGGACCTGAACAGGTGCACCTTGGCTCAAGGAATTTCAGTGACGCTTTAGCATTCCCACCAAATGTCACAGGGACATTAAACGTGTCCTTGTGTTGGCAAGAAACTTGAAGCTCATTCACAAGAAGACATGATGGATGGACCATGGTTGCATCTTCAAGCTGTGCCTGGATGTCTTTGATCTTCTGATAAGAGTCTTTTTAACCTGAATTATCTGGGGCACCACCCAGCTTTTCCTTTTTTGATGTATATTGGTTCTCATGAACACTTGCACATGAATGTACATTTGCATCTAAGCTTTCTGTTTGTTTTCTTCTACCCATTTGAATGAGGAGGAACCAGGGACATTTAACGCTGCGTCCATTATAGCTAATTTGGAGTACACAGGGTCTTTAACACTTCACCAATCACAGGAGTCATTTCATACGTGAATAAAGTCAATGTCAAATGGTGGGAGGGAGGAGGAGGCGGGCCTGCCTATGTTTTCCTAATGCCTTCTTAAAATGGTTTCTTATTTCATACTTGATACAGATCAGGGACCATAGCATCATGCTGCACAAGCCCTCATCAAATTACCTGCTACTTGGCCAACAATAAAAGGTCTTGCCTTTCTTGGTGGGATAGTTTTAGTTGATTGCTGTAGGATGTCCTGCTGAAACCTTGAAGGTTTTTGTTGTTTATCTGCCTGAGATTTTGAACCTGAGAACTTCCTCCCCACACAGGTGTACACATGGCCGTGCTTTAGTGGGTGAGTATTGGTCAAGGGACATAAATAGAGCAATTGGATTGAAAGGAAGGGAAGGGATGCATTGGCTAACTGCAGGATCGTTAAGGGGACTTCCTAGAAGCTAAAAAGAGACACAGTGTCAACAGTCGAAACCCACAAAAGTGGACAGACGTGTCTGTCTTTGCAGAGGACCGTGACTGCATTTGGACCAGAGGACATTACCACAGCAATTTACAGGCGCTAGACTACCTGCGGGGAGAAACTCACTCTGACATGCAACAATTAACGTTAAAGTGGCATTTATTATTCGTTCAGGAACACATAATTTTCAGATGAGCTTGGGATCCTTTAAGGAGGATAATTGATTACTGGCAAAGAACGTGTAGCTTTCCTCCTCCCAACTGGAACGAGAGAAAAAACAAGCAACAATCGGCTCCTCAGAGCAAGAAAAGACAGGTTTTTCAAGGAAACGGTCGCAACGTTTATAACCAATGGGAGCCCAAGGAAACAAAATAAACACCCAAATACATCTCGCCCTTCTTGACAAATAAGATTTAATTAAGAAATCTGGTCTTCCCTGCTGGAAAATCTGGTCTTGCTGGGCCGGCAGGGAAAGTTGACAGGCTTTAGGAGTGGAATCTTCCTGAAATGAATCCTGTGTTGGCCTCTTAATGTATTCTTGAGCATCCTTGTCATTGAATTTCACTGTTTCACCTATTTGTTAGTTAACTTTTTTACTTAATGCTACTTGTGTTTGACTTCATGAAATAGTAATGCTCCACAATATGCACAGATGAAACAGAGAGACTTGTGCTCACCCTGAGGAATTTTCAAACAGTTGTGGTTATTAGCACTTTGCAGCAGGCCGGAACTCTATCGTGGAAGCGGGGGTATTGAGAGCAAGTCAGTGACACCATCCTGTTCTTGGGACTGAAACTGGAGGCAGGGCAGCCAGGAGAAGCCGGATGTCTCACCATGGCAGGCAGCTATTTGCAGAGAGATGCCTGAGTGACGCAGGTTCCTCATGAAAACCTACAGGCTCCGTTAAAATCTGTACTTCCTGGCTGGGGCTGCTTCTCGCTGCGAGTTCCCAAAAGCCAGGACACCTGCATCTGGACCCCTGACGGGTCCCTGCATAAGGCCGGTATCTCAGCGAGTCCTGGGCTTCTCCTGGCTGCCCTGCCTCTGGTTCAGCTCGGTACAAAGACCACATTGTTGACCTGGCTCTCAGACCCCTGTTTCCCATGACAAGAGTTGCCGGCAAGCATTTCCCAAATATCAGTCTTCTCAGATTTTCTCCTGAGGATGTGACCAAAAGCCCTAAAACAGAGGTCTCCCTCCCACCCAGGTGCTTACCTGTGAACAGGCCATGGTGGGAATGAAGAGGAAACGGATCAGCCTACCCAAGAAGCCCTCCCATGGGGTCTGTCCAAAGGGAGAAGATAGGACCCCATCACCCGTCACACCACAGAGGCTGCCCTTGGCCTCAGGATGGCGGTCCAGACTCCACAGATCCCTGTCCCCCCTCCAATCCCACCTCCCACACTCATCCACTGTGTCACTCAGTCATAGGCACACTGGCTCTCTTGCTGGCCTGGACAGAATCAGGCTTCCCGAAACCTCCAGGGCCTTGGGCATGTGCTGGCCCTCCTCCTGGAATGTTCCCCACCCCCACCCTGATCCCTCACCCACCCAGTTACCTCCAGAGGCCTCGTCACCTGTCAGGTCTCAGATGAATGTCACCTCCTTGGGGATTCTCCTGTGTCCTCATCACCTCCTCACGCAGGCCCAGGGCCCAGGTCAGGTCCCCAAGTCCCCTCTTATCACACTGTGGTGTCTTTTCTTCCCAGCCAGGACCACGTGTAATGAAACAAGGCCATTGTTATCTGAGGACAACCCATACAACTAAAAGCCCATTCAAGGTAAATTCAATTAAATTGAGTACCAAAGTTTCACAACAAATGCTTTGTGATTTACTTAACAAACATTTACCTTGGACTCACATTAGACCAGGCACTGTTCTCCATACTCCATGTGTATTAAATCATGTACTCTCCGAAACACAGGCACTACTGCATCACTGCCCCATTTTCCAGATGAAAACACAGAGGCACAGAAAGGTGGTTGCCCATGTAGAAATCGGCATCATCAGGACTGGATCAGGTCACCCTGCACCAGGGCCCCTCCTCTCAGCCATGTACTTGCCACTTCTTCTAAAAAACAAAACAAAACAAAACAAACAAACAAAAAAAGGCCCAATGAGGGTTTTCTCTAGAAAAGTAAAGTTAAATGTGATGAAAATAAGTTTTTATTTCCTGTCTAACGTTTGGGTTATAGTGGCAGATGTACCCCAATTCTTAAGCAATCAAAGAATGAATCAAATACTAATTTTTTCGCATATTTTTTTCTGATAAAACTGTAGCCACAGTCAACCTCTTTTCCCCCCAGGTTTGAGTTTTGCAGCCTGATCAAAGGAGTCATTTTCAAAAACCCTCAGGGGGTCCAGAGCCTCCACAGGGGCCTCTCTTCCCCCTGGCATGGTCTCCATTCCCTTTGGGAGATTCTGCTGGATTTGAGGAGATCCTCATCCCTGCTGGTTCCACTTCTTCAGTGTTCATCAGTCTACACGTTCCAGGTCCTCACTGTTGGACTCTGTGGGTGACTCAAGGAATGCTTCCTATTGCATGGCGGGATATACAGGCTCACCCACAGCCCCTTGGTGAACCCATCCCATATCTGCTTGAAACCCCTAGTAGGGACCGGACCGGTCATTCACACCCAGTGGCGTGCAGGCAGCCGGCTCTGAGAACCAACGGTGAAATGTTCAGAAATTTTGCTAATTAGCTGTTAAACCTCTGACAGTTTGAAATCAGCCATGTTGGGAGTATTTACACCAGGAAAACTGGGCTTTTCTTGACCCTAAAGTGCTGGTTTATCAACCCAGCACTGAAGTTATACCTCACGTACAGCCCTGACTTTTGAATGGAAACTACCGTTATCCTATTTGGGGTCCCTTCCCAGTAGCTCCCATATCCAAGATCCCAGCTTTCTCTTTCTCTCTTCACCCACTTTGGATTGTGAGTCTCAAAACCATTGTGCTGAAACCACTTCTAAGCAACAGCACACCGGCCTTTGTTCTAAGAGAGGGATTCAGCAGTAACATATACGTGCACTGAGCACTGAGCTGTCCTAGGTGCTGATATGATTTCATCAGGCGCAATCAAGAGGCTGCCTAGTCCAGAAATCTCAGACATTTGACTGGCTGAGTGCACTTATTGGAGAAGGAAAGAAGTGCAACAGCTTGCAATAAAATAGGCCTCTCCTTTGTAAGTGTCATCCAGGGACACTTACAAGGAAGCAACAGTGAACAGTCAGTACTTCACCCAGATACAAGCAACACATCCCAACCCATGTGGTATCCTCACTGACACAGGAACAAAGTGGGATAGGAGTTCTCTGGCCACTTGCCTCCCAAGCTCATCCATGGGAATGCACCTTGGTCCCAAGCTGTCAGGGAGAACCACAAAACCCCCCTCAGCCGGCAGGAAGCTGGCCCCACCCTCTTCCCCATTCACCCCCTCACTTTCTCCCCTCCTCCACTGACACTCCTCAACTCCCTGGACCATCCACTCCACCCCAGACCTTATCTCTTCTGCCCACACTGTGGTGTGACAGTCAGCCATTCCTCCCTAGTCCAGAACTGTCCATGAGGGTGAGAGTCTTCCTCGGGAGCATCTTCCACTCAGGGATCACCCCAAGTCCCCCAGGGGTCTCCAGTACTCACTGTGAAGCAAGGAGTGGAGCACCCTGATGGGGAATGGCCCTGCCAGGGTCATGTCCCACAAACTGTGTAAGAAGCAAAGGAGATAGCACCTGCTTTCCAAGGCCTGCCCAATGGGCCAAGGTTCAGCTTAGGTGAGAGGGCCAGGCTGTCCCTACCCATGTTTCAGCTCAAGGGACACAACCCTTCCTGCTATAAAGTTTCCTTTTACAAACAGATAAACTCTGGCCAGAACTTCTAAAATCTTTATATTCAGTTAGCTTTGGGCCAATCTTTGGTGAATTGGTTTAATCATATTTCTTTACTGGAAGTCATTATCTGAGATGAGCAGATTTTTACTGCGGCAGGTTTGTGACTTCAATGAGCCTTGCCTTCCTTGTCTCTTAAAGGTCCATTGGAAATAGATCAATAATATAGCAGGAAGTACCTAGCACAGTGCCTGGCTCAGACATTCTATCAGCAGCTATCTGCCTCCAGTCTGTCCTCCTCTCTCCCTGTTTTCTGCATTATCTCTTTCTCTCGTATAAAAGAGACAACTTTTCTTCAAAGCTGTCTAGATTTTATCCTTCGGAAGTTCAAAAACACTGGCCAGTTACCCATGTCATAGTGAGGCAGGAGAATAGGGAATTGGGGGTAACCAAGGGTTAAGACATAAAGAAAAGAACAGCCGGTGCAGCCCATTTTAGGCAAGATTAGGCAGCACACAGTCCACACCCTCACTTCTGCAATAATGAGACAGAAGGTTCCACTTCAGCCTCTGATTGGTCATGGGCCGATCCTTCATAGGGTATATCCAATCAGAGGCCTCTAAAAGAGCACCCAGAGGAGTTACCAAATTCTTTTAGCTTAATAAAAACCCGTAAAGAATATTGTAATTGGTGCTCTTGAGCAACTTGCTTAAGCCCACTCCCACTCTGTGGAGTGTACTTTCACGTCAATAAATCTGTGCTTTTTTATTTCTTTCATTGATTTGTTTTTTCTGTTGCTTTGTCTGTGCATTTTGTCCAATTCTTTGTTCAGTGTGCCAAGAACCTGGACAACTCACAGTCAGGACTTTCCATCTGGTAACAATGGCATTAATTGCAGTAAAAGGATAAGCTTTCTCAGGGCAGGCTAAGCCCAGCTGCCCACAGTCCTGACCACAATACCTGTCCCTTCTGATGTTTTTTTCATCTTATTTTCCCAACTTCTTAGCTTTAAAAAAGTCAGCTATTCAGAAATGTACAGAGTAGTACAGTGAACATCACATACCCTTCACATAGCTTCATTAACTGATAACACCATACGTGTGGGTCACCTATTTCCATGAGCATTATTTAAAGAAAATTGTGTGTGTGTGCATGCACATGTGTGCACAATTGTGTGTGTAGTTTTCCTTTTCTGGCAGAACTATTTGAAAGTATGGTGCAGAGATCGTGATATTTCTCCCCTAAACACTTCAGTGTATATCTCCTAAAGAAAAAGACAATTTCTTACATAATCTCAATGCTATTTTCCCACCCAAAACATTTAATGTTGATGCAGGAATATAATGTAAAATACAGTCCAAAGTGAGAGCTTTTGTTTTCAATTCAGCATCCATCTAGGACCACACTGCATGGCTTGCCATGATTCTTTCATTCCCGGCAATGTAGGACAGTGAGTCCATCATTTCATCTCTTAGGATGTTGACGTTTTTGAAGATTCCAGCCAGTTGGATTGTACCAGAAAGCCAAGAAGTGCTCAAAAGATGACGGAAATTGGTCAAAAGGAAACAGAAGCTATAGTCAGAGGACTTTCAATGGACAAATGTAGAAGTATTTGAGCATAACAAATATATGGAAGCAAGAATGAACTCACTGAATTTTTTAAAAAAGAATCTATGAGTTCATAGTGATACTAAAAAAAGCTGATTGGAGCCAGGAAGAATTCTTTACAGAATAACACCAGCTGATATATATGAGGAATGACGGAATTTGAAAATGTTACAGTTGACTCATGTGAGGACCATCTGTGGATGCCAAAACCATTGGGGGACAGATTTTGAAGAACAGGATATCCACAAGGTCCCAAAGCATCACCACATATGTTGCTTGGCAATTACACGAGGGAAAAGGATCCTTTGCTAGAGAAATCTGATGGCCAGCACTTTAACCAAGTGCTCAAGCTCAACACGAGGAGTGAACAGACATCACAATCCTCGCTCTGGCTGCGAAGAACTGGGCAGAGCCTCCCTCTGTAGCAATCCTGGCCAAGGCGTTCGGCCTGCAACTCCCCAGGGAAGAAGCAGACTCAGACAGACTGTGGCCCTTCTTCAGGCCAGCAACATGAGCTCTTGTCTCATCTCACCTGGGTGGTCCACAGATACTCCTTGCTTTGAGCTCTGCCCCCTGTCTGGCCCTGTGCTGGAGCTGGAGATACAGAGAGGGATGATTTGCCTTCAAGGAGGGAAGGATGCTCAGGAATCTGTATCCAGGGTCTCAGGCACTTGGACAGCTTCCAAAACAACTGTGACTCCTCCACTAAAGGAAGGAACGAAAATACACATATCTGTTGTTTCTTCTCCTGATCAAACCAGGTGGAACCGTTTAGAAAAACATCTGTTGTTAGAGGCGCACTCAGGAACGATTTGTGGGCTCTTGGTCATCCTATCAAGTGAGACATCGGATGAAATAGGGACCAGTATCATCACTCTGCCATCAGGATTCGTGACTGCAACATCAAAGGGCAGTTGTAGAAGCATTGGAAAAGCACCCGGTGTAAAGGGAGCTTTTATCAGTATTCTGAGCCCCTCTCCATTGCTGCTGCTGTTGGAAAAGCCAACTTGGCTGCATACAGTAGCAACAGGCTTCAGAGTCAGCCCAGAAGCAGCAGGAGGTGGAGTCTGCATCAGCCAAATCAGGGGTGACTTTGCCTGGGATCTGGGTTCTTTAAACGTGCCAAATATTCATCTCAGAAGCCTGCAGTGGCGGACCAATGAGACGTCACTCACTCAGGGTATATTTAAGCAGGGCCAACTGTGCACCAGGCACAGTTGTAGTCTCTGGCCACAGCAAAGAACAAAACGGACAAGGACCCCTGGCTTCAGGGAGCTCACGACCCGCAGAGGGAGACAGAGGACAAGCAGTTGACAGCCCAAGAGAGTGCGCAAAGCAGACGCTTGCGGCGCTGCCTGGGTCCCACAGGCCTCACCATATTTGCCCTGCAATGGGTTCTTGCTGCCCCTGCTCTCCTGCAGGGCCTCCTTGGGCTGCAGGAGCCTTGTGGCCTGGGAGTGGAGTCCTGGGAAGCTGCCCTGGGTGAATGGAAGCTGGTGGGGAGCAGACCTGGCTTCCTCGACTCTCCAGTGCACTCCTCTGACGCTGCTCCTCAGCGTCTCCCTGAGGTCTCCAGTGCAGCTGAGCACCAACAGCCCACGGTGGGTACCTGCTCCTTATGCCACCAGAATGGGCATTTTTTCCTTCCCGTCTCCCTCCCCGCCATCTTGCCCGAGCTTCCTGGGGGCTTCTACAGATGAACTGAGTCATGCCCAGTCTCAGGGTCAGCTTCTGGAAGAATCCAACCGAAGGCCATGTGTAACATGCAAACTATGTCAGATGGTGGAAAGTGCACTGGAGAAAGACAAAGCTGGGAAGGGAGGGGGTGGTGGTGGGGGACTGTGATTGCTCATGGACATCACAGGAGCCCCCAAAGGGGGCCTTGCAGCAGGTGCCCAGGCGGTGAGGGCTTAGCGGGGGGATGTCCCAGAGAGGAGCATCCCAGGGCAGCCAGGAAGGAGGGTAAGACCCTGAGGTGGGGAGCTCCTGGCCTGTCCTAGGAAGACCAAAAGGCCATGTGACCAGAGCGAGGGGACATGGGAGAGAAGCAGGAAAGAGACCAGCAGGTGGAAGGCACCAGAGGCTCAGGGCCCTGTCGACTGGTGAAAGGCTGTGGCTGCACAAAGTGAGGCTGGAGACTCGGGCTTGGTGCCGGGCGTGGCTGATCTGAATTGTTGAATAGAATAGACTGCGGTGGAGGCTAGGCAGGGAGACCAGGGAGGCCCATGGTGTGATCATCCTCCGAGAGCAGCCAGGCAGGAGCAGGCAGGTGGGCGGAATGCAGGAATCGGTCCATGTGGACAGAAGAGGGATGGAGGTGCTGAGCGGTCAGAGGGTGGGTGCCAGGAGAGGAGCGGAGCTGGCCATGTCGGCCTGAGCACCTGGGCAGGAAGAGCCACCATCACAGGGATGGGGGGTGAACTGAGGAAGTGGAGAGGAAAACCCACGACTATCTGAGTTGGAGAGAGCCCAACCACAGCTGAATGCATGAACCTGGACATCAGTTAAAGGTCTGGGCTGGACAGAGAAGTAAATATTTAAAAATAAAAATAAAAGTCAAATCAGGTCAAAATCCCCAAACTATGTCACAAGATACTTTTTTTCAATCTTGGAACCCTTCATCTGTGGAATACATAGACTTGTGATGCAAACTAGGAACCAGATGGGAACTTGTGCTGTTGGAGCTGGACTCCATGGATCCTCCACCGTAGCCCCCACACCAACCCATTGCTCTTGCCCCAGGATGGGGTCTCCAGAAGCAGAGACTGAAGTGGAGTTTTTAGTTCAAAATATTTCTAAGGACCAACACTTGTGAAAGGTAGTTGGTGGGAAAGGGCAGGCTGGGCAGGGGAGAAGTTGATCTTCAAGGCAGGCCTGACATCCCCTCTGCAAACTTGCAGAGGTTCTGAAACAAATATTGCTTGTGGGAGTCAACCTATGTTGGGCCCAAATTTCCAGGCTTTTATTCCTTGACTGCCCCAGCCACCAGGAGTGGGCTGTCCTGGAAAGGTCATGACCATGGACAGGAGGGCTTTCTAGAGCTTTATTCCTTACATTAAAAAAATTTGCAAGAAAATCTAAGATATTACAATTATAATCTAGAGAGATTGATAAGACTTTACAAACCAAGATGGATAATCCTGATATTTTAAAAATTGAAAATACAAAAATTTGAAAATTTTGTACATGAAATGATTATGTAAACAAATGATATAAACCTATACAAGTATTTGTAAGTGAATACTAGACAATGAGCTAATTTCTGTAATACACAAATTCTTACAAATTGACAAGAAAAAGAGGTGATAGCTATAAAGAGGTAATTCGCAGAAGAGCATATCTCTGCTCTTGATCTGCTAGAAATGCATCCTGTAAAAATAAAAGTACCCATACCTTATCCTAAAATGCACAGATGTTTACTGCAAGTGTTGTTTATAGCTTCCCAGAACTGGAAACAAAACACATTCCCATTACGAGAAGAATGGCTGAGCATTTTGCAAGTATAGCCACCCAGTGGAATTTCCGCAGCAATTGTAAAGAATAACTTTGATTTGGAGCTATGTAAGATGTCTTGAAGGTATATCAACAAGGAGCTAAGTGATAAAATCAAGATGTAGAAAAATGTTAGTTATGGGTCTATCAATTCTGGTGATTTCTTTAAGAAACTAACTTTTACCTTTGTTAATCTTATCTATTGACTTTCATGTACTATTTCATTTACTTCCGCTCTTCTCTTTACCTACACATTTCGTAGATACGTATCTACACATTAATTCTACATACTTCTGGTTTCCTTTGATTATTTTCTAGTGTCTTGAGGTAGAGTCTTAGGTCACTGATTTTTTACCTTTCTTTTTTGTTATAGTACATTACATCGCATTGAAAGCTATAATTATTTCCCTCTGCACTGCTTTAGCTGCAGCCCCCAAATTTTGATGTTGTATCTTCATTATCATTTGGCAAAATTCCCTTTCAAAATAAATTCATTTGAACAAAACCACTGGAACAAAATATGAAGCAAACCATAGTTCAATTGGTGTGCACATTTAGCCAAAAGATCCTCCCTCCTTAGCCAAGGTGAGAGCATCGTTTCAGCCCAGGAGTTCGAGACCCGCCTGGGCAACATGGTGAGACCCTGTCTCTACAAAAGAAAAACAGAAGTTACTAGGGTTTGTAACCTGAGATTGTGACATTAGTTGAAAGAGTCATTTTACTTCAAAACTGGTTAAAGAGGTTAAAAAATATGTTCTATCTGTCAAGAGTGAAACTGAAAGCTCACTGAGAATCCCAGTTGAGATTCTGGTATTTTGTTTGTGTGCTTTACTTGGAATTGTCCACCTTATGTGCTCACAATGACTGGGTGTCCTCCATTATCTGTATAGCTCTCTTTTAGTAATAGAACCCCTGTTAATCAGCACTTTAGCTGGTACATGGCAGCCCAGGAGAAGGACGGCCATTTCCAGCCTTCCTTGCAGGGAGGTGTGGTCAGGTGAGTAAGTGCTGCCCAGTGGAATGTGAGTACAGGCATGGCGCCCCTGACAGGTTGTGCCCAAGGAGGAAAGGGTGTGCCTAGCTCTTCTTTTCTCTCTTCTCACTGGCTGAAATGCAGACGGGGTAGGGCATCTGGACCAAGTGAAGGAAGCCAATGGCCTAGGGATAGCGAGCAAAAAGACAGAGGGAAACTGGGTCCCTCAAAACTTCACAAACTAGAACTGGCACACCAGTTCAGCTGTTGACATGAGTGAGAAATACACTTGCAGCTTGTATAAGCCACTGTCTCTACCACAGCAGCCAAAGCTAAATCTCAGTGGATCCAGAGCCCAGAGACACCAAGTGATGACCTATGGATATTCTGATCTGGTCTGTGGAGATTGGGTTTCTCTGGGTATTTTCTACACAATCAAACTCAATTGAGGATAAATATGCAGGTTTTAGAGCCGTTAAACATAAACTGGGCCAGAAATAGAAGGAGCTGATTTGGTGGGTGGAAAAAATGAGTCCTAAACAGATGGAATGAATTACTCACCAAAATTAGAAGCATGTTTCCTACAATTTGCATATTAATGGGCTATCCCAAACACAAAGTGAAGGACCACAGGCCACATCTGGCTAGAGGATGTGATCAGCCCACAACGCTTGGGTCTGTACAGTTTGTTTTCAACATTAAAAAAATGAGGTCAGGTGCAGTGGCTCATGCCATAATCTCAATACTTTGGGAGGCCAAGGTGGGAGAAACACCTGAGCCCAGGAGTTCGAGACCAGCCTGGGCAACATGGTGAGGCCCTGTCTCTACAAAAAATAAAATAAAAAATGATCTGGGAATCGTGGCATGTGCCTGTAGTTCCAGCTGCTACTCGGGATGCTGAGGTGGGAGGATCGCTTAAGTCCGGAAGGTCAAGGCTGTGGTGAGCGGTGATCGCGTCACTGTACTCCAGCCTGGGTGACAGAGTGAGACCTTGTCTCAAAAATACATTTTTTTAAATATTAAAATATAGATTTCCATCTTCCTCTGAAAAATCAAAGACACAGCAAACTGGAGGCCCTTTTTATTGGGTGACTCATGGCCTGAGGATGTCATGGCCACCTCATTGAACTGGCCAGTGAGCCTAGACTTGCCACAGTCCTCACCACCTGCTGTCCCTCAACAGAGAAGGCAAGAGTCATCACTACTTATTACCTCTCAGGCTGCTGGCCTTTATTTTCATCATGAAAACAAATCTCTCTATCCACCTCTCCATTAAAAAAAAAAAAAAAAAATACATGGAGAGCCACATGTTTCAAGAAATGTAGGAGCATATATTTCTTTGTGAAAATGAATCCCCCGGGTATTTACTATGCAAACAAATATATTTGTGTTGAAAAAAAATACACTCAGCAGGCTTCCCTCATACACATGTCCCACCCGGCCTCTCGAGGCATTTGAGTTAGGACCCTGCTGCCCACAGTTTGTAGGTGTAGTCTCCATCCTCCTAACCACAGCTCCCCACAGCCAGAGCAGAGTTCCTGCAGCCCCTTCATTCTTGGGGAACGGTCCTGCTCACATTTTCCAGATGACATCATCCTCGCAGGAGCCAAGTCTCCATTTGGAGGTGTTTTCATTGACCCTTTGTTTTTTCCTTCTTAGACCCAGGAAGTAACCCAAGCAATGTGTGCTTTTCCAACACGTCAACACAAACAGCCGCTTCGCAAACTGAAGAGGCACATGCTACTGTAATCAAACGGCTGCTGTTGAAATACTCAAGTAATAGACAAAACCCTTCATTTGGGAGGAAAATTAATTGTACACAAACAAGAGCACATTTCATCTCGAATTGAAGTATTTGACATTCCTTTGGCAGAGAACCCTTCAGTTGTTTCTTTTCTTTTTGGCGTTAAGTCTTTCCTTTTCCATGAGAGATTTTCTTGGCAAACAGGGCCAGCCTTTGAGGTCCCAGGAGGGTTTTGCTGTCACTTCCCTTTATTGGTCATTCTGTGGCCTTTGTTGATGCTTCCCTTGCTCCAGCCCATCTCTAGCCATGACTCTGTGACAGTCTCACTCCAGCCCTGTCCCTTCCTACAAGGTCCCCACTCCAGCCTTTAAAGAATAAAAACTGTCCCAAGTCCATGATACGCTGCCCTCCCAATGCCTGTGGTGGTCTGAAGTAAGCAAATGATTAAACATGATGAATAACAGAGCAGAAGATACAGCGAGGGGAAAAGAGCTCACTTTAGCTGCAACTCTGAGATTTGTTGCTGAGTGCCACAAATAATGAAATCATCAATCTTCCCCGAACTAAAAAAAGGAATCCACCACAGCAAGTTTGAAAAGGGCAGGGAGGAAAAGTCTTGCCTCCTCGTTGGAGCAATTTGTGGCCTGGTTGCTCTGTGATCTCACTGCCCAGTTAATCTACCCAGGCACTCTGGGAACTGTGCAGAGGGGACATCCTTGCCCCTAGAGGTCCTTCCTGAGGCGAGAAAGGGGTCACCGGTCCCTGCTCCTCAGTCACAGTCACACTTAGGTGTTACTGACATAAAACACCTCCGGTTTCAGCAGTTTGCTGGGAACATCTCGGTAGCACTCTCCCTGGAATCCTGGAATCTGGGATGAGAGTGTATTTCAAGGCTGCCAGAATCTAGGACACGCTTTCAGAACCTTCCGTCATACTAATGCCCCAACTGTTAGCATATGCAACAGTCAGAGTCTCTGCATCAGCAGCAGAAGATGACCTCACCCCACTCCATGCCCAGAGGAGCCTGGGAAAGGCAGGTTTCAGCTTTCCCACCTCTGCAGCCCAGGAAGCCTGTGGGTTGGAGGTGCCCACCCACCACACTCAGTACACACTTACACCTTGGACTGGAGTCTGTTTTCCTTAGCACAGGCCCAAATCACTCATGCCCCATTCCTGGCCCTACAACCACTAGAGCATGTACTGTAATCAGCACCAATGTCTTCAAACTAGGATCTTTCTTAGATTCCAAGGAGGTGCCTTGAGGTCTTCCACGTGGCCAGGGGAAAGACAGGTGGGCTGGATTCCTTCCCCCCAACTTCCATTCCAAGCCCAAAGGCTCCCCTTTTCTTGGTTTTGCAAATTAGAGCTCAATATAAGATTCTCTTTAACAG
Organism: Rhinopithecus bieti; assembly: GCF_001698545.2. Classification (NCBI taxonomy): domain Eukaryota; kingdom Metazoa; phylum Chordata; class Mammalia; order Primates; family Cercopithecidae; genus Rhinopithecus; species Rhinopithecus bieti. The sequence continues at coordinate 715,420 of NW_016825020.1, read as the reverse complement.
TGAGAGTTTGGGGGCTAAAAAGATGTTTGAACATAACGCATCTGCCTCACCCTCCAATAGAAAAGCTGCTAAGTTATATTACAGTTTCCCAAACCATGGAAGGGTCTCCACAAAGATGATTAGGGCTCTTAACAGATGACCATTGTCCTACTGTGTGTTTCAATTGTATAAAACAATTTGATGAGTATTAGAAACAAAACGTAGCTCATCAAATACATGATTTCACTAACACTATTGCCTAAGAAGAATTGATAAGTAAACTGATTTTTTAAAAAAATGTTTTCATAATATTGGAGGCAGCATATGCAAATGATGAAAGTCATGAAGGTAGCTTGGGAATGTCTGGGGTTGAGAGCTCTGCTGCGGTAGGAAAATCTGAGGCTGGAGCCTGTGGGCTGGGATAGGCACCCTCCCTCTGCACCTGCTGGCTGTGTGACAGTGGAGGCACTGCATGACCTCGGACTCCAGCTCCTCGTGTGTAACATCATGAGGCTGCCATGGCTATGTGGGCTCCTCTCCCTCAAAGGCAAAGATCAGTCAGGTCATGGATGCCAGGTGAGGCCTACATAAGATGCCTCCCAGTTCCTACTGCTGAGACCTCCTGGTAAGACCCTGGATTTGTCCTCTTTCCTCCTGGTCCCCAGCCCCTCCTGTGTCTGAGAACTCCACACAGAGGCAGCCACTACATTCCTGTTTGGATTGAATTATACAGCAGCCTCTTGCAGCCAAAGGGCCCTAATGGATATAAATGGATCTAGATGGTCCCATCATCCTGGATCGTGTCCCAGATCCTGTCCCTCTGACCTTGTCGGCTGCTGCACCTTTGCATGTCCTGGTCTTCCTCTCTCCTCCTGGGCCCCCTTCCTCACTCTCCCACCTTCTCTGCCCAGCCTGGCTCACATGTCAGCTCCTCCTGGGAGACCTCCCTGACCTTTCTTCTATGGGCCGCATGGCACCTGCTCCCCTGGGCAGGCTCACATGCGGCCCTGCCTCCTCCTGAACAGACCCACCACAGCAGGGTCTGGGTGGGTCACCTCACCCAGCTGGGGGCTGGGGGACCATAAGTCTCTCCTCCCTCTCTAGACGGGGTGCTAGGCACCCTGCTTGGGCTCATTTGGCCCCATAGGCCCCATCTTTCTGTCTGAAATTCTATTTCCCCTGACACCAATGTCTTTGGGTTTGTAGCAAGCAGCTTGATCACCTCCCAGCACATACATGGTCACGGGATGACTCCACTGATACCTGTGGGCTATTGCAGCACACATTTCATGGGTTGAGGGGTGAACATCATGAGTGTGGGTCTCGCTCAAGCTTTGTTTTTCACCATGAGAACATTCTAGAGAAGGCCTGGAAGCTTGCGGCATCTGCCAACATACTCTTAATTATAAATTCATCACAGCTCATAAGTGCTACGTTTGGAGCATCTCCATAGGAACAGTGCAAAGTGACCTTGGATTTGCTCTCGACTCCTTTCTCCCTCACATCACTTCCAACTGATCAGAAAATCCTTCTGGCTCTATTTTCAAAATCAGGCCTGACTCCCACCACTTCCCCCCACCTCCACTGTCTCACCCTGGACCACCAGGCCACCCTCCTCTCTCACCTGGAATATTCTGGAGCCTCCTCACTGCCCCTACCTCATTCTCACCCTCTATGGGGCCGTTTCTTCCATGACAGCCACAGGGCTTCTGTTAAACCCACTGAATCACATCCTCCCTCTGCTCAAAACCCCCCAGCAGCTCTGTCATGCTTGAGTCAAATCAACACTCCTTACCGTGGCACGAGGCCTTGCACACGATCCAGAATCTTCCTAACTCTTGGACCTCATCCCCAGCCTCACTTCCCTCTGCCCACTTGCCCAGGCCCACCGGCTCCTCAGTGACATTCCTGCACCCCATGCTCAGCCCACTCAGGTCCTGCCCTCTTTGGAACACTCTCCCCTAGACGTCCCCATGGCCCACGTCTTTGCAGAGTAGCCTTTCCTGACTTCCCCTGCAACTGTCTATTAGGGTGAGAGTCACCCCAGTTTACCCAGGACTTTCCCAGTTTCAGCCAAAGCTCGCATTCCAGGAAAGCCCTCAGTCCTGTGCAAACCAGAACAGAACTACTGATCACCACCTGGTCTCTTCCCTAAGCTGTATGCTACTTACTTCTGTTTGCAGGTCCATGTCCAGCCTGCTCAACCCTGCCTTGGGCCCCTGAGGGCTGGCCTCAAGGGACTGCCTCAGCCAGGCTCCTGGCCTCTGGCCTCACCAGGAATTTGGCTAACGGGAGAGAGCAGGAAGTAGTTAGAGCGAGATGTCGATTTCCTGTGCTCCCACACTGCTGGACAGCAGTTCCTGCAGTGGCCGCATCGCCTGACACCCACGGCTGCGCTTGGGTGTCCTTTTTCTAAGGTTTCAGTTCAACCCGTTTTTAAGAATGCTGCCCCATCCCCTTCAGGCCTCAGGCAACCAGGGCTTGCTTACAACCCTGTCCCACCCCGTCAGCCATCTCTTCCTTAAATTGTCTTCGCGGTTTCAAAAGAAGACATACGAAAGGCCAGCAAACATATGAAACAATGCCCAACATCACTAATCATCAGAGAAATGCAAATTCAAACCACAGCGAGATACCATATTACACCAGTCAGAATGGCTACTAAAAAATCAAGAAAGAACAGATGTTGGTGAGGATGTGGAGAACATGGAATGCTTCTCCACTGTTGGTGGGAATGTAAATTACTGCAACCTCCATGAAAAACAGTATGGAGATGGATTCAATCCAGTTATCCCATTGCTGGATGTCTACCCAAAGGAAAAGAAATCACTGTGTCAAAGATACCTGCACTTGTATGCTTACTTCAGCACTATTCACAATAGCAATATGAAATCAACCCAAACATCCATCAACAGATGATTGGATAATGAAAATGTGGCATATATACTTTCTGCCATAGTATTCCTAAATGTGAAATATAAATATAAATATAAATAAATATGTATATATAGATTGGAACATAGGCTAGGAATACTACATTCTATAAATAGGAATAGCATTCAATAGAATAAGAATACTATTCTGCCATAAAAAAAAATGAAATCGGCTGGGTGCAGTGGTTCATGCCTGTAATCCCAGCACTTCCAGAGGCCAAGGCAGGCAGATCATGAGGTCAGGAGTTCGAGACCAGCCTGGCCAACATGGTGAAACCCCATCTCTACTAAAGATACAAAAAATTAGCTGGGCGTGGTGGCATGCACCTGTAATCCCAGCTACTTGGGAGGCTGAGGCAGGAGAATCGCTTGAACCCGTGAGGCGGAGGTTGCAGTGAGCTAAGATAGAGCCATTGCACTCCGGCCTGGGTGACAGGGCGAGACTCTGCCTCAAAANACTTCAGCACTATTCACAATAGCAATATGAAATCAACCCAAACATCCATCAACAGATGATTGGATAATGAAAATGTGGCATATATACTTTCTGCCATAGTATTCCTAAATGTGAAATATAAATATAAATATAAATAAATATGTATATATAGATTGGAACATAGGCTAGGAATACTACATTCTATAAATAGGAATAGCATTCAATAGAATAAGAATACTATTCTGCCATAAAAAAAAATGAAATCGGCTGGGTGCAGTGGTTCATGCCTGTAATCCCAGCACTTCCAGAGGCCAAGGCAGGCAGATCATGAGGTCAGGAGTTCGAGACCAGCCTGGCCAACATGGTGAAACCCCATCTCTACTAAAGATACAAAAAATTAGCTGGGCGTGGTGGCATGCACCTGTAATCCCAGCTACTTGGGAGGCTGAGGCAGGAGAATCGCTTGAACCCGTGAGGCGGAGGTTGCAGTGAGCTAAGATAGAGCCATTGCACTCCGGCCTGGGTGACAGGGCGAGACTCTGCCTCAAAAAAAAAAAAAAAAAAAAAAAAAAAAATTCATGTATTTTGCAGCAACATGGATGAAACTAGAGTCCATTTACCTTAAGTTAAATAACTCAGAAACAGAAAGTCAAAACCGCATGTTCTCACTTGCAAGTGGGACCTAAATAATGTGTACATGCGGACATAGAGTGTGGAATAATACACATTGGATACTCCAAAGGGTGGGAGGGCTAGAGCAGGGTGAGGGATGAGAAATTCCTTAATGGGTACAATGTACATTAGCGGAGCGATGGTGACCCTAAAAGCCCAAGCTTCACCACTATGTGGCACACCCACGTAACAAAACTGGACTCCTGCCCCTTGGATTTACACAAGCAAATAAATAAACTCTTCAACCACACCTTGGTGATTGAGCCATTTGTGTCCTGCCATTTGTTCTCTGACAGGTACATTTGGCTATTTGTTTCCTTTCATAGTCATTATTAAGACCTGAAGTACTAGAGAATGTCATCAAATCTAAGATGCCAACAACTATAAGATGCACCATTATTTTACACACTGCTGAGAAAGGAAAAACACTGATAAACTACGACACAACGTCACTAATAAGATGCACTCCAATTTTAAATATTAAAATGTGACAACAAATGGTGCATTTCCAAATCAACAAAATATATTATGAATTGTGTTTTTTGTCTACCTCCTCCCCGGGAGTGTAAGCTCCCTGAGGGCAGGGATGTTGCCTGATTTCTTCCCTGTTGCATCCCAATGTTTGGCTCATGGTAGGGGCTCAAGAGATACTTTTTGGATAAAATAACATCCAGCCCTCCATGAGCACTCCTGTTTCTTGGGGTGTAACCCTGGCACACAGCACACTGAGCCATGGTAGAGCACTTAACCACCTTCCTATGACAATTTAGAAATGTTCTGTCATCCTCTTTCACCACTGAACCTTCCAGCACCAACTCCATCTTCTCTCCCAGCCTGAGCCAGAGGCTCGACCGAAGGTGGGGACTTCCAAGCTTCACTCTCAAGGTTTCTGTGAGCTTGCCCTTCCCCAGCCCCAGTGCTGTTGCTGGTTAACTTTCCTGCAGTCTCAGACACCTGGGAGCCAAAGTCTCACGGAAACAAAATAGAAATGTACATAAGAAACAGCCCTTGGGGATTTGCAGAGGCAACATTCCCAAGGCTTAATCACATGGAATTGTTCATCTAGAGCTTCTTCCAGCTTGATGTGAAAGGATTTGAACCCCTTCCTTCAACTTTATTTACCAGCCTGCTGTGGGGATGTGTGTAATTCTTATCTCCGTCACAGTTAATCGAGTGCCCATACTAAGGAGATAACGTCCCTTCCCTCTGCGCCTGTCTTAGGGAATTAAACGGCTGCGTATCTGTTGCTCCAACTGCATGGGAGTCCACAGTCCTCCCTAAACCCCACCTCGAGCTTTTCAAGTAATGGGTTTTGATAAGGGCATAATAATCACCATCTTCTTTCAGTTTAAAAATGCAGTGCTGGGTAAAATAAGGTTTCTAGTAAGAGCAGAAAACAAGGGAATGCCGTGGATAAAGTACAGACAGAAACGGGAGATAAGGGAGGTGGGGAGATGGGAAGCACTGGGTGAAGATGAGGATGGGGAAGGGGCGGGGATGAGGTCCTGGAGTGCAGATAATGATAAGGAAACCTAAAGCTGCCAACATAATTAAGATTGCCCGAGCCAGGAGACACATGGGGCATTTTTTAGGGATGTAAGGTGTGAGAGATCATTAAACTAAGTTACCAGAGCTTCCAAGAGACAGGGAGAGTAATTGAATGAGAGAGGCCCTGACATTGCAGAAAGTCTAAATTAATTCTTTTCTTGGCTGCTCATGCGGGAGGATGAAGAAGCAGTTGCCAGAAATAAAAGATAACCAAAATATTTTTTAACATACGCAAAATGTGTATGTGTGAGGGGGAAGTATAACTATATAGACACGGAGAGAAGAGCAAGAGAAATAAAGAAGTGGAGAAATGAGGGGTGCAGGGAAAGAAACCCTAATAAAGGGAGTTGAAAAAATTATTCATTTTTTGATCTTACAGTGGGAGTTTCTGTGACAAAAATACACTTGAAAAGCCACCTTCGACCTGCCTTTTGAGCCATAGCTGATACTTACCTGATGCAGGGCAGGTAAGCCCCATAGTGGGACTTAGTTCAGAAGGGTTCTTGGCTTTGTGCAAGAAAGAATTCAAGGGCAAACCAGAGGTAGAAGAAAACAGCTTTATTGAAGAGCCAGTGTTACAGCTCTGTGATTGCTCCTACAGAGCAGGGCTACCCTGTAGGCAGATAGGAGCAGCTCAGGGCAGTTTTGCAGTCATATTTATACCCACTTTTATTTTTTGTTTTGTTTTTGTTTTTGTTTGAGACAGTCTCACTCTGTTGCCCAGGCTGCAGTGCAGTGGGCCATCTCAGCTCACTGCAACCTCTGCCTACTGGGTTCAAGTGATTCTCCTGCCTCAGCCTCCCAAGTAGCTGGGATTACAGGCATGCACCACCACACTCAGCTGATTTTTATATTTTTAGTAGAGATGGGGTTTTGCCGTGTTGGCTAGGCTGGTCTTGGACTCCTGGCCTCAAGTGATCCACCCGCCTCGGCCTCCCAAAGTGCTGAGATTACAGGTGTGAGCCACCATGCCCAGCCTTATATCTACTTTTTAAAATATTCAGATTAAAGAGTGTTTTATGCAGAAATTTCTAGGGAAGGGATAGTAACTTTTGGGTATTCAGGTCATTGCCATGGAAAGGGGTAGGAACTCCTGGGTGTTGCCATGGCAATGGTAAACTGACATGGCACACTGGTGGGCATGTCTGATGGAAAGCTGCTTCCACCCAAGCCCGTTTTAGCTGGTCTGTAATTTGCTCCAGTGTCTGAGCCCCACCTCTGGAGTTGAGTCCCGCCTCCTACCTCACACTTCCAGGTCCCAGGCTTTGCAGGAACCACAGCAGCCCCTTAGAGCTGACAGGGAGCCAGGGCCACATTGCCCATCCTTTGTCCTGTGAGGCCACATTGCCCATCCTTTGTCCTGTGAGGCCACATTGCCCATCCTTTGTCCTGTGAATCCTACATCCTCACTGCCTGCACAGACGCCCCCAAATCCCCACTCCAGAGTAAGTATAATACATTCCAAAACCACTCCCTGCTCCCTTCTCCTACTCAGAGCTTCACAAATCCCAGAGTATGAAATCTTTGCACAAAAGAAACATGGCACTAGGTAACATTACATCCTATACAGAGTCTCTCTTGGTTCTTCCAGTTACCTCAAAGAAAACATATTGATTTGGCGCTGATGTGCCTCTCCCACCTCTCCAAGCCCAGCTTTTCATCTTTTCCAACAAAGAAGGAGAAGCCCCCAGGTTTACTGCAGAATGTGGCACCTCTGCTTCAGTTTATTGTTTTTATTTTTACAGTTACCTTCCTTCCCAGCAAGAGATGATGGTTTCACATTTATTCTGGATGATATAAGTGTTTCTTTCAAATAAAAGTTGCTTAGTGAAAAAAAAAAATGGGTTTATTTAAAGAAAGCTATCAGAGATCAGTAAACTACAGCCCTGAGGCCAACTGCCTGTTTTTGTAAATCAAGTTTTCCTGGGACACCGCAGTGCTGATCTGTGTATAAATCGTCTCTGGCTATGGCTGCCTAGCATTATGACAGCAAAGCGGGGCACTTGCAACAGAGGCCATGTGCCCCACAAAGCCCAAAATGTTCACTCTCTGGCCCTTACCAGAAAATGTTTGGCTACCCCAGGACCAAAGGATCATCCTGGGGAAAGTGGAGACAGTGGCAGGTGAATGATTTAAATTGAGCAAACAGGGAGCCCTGGTTAAGAGCTTGGACCCCAGGGTGAGACAGTACAAGGCGAACTACAACTCCCCTATAGACCATTGAGTCCCTTCTCCTGGAGGATCCTAGGCTCCCTCATCTGTAAAATGGGAAAACAGGCCCCACATGAGGCTCTTGTGCAGACTGGTGAGATACTGCATGCAAAGCATAGGTCTGTGTCTGCTGCAAGGTAGACAGCCAGTAAGTGGCCACCTTGAGTATTACCAGAGCAGGAGGTGAGAAAATCCATTTATCACCAGCTGAGATGAAAGTTGCCCAGAGAAGAACTATTCAGACTTGAGTGGGGATGTGGAGGTGAGGTCAGAGGGAGGAGGTAGAAGAGGATGGGGTTGCTAAGCAACACATCCAGATGCTGGAGGTGGCAGAAGTGGCCAAGGGACTGGGGCACAGATAAAATTATCCACCTGTGTTTCTCCAGTGTCACCAGTAAAATCTGTCCATCACATCTGCCAGGAACATGGAATCTGAGAAGACTAATAACAAGGAAAGGCCAGGAGTGGTGGTTCATGTCTATAGAGCTTCAAGAGGCCAAGGTGGGATGATTGCTTGAGGCCAGGAGTTCAAGACCAGTGACAACAAAAGAATTCAAACTCTGTAAAATATTTGAAGAGATTTATTCTGAGCCAAATATGACTGACCATATTAGGGGTTCATGACACAGCCCCAGGAGGTCCTAGAACATGTGCCCAAGGTGTTGGGCTATGGCTTGGTTTTATATGTTTAAGGGAGACATAAGACATCAGTCAATACAGGTAAGATATATAATGGTTTGGTCAGGAAAGGTGGGACAACTCGAAGGGGATGGGGGTGGGGCTTCCAGGTCATAGGTGGATTCAAAGATTTTCTGATTGGCAATTGGTTGAAAGTGCTAATTTATTACCTAAAGCCCTGGAATCAATATAAGGGAGTGTCTGGATTAAGATAAGGGGTTGTGGGGACCAAGGTTTTATCATACAGATGAAGCCTCCGGCTAGCAGCCTTCAGAGTTCTAATCAGACCTAAAAAGATGCCAGACTCTTAGTTAATTCTCTCCTGGGTCAGGAAATAGAACTGGAAAGGGAAAGAGATTCTCTACAGGAATGTAGATTTTTCCTACAAGAGACAGCTTTGCAGGGCCATTTCAAAATAGGTCCAATAAACATATTTTGGGGTAAAATACTTGAATTGTTTTCAGAGCCTGCTGTGATGTGAAACATTGCTACACATCACATTTTGTGATGTGTCACACTGCTACAAAGAGTCATTTGTCAGCCTTTAGGTCTCTGCTTTAATGTTAATGCTGGTCAGCTGTGCCTCAATTCCAATAAGAGGAGGGTATAACCCATTTCCATCATGCCCTGAACTCTCATTCCAGGTTTATTTTGGAATGCCCTTTGCTGAGAGGAGGGGTCCATTCACTTGGTTGTGGACCTTAGAATTTTATTTTTGGTTTACACCAGTCTGGGCAACATAGTGAGACTCTGTCTCTACAAAAAAAAATTTTTTTTAATAACAGGGCATGGTGGCACACACCTGTAGTCTCAGCTACTCAGGAGGCTGAAGTGGGAGGATCACTTGAGCCCAGGAGTTCGAGGCTGCAGCAAGCTATGATGGTACCACTGCACTCCAGCCTGGGTGACAGCAAGACCCTGACTCTAAGGAGATAAAAACAAAAAAATACTAGAAGGAGCCCACGCCATGCTTGGATGTGCCAACCTTAAATAATGAGATTCAGAAATTATGACTAACTATAGTGTTTGTTTGAGCTCAAAGCTTGAGGATGACCACCCAGAACCATAGATCCAAGTTGCCCTGAACGTGCAGGATAGTTAGCCAGAGTTACAAGTGGGTTTTTAAGGAAAAAAGAAGAGGCACTTTCTAAGTTGTTCACCAAGAATTTGCATTAAAATAACATAAACTATTGACTGGCTATACATTCTTCTTTGTATCACAGACTCCAGGAACATCAAGATAATAGGTGAGGCAGCTAGTCAGGACCAAAATGCCTTTAAACTATTGCTTCTGGGCATGGGACCAGAGGGGTGACTGAGGTTTCATACTCATGTCTCCCTGGACCTGATAAATTCTGCATACCTAACATAGCTCAGATTTCTCTGGGTTATTTTTTTTCCTAAGATGAATGGACTCCTGCAGAAACAAGAAGGGCAGCTACAAGAAATAATGTGGAGAGTAAGAGCTCGGCAGAGGCCAGAAACGAGAGCTGGGAGGAGCAGGAAAAAATGTCAGCTTCATGCTGCAGAAATCTTGAGGATAGCTTTGGACATTTGGACATGGACGGACTAGTCTACACTTGGGATTCAAACACCTGGGTTATGATGCGATTCTGTGGTCCTTTCAAGCTGGAATTGTTGGTGACCTAAACGAATTTATTGTGAAAATAACAGGACCAGGTAAGCCAGTCAGGACCCTCAGGCCATGGATACACAGACAGGGGGATGTGTCCTGCATTCCATGAACACAGGGGATCTGACCTCAGCTGTTCATCTCTCCACGAATCTGCTTTTTCCTTGAGCTTTTGCTGAGATTATGCCTGTATTTGTCAGTGTTACCATCATTTCATTTCACCTGGATATGCCACAAAAGCAAAAGACTATTATTTGGAACCTGGGTTTGGAGTAAATATTTACCTTGTTAACAAATTCCTCCCTTTGGTCCCCACTTCTTCCTGAGTGATGCCTGAAGCAGCCCCTTTCTGGAACCCTCCAGTTATCTGCACCAATAAATCCCTTTTTCCCTCGGACTGTGGGGGTGGGTTTTCCATCGTTCAGCAAATGAACAATTCCTAATTTATGGAAACCAGAGGAGGTAGGTACAATTACCCTCCCAACGTTACTGAACCAAAGCTGGGTCTGCTCACCTGGTGCAGCAAAGTCAAGCACTGACACTGAGGTTTGTAGCAAGAGAAAGAAGGCTTTAAGGTAGGGCACCAGCAAGGAGAATCAGGCAGGTAATGCTTGAGACACAAGCTCCCTAGTGGCTTTTAAGTCAGGGTTTTTAAAGGCAGGGGTAAATTTCAGGAAAGAAGTTGCAGGCAAAATCATAAACCAATACATGAATGTCACACATTGGTCTGCCTTTAAAAGGGCAGGATATTTTGGATTGGGGGCTTGAAGGTCACAGGTGGATTCAGAGAGTCTTTGATTTGCAATTGGTTAAAAAAACAAGGTTTGTCTAAACTACTTAGGGTCAGCTGAAAGGAATGTTAAGGTTTGGCCTATAGTTGTGACTCTCTACAGGCCCCTCAGGAAGAGATTTAGAACAAAAATGGGGGTCAGGTTCAGTCCTCAGTTCCCCTTTATCTGAGGTCTACATGAGAACAGTCAGCATTTTCCATCTGGTGGGGTCCTAGTTCCTGAAAAACAACTCACTCAAGGACATAGGTCAAGATGTTCTCTTTTACTTTCTATAGGGAACTGGGAGTGTCAACTTGATTGGATTAAAGGATACAAAGTATTATTTCTGGGTGTGTCTGTGAGGGTGTTGCCAAAGGAGATGAACATCTGAGTCAGTGGACTGGGAGAGGCAGACCCACCCTCAGTCTGGCTGGACACCATCTAATCAGCTGCCAGTGCAGCTAGAATATAAGCAGGCAGAAGAACATGGACGGACTCGTCTTGATGAGTCTTCCAGCCTTCATCTTTCTGCTGGATGCTTCCTGCACTGAAACATCGGACTCCAAGTTCTTCAGCTTTCTTTGCACTCTTGGACTTACACCAGGAGTTTGCCAAGGGCTCTAGGGCCTTCAGCCACAGACTGAAGGCTGCAATGTCAGCTTCCCTGCTTTTGAGGTTTTGGGACTTGGACTAGCTTCCTTGCTCCTCAGCTTGCAGACAACCTATTGTGGGACTTCACCTTGTGATCGTGTTGAGTCAATACTCCTTAATAAACTCCCTTTCATATATACATCGATCCTATTGGTTCTGTCCCTCTAGGGAACCCTGACTAATATAGGTACCTAACATCTTGTGACTCTGGCTTACTTGGGCGGCTTTTAAGTTATTATTACCTTCTCGCTTAGCAGGTGATATGGTTTGGAATTGTGTCCCTGTCCAAATCTCACGTGGAATTGTAACCCCTGATGTTGGAAGTGAGGCCTGGAGGGGGTGAATGGATCATGGGAGCGGTTTCTCCTGGATGGGTTAGCAGCGTCCTCTTGATGCTGCTCTTGTGATAGTGAGTGAGTGCTCGTGAGATCCGGTTGTTTAAAAGTGTGTAGCACCCACTCCCCTTTCTCTTTCTCCTGCTCAACCATGTGAAGTGCTGGCTCCCCCTTTGCCTTCCGCCATGATTGTGAGCCCCCAAGGCCTCCCCAGAAGCAGATGCTGCCATGCTTCCTGTACAGTCTGTGGAAGCATGAGCCAACTAAACCTCTTTTCTTTATAAATTGCCCAGTCTCAGGCATTTCCATACAGCAATGCAAGAATGGACTAATACAGCAGGTTATTCATTTACTTCCCTAATTGCTGGCTGCAGAGCTAGCTAGGTGCTTGGAATCTCCCTTGAAGGGACTCAACATTTTTCCTTTATCTTTATGTGGGTGGGGGTTGGGGGGAGCCTGGCAGACCTCTAAAAGGGGTCCCTGCTCCATCTCACCCACTGTACAGATAAAGACACTGAGGGTCCTTCCACCTTACACCCTGCCATGCCTGGGTTGCCCACCTCTGTTCTCTCCCAGCCAAAGAAAAGAGAAAAAGAGATAATGCTCACACCCCATTGGCCATGTTTTTGTCACAAGGAGGCCTGGGACATGTAGTCTTTATTCCAGGCAGCTGGGCTCCCTGCTACCATGAGGTCATCCAGCAGTCTCTACCACAGCTGAGTAACCCCCACCCTGTCCCTGTCCCCGTCCCCCATGGGGCAACCTTGAGTGCACGACAGAGTACCCGCAAACCCCACACCAACCTGACAGGGCACCTTCATCACACGACCTGGCCAGGTTATCCTCATAGGAGGACAGCACTGGGGTCTGGGCAGGACCAAGGCTCTGGACAGGCCAGAGGGGAAAGGCATAAGCAGTGAAGGGAACAATATCCAAAGGCCCCACCTCCTTCCTGGGTGACCAGGGAACCCCAGGGTCTCCCTTGGTGCTGCTGGCTCCTTCCTACACAAGACATCTGAGACAGAGGCTGCAGTGAGAGGACGTCATGGTCAGTCACTCTTGCATTGGATGGGAAACTCCCACCTTTGAATGAAATGCTAATTATAGCCTCCATCTACAGTCTGTTACCTGCTAAAAATATGCTGTCTTATTCTAGTCTCTGCAGCTGCAGTCGAGTTGGGGGAAATAATGCTGTTTTTAGCATGGGTACAAGCAGATAACTGAATCCTAGACTCTTGGGGACAGCGTGTCTGTCTATCTGGGAACTTGTTTCCAGGAGTGTGACCAATGTGAAGTGCCAGTCAGAGGCAGTGCTGCAATCCCAGGGGCACAGCTGAGCAGCGCTAACTGTGGGAGGAAGCATCTTCCAGGCTCAGCCTCACAGTGGAGGCAGCCTCAGTTTCCAGGGCTGACAGACATGCGTCATAATGGCAAGAGGGAGACTGTTAAAACAAGCACTGAGGGAGTGCAGTGGGGCCCCCAATCCACCCAAGAAAGCCCGAAAACAAGGAGTTGGAATAAGATGGGGAGGAGAAGGTCCTGAAGAGAGTAGAGGAGGCAGGTATGGGGAAGGATTGAGAGATGTCATTCATTCATTCATTTATTCTACAAATATTTATTGAGTCCTACTATGCACCAGGCACTCTGCTAAGTTCTAGGTTAAAGTGATAGATAAGGTAGCTGCCCTCATTTATTAAAATAATATTTCAACATATATGGAGTCAGGAACTGACCCAGGCACTAGAGACACACAGTAAAGAAAAACCCCTACCTCTTGGAGCTCAAATTCTAATCAGGGAGGGAGAGTCTGATGTTCCTTTCCCAAAAACAAATTGTATATGTCCGTTTTCATGCTGCTGCTAAAGACACACCCGAGATTGGGTAATTTGAACCAGAAAAAGGGTTTCATGGACTTACAGTTCCACGTGGCTGGGGAGGCCTCATGATCATGGTGGAGGGCAAGGAGGAGCAAGTCACATCTTACATGGATGGCAGCAAGCAGAGAGAGCGAGCTTGTGCAGGGAAACTTCCATTTTTAAAACCATCAAAGTTCATGAAACCCATTCACTCTCACAGGAACAGTGCAGGAAAGACCTGCCCCATAATTCAGTCACCTCTCACCAGGTTCCTCCCACAACACAGGGGAATTGTGGGAGTTACCATTCAAGGTAAGATTTGGGTAGGGACATAGCCAAACCATATCACAAATGAACAAGGAGAGGATGACAAGAGTTGGGGACTCCCATGGAACCCTCCCATCCTTGTCCCTGGGTCTCCAGTTCAGCCTTCCAGGTCCAGGAGGTGTCAACTTTCCCACCTGGCCACATCTGCTGCTGGGTTTATCTCTTGTGCCTTTCGAAGGTTCAAACCAGCACCCTCAGCCCTGATATCCCCCTCACTCTGGGGGCATGACCACAGGGTCCAAGCAAGCCAGACAACAGGGGAAGCCTCACCTCACTTCTACCTCCCAGATCTGGATAAGAGGATCCAGTTGGCAGAGCCAAATCCACACATAGACCTAAGTTGCGCGAGATTTTGGGAAATGCCATTTTTAACATCCAGGTTTTACTTGGAAAGCAAAGAAAGGAGGGCAGCGGAGCAGGTGGTCGGCCAGGTGGGGCTGCCCCTGCTACTCACCATCCAGGCTCACCCCTCCACCCACTCCTGAACTTCCAAACACAAGGTTTCCTCTGCCTACTCCCATGATCCTGTGCAAAGGACAACACCCCCTTCACAGGGAGGCCAGAGTCCACCAGTGCTAAGAATGGGCCATGGTGCCAGAGGCCCCTGCACCCCCTCAGACTGGCTCCTCCTATCCCTGCAGAGATGCCCCAGACCAGAGAAACTGGCCCCTGCCCCCATGTGCAATGACCCCTGGGGCATCACCTGTGAATGAGCCCACAGGAGGAAGGTCACAGCCAGCACTCAGGCTTTAGAAGGGTCTGACCTAGAATCAATGACACCCTAAATGGAGGGTCAGAAGAGGGCTCCCCCAGTTATAAATTCCTCAAAGCTTCAAAGAGGGCCCAGTTCCCCTGCAAGCTGAGTCTTGAGGCTGCTGCTGGATTCTATGTGGTCAGAAGGGGATACCCTGCTGTGCAGGCAGACATGCTGTGTAGACATCGCACCCCCAACCTGCGAAGTTCACACAGCAGGATGCTGTAGAAAGTCGCCAAATGCAAAGTTCACCTGGCATGAATACTCAATTGCCTGCTCCTGGAAATGGTGTTTCCATCTTTATCACTAACGGCTGAATTGCTATGGAGTTTCTCATGTCACTGGCATTGCCTCTGGTGAGCCAGTCAGGTGGTGGCCTCAGAAGGTTGCTCCAGCCCAGCTGGGAGGGATCCATCTCCACAGCATGGGATGTTTGGCTTGAATTCACCTAATATCTACCCTGAGGAAGGACCATCTTTGCTGTCAGCTCTAGTTTTATGATCTCCTGTGAAAGGGGAGACATGTCTCCATCCAGGGTCAAGGCTCCAAGCCCCTCATTCTCACCCACAGGTGGATCCCAGCATAACAGGAAGTTGAACATCATTCCCCACCAGAGTTGGAGGCCCAGACACCCCCTGCAGCTCCGCAGGTGCGGGGAAATCAAGTGCCTCTGCCTGTTCCTGATGGGCCAGGGACTGGAGTCTGCAATAGAGAGTGGGAGGTCACCGAGGGGAAGATGGCGTCTGGGGAGAGGAAACACCTGGGAGAAGTCATTAGCATTTTGTCATTTCAGAAACCAGATGTTGGAATGTGAAGAAATTCTCCTCACAGTAACACAGTGAGAACGTTTTCACAGTTTTCCACGGATGTGAACAGGTTAGAACCCTGAGCTTTCTCGAACACAGCCTCTGGAGGCAGATTCTCTGGGTTCAAATCTCAGCCCCCTGCTTACTAGCTGTGTGACCTTGGGCAGGTTATTTAACCTCTCTGTGCCTTAGTGTCCTCATCTGTAAATTGAGGATGATAGTTTCTGTTACATAGGATTATTGGACAAGTTAAGGCAAAAAATATCAGCAAAGTGCTCAGTGCACTGTCTGCCCATGGGAGGTGAGGGTTTAAAATGTTAAGCATCATCAACCTCATTATGGTTGCATTGAATTTTATATTGATTATTACTGATTATTACTATTAGTTTTATATTGATTATTGCCTTTATATTGACTAATTCTGATTATTACTAATTGGTTTTATATTGAGTATTATATGGCATCTGATAACATTCTCATGACCTTCATTCCTGGTCCTACAGCGTCATGTGTCTCTTATAATGGGATCAATTCCGTTCCCTGGATCCGACCTTTCCCTGCAGAAATGCAGGCTGGGAAGGGAGCTCTGAGGTCATCCCCCAACTTTATCACAATCAGTAGCCACGGATGTCCCTGAGCCCAGGGCAGGTGCTGGTCCATCGTCCCTCAGGTGGCTGCACTCTATGCTCTACAGAATACGTGCTTCTCATTCCCCCTTCCAGCATCTGCTGACCCTGGATGCCTGCCCAGCCTTGCCCTGGCCTCCCCTCCTGCTCACGAGCATCCCCTTCCCCACACAGCAGTTAGAGGAATCCTTCTCATGCTGAATCAGCCCCAGGCACCTCTCTGACGACAACCCTCCAGTGCCCCCATCACAGGACAGACTGATCAGGTCCTGCCTCCTCTCAGCTCCCATCTCCGCCCAGGCTCCCCTCACACTAGCCCTCGGTCACTCCAGAATCACCACAGTGTCCTACTCCCCACCTCAGCTTGTCCCACCTCAGGTCCTTCTATCAAGAGTGATGGTCCCTGAATATGCCCACCCTCAACTAGCTCCTCCTCGTTACACAGATAGATCAAGCGGCACTGCCTCAAAAGCCCTCCCGACTCCCCAGTCCAACATCAACCACCCTCTCCCATCTGTCGGTCACTCTCCCTTCCTGGAATGTAAGTTCCAAGAGGACAGGGATGCTGGCAGTGCTGGCCACCGCTGCATCCCCAGTGCCCAGGACCCAGTGGGTGCTCAGTGACATTTGTGAGGCACGTGATGAATCAAAGTGGCCCAGGACTGCGGGCAGGAGCAGCGCCCCTCGGCAGCATGGGGGTTGTAACACTAAGGTCACCTGTGTTTACAGCCGGCTTCACGACCTGCAGAACTTAAGCACCCGCCCTCCCTGAAAGAGAAAGATAAACACAAATCCAGACGTTTAGCCAGAAAATGAAGGGAGAACGGAAAGGTTTAAAAATGAGCAAGAGCATAGGTTTCCTCCCGGCTTCAAGATAAAAGAGGATACCCAGAGGAGAAAAGCACTCAAAAAACATGATGCTTTCTCCAAAAATTAGCCCACAGCAGAGTGTCAGGGAATCTGTAGTAACGAAGACTCTGGGATAAATTCTTTTAAATTAAGCAGCAGCAGGAGAAAAGGCAGCAGCCCTGAGCCTCGACTTTGGAACGTCCTCCATCTGTCTGCATCTGTCATCAGCTGGCAGAGTGGGTGCATCAGGGGGAGCCAGGGCCACCGTTCCTCCCCTTAGTCCTTTCTGCTCTCGGTTTGGGGATAACCAATGCTTTATGGTTTCTCTCAAGAGTGATTAGAAGCAAAGCTGCCCATTACAAGCTAAATCTCAAAGCGCTCCTACAGAAATCTCACTTCCTAAGCCCAAAGCCTTGATTCCGGGCTGCCTATTGACCCGACTCATCTATGACCCTGACCAGCACCAGCAGACGACGATGGGCTGACACACACAGTGCTTACTGCGGACCGGGGAATGCAGTTCTGAGCTCTCTGGGTGCATGAACTTGCTTAATCCTCACTGAACTCGACGACACTATTGGGATCCAGCTCACAGATGAACAGAGCCAGGCTAGGCAGAATCAATGCTTCCTAGGCCCTTGGCTGCAGGACAGCAGAGCCACTTCCAGGACCCCCGGCCAGCACCAGGTCCACACCACTGACGGCGCTCCTTGATGGAAGAAGGGCCTCAGCGACAGCCCCAGATACCAATATTGCTCCAGGTGCCTCTTTCCAGGAAACAGTCCTCTTCTGAGACAGTGAATCCAGCATAACAGGACAGTGAACAGACTTTTCCAGAGCTCTCAGAATTGTGGCTGCAGTCCCACAGCTTCAAAGAGAGCGTGCAAAACATCCACACGAGCCCCTGGCCACCACTCCAACAGAGAGGGACATCGGAAAGGCGATTCCTGGGAGGGTGTGTGATAGAGTTTGGATACTGGACCCCTCCAAATCCCATGTTGAAATGGGATCCCAAAGTTGGAGTTGGGGCCTAAAGGGAGGTGTTTGGGTCATGGGGGCAGCTCCCTCATGAAGGGCTTGGTACCTTCCCCATGGTAATGAGTTCTTGCTCTATGAGTTCCTGTGAGAACTGATTAGCTAAAAAAGCCTGGCACCTCTCTCCTCTCTCTCTTGCTTCCTCTCTCACCATGTGATCTGCATACACCAGCTCCCTTCCCATGCCATGAGTGGAAGCAGCCTGAGGCTTCACCAGAAGCAGACGCTGGCAGCATGCTTCCTATACAGCCTGTAGAACCATGAGCCAAACAAACCTCTTTTGTTTATGAATTACCCAGCTTCAGGTATTCCTTTATAGCAGCATACATGGACTTAGACAGAGTCTTAATCAGTTTGAGCTGCTATAACAAAATATTATTGACCAAGTGACTTAAACAACAAAAATTTATGTTCCATCGCTCTCGAGGCTGGGAAGCCCAAGATCAAGGCACCAGCAGATTCAATGCCTGGTGTGGGCCTGCTTCCTGGCTCACTTATGGTGCCTTCTTGCTACATCCTTGTAGAGCAAAAAGGGCAGACAAGCTCGCATTCTCCTTTCCTAAGGTAACTTCAGTGTTGTCAAGGGGTTCACCTCTTCCCATGCAACCCCTGTGGCCTAGGATCCTCCACTCCAGGGTGATTCTGTTCAGTCTGAGCCTGTTCGCATATGGTATATGCCCCCGCTGATTGGTATTTGTCCAGGGCTGGGGGCAGGTATGCCAAAACAGGCCAAATATACTAAAGGAAAGGACTTGTAGTGCATGCTTTGAGGGAGTTTTTCTCCTGTCTTTACCCAGTGGACTCGTGCGTGGTGCCACGTGTCCTCAGATGCTGGTAGCAGCGGTCTTGTGATGAGGAGGTGAACCAACCTCAGAGCAAAGCCAATAAAGTGAGCAGCAAAGCAGAGGCCAATTAACCCTGGATCTCTGCGGACATTGTAGAGCTGCTGAATCAACCTCCCTGGAGGTCCAGCTTCTGGCTGGTCTTTGAACTGGGAGATAACAAGTTCCCTTACCATGTTAGTCAGAGTCATTAGAGGTTTCAGTTACTTGCAGGCAAAAGCAAGCTAATTGACACAGCATCTTTTCCAAAAATCCTTCTCTGAACCCCCCAGTAACCAGCAATCACCCCCTTCTCGGAACCTCAGGGTCTTTTCTCACCAGACTAACCTGCTGTATCCTGTGTGCCATTTATGTCTATGTGCATCGCCCCCATGAGCCATGGGCCCATGGAGAATAAGATCTAAGTCATTTCTCTCCTCCTGAGCCCAGGGCCTTATACTCAATAGGGGCTTTGTGGATGTCATGGCACAAATGAATGAATAATTTAGAAGCCAGGTATCTCCACTTTAGATTTATGTAAAGAAACACATTACTGTTACTTCAACTGCTCTTTCTGACTGCATGGAAGTATTTTTATGTCAGTAGAGATGAATGTTAAGATGTTTTGTAGCAATAAACTGCATGTCCATAAATGCCCTATCCCTCTTTTTCCCTAGTCAACGGCATTTGAAGACTCAGTAACTTTCTTCCAGCAAATGATGTCCCTCTTTAAAGTTCACACTCTCTTGAACAGATGTAGAAATTCCAATAAGCACATCTGGACACGTGGTTGCCAAGATAAATCTCCAAAATAGGTCCAAAATGGGACTCGGGGCCACCAGTGAGATTTTCCACAATTCATCCCCCCATGAACCGTGAGGGTCACCCATCCTTATCACAAATAAACCTTGACCTCCAGGATACAACTCAGGCTGGGCCTTGCAAAGAGGAAATACAGACTCCCTTGGGTGACCTTAGAATAGGATTTCAGGAAGGGGAGTGCTGGTCATGCTGTAAGATCAGAGTGGACCTGATCTTACGGAGGCCGTGGAAACCAAGAGCAGGAACCCCCAATCTCCGGCTTGGGACCATGGCACATCCCTGCACATTTCTGAAATCTCATCTCCCCCAAAGCCTACGCCTCCCACAGTCTTACTTATCACAATGAGGTAGGCCAGGCAAGCCCCAAAGTGGAGGCTTCTCCCATATGGGAGGGTTCTTGGCTTTGCCCAGGAAAGAATTCAAGGGCAAGCCAGAGGTAGAAGAAAACAGCTTCACTGAAGCAGCAGTGTTACAGCTCTGCGACTGCTTCTGCAGAGCGGGGCTGCCCCACAGGCAGAGTAGCAGCTCAGGGCAGTTTTGCAGTCACATCGATACCCAATTTTAATTGCATGCAGATTAAGGGGCAGTTTATGCAGAAATTTTGGGGGAAGGGGTAGTAACTTTTGGATCATCGAGTCATTGCCATGGAAAGGGGCAGTAACTCCCAGTGTGATCATGGCAATGGTAAGTTGACATGGCACACCAGTGGGTGTGTCTGATAGAAAGTTACTTCTGTCCTGGACCTTTTTCAGCTAGTCCCCAATTTGATCTGGTGTCTCAGCCCCGCCTCTGGAGTTGAGTCCTGTCTCCTACCTCAATAGTAAATGGCAACTCAGCCCTTCCCGTGGTCTAGCCACCTCTTTCACCTCCACCACTAATACTGGGGCCCAGGCATCCATCGTCTCACACCGGACTGTGGCAGTGCCTCCTCTCTCATCTCCCCAACTCCACTCCTGTTCTCCATGCAGTTCATTCTTCACGCACAGCCAGAGGTACTCACTACCAAATCCTCTGTCCAAAACCCCTGGTCATGTCCCATCTCATCAGAACATAATCCAAAATTCCCTATTGTGTAGCGTGAACGACTTGTCCCAGCTTTCTGGAGTCTATCCCAGTTGTATCACTCAAAGTCCTATATCCTGGCAAACCTCAGTCCAGGCAAACCAGGAGGATTGGTCACCCCAGGATCATGATATGATCACCACATAACTCAGACCATCCTCCCCCTTGCTCACTCCACTACAGTGGCCACACAGGCATTCTTGTTTATTCTAGAACATGCCAGGCACACTCCTACCACAGGCCTTCTGCACCGGCTGTTCCCTCCATCTGGAGCATGCTTCCCCCAGATACGCACCTGCGAGACTCCTTTCATTCCTCCAAGCCTGTGCTCAAATGGCACACTTCAGAGAGGATTTCCACGACCCCATGATCTAAAGTAGACCCCAGACACTTGATTGAAAAGCCCTGTTTGATTGCTTGTTTTTTATGGCATCTACTACTACCTAGAATCACATACATACTCATATATGTATGTGATTGTTTGTGTGTGGCATATGTGTACGCTGTATCTGTGGTGGGGTGGGCTGTGCCTATCGTTCACTGCCCCCGAGCCCCCCTGGAACATCACCTCCCGGAAGACTGGGCCTTGGTCTGTTTCATCCACAGCTGCATCGCTGGTGCCTGCAGCATGCCTGGCACATAGGAGCTGCTCTGTAAAGAGCAGGCAAATGAACGAACGGTGCACTCTTCTGAAAGTGCTGCCTCCATGGGGAACTCAGGGAGACAGACAGAAGCTGCCTGGCCCGGGTATCTGAACCCAGGGGCTGAACTCCTTGTCCAGTGTCCCTTCAGGATAAGAGTTAAGGTTGCATCTGTGTTTTTCTTCTCAGCACAGAGGATCTTTTTGCAATTTTCTGACCATGGGAACCATTCCACAAGCTAGTCACCAAGCTTGGCCTTGGTGAACACGCTCTCCTAGAACGAGCCTCAGATCATCGGATCTGCCCGTCTCCAGCAACCCAGTTTCTGGACAGCCACCGCAGGCAGCTCCCCTGTCCATCAGGACAGAGTTGGACAATTAGGGTGTGGACTTGGTGAGTCTGAGGGCTCATCTTGGGTCATCCCCACTCCAGTGAGGAACCTGCAGGCTGAGGAGGGACATGACTGGCCACTGAGGGCATTGCAGGCAGAGCCAGCAAGACCAGCTTTCTCCCACCCCAAAGCACTTTCTCAATGGAAGATTCCGGGAGCCTTTACCCAATTGCATTCTCTCACCCTTCTTGCAAGTCAGCAGGAAAGAGGCAGGGGCAGCAGAGCCCCACTTGGCAAACAAAGAAGCAGAGGCACAGCCAAAGTCAGTGACTCACCTTTCTTCAAAGAGCGCGTCATTGTGGGGTCCCAGCAAGATGGTTACAGAGTGGGCCCTGACCCGTGGCCTGGGCTAGGTCCTGGTTCTCCACTTCCAAGCTGAGCAAATTGCTCACCCCTGTGTGCCTCGGTTTCTCCATCTATAGAACTGGTAGTAAGTGTAATTGACCTGTGGCTTTTACGAGCCTAATGAAACCCAGGCATCACCAATGGGAGGAGCCCAGCCCTGGAGGCAGATGCCAGTTCCACCCCACCTGCCCCTCTGCCCACGGGCTCTGAGGCTCCCCCAACCCCTTTGCAGATGGAGATAATGGCAGCACCTCTGGCACAAGGCAGCTGTGAGAACGATGGTAATGTTTCATTGCTTTCAATGTTCCTTTCAATGCTTCTTGTTTTGTTTTGGAAAACAACTAGAGCAGTGCCTCCAAACAGCAAGCGCAATGCAAGTATTTGTTAAATAAAAATATAGAGAACACACACATAGTGCTTAGGCCAATGTCTGATGTAAGTGATGCTTCTAGTGACAAGGACCAGAGTGTGAGTCGTCCTGACCCTCCTGCTTCCCTCCCATCCATGGTAACCCCCAGGCCACATTTGAGGCTCGTGGGGCTGCTTGGATGTCATTTCTTCTCAGAGGTCACCTTGCTTTCTGTGTTCCCATATCCCACCGCCCACCTCCTCCAGACACCCTATCTCCCACACACACATAGGCTCCC
Source organism: Rhinopithecus bieti (assembly GCF_001698545.2). Lineage (NCBI taxonomy): Eukaryota > Metazoa > Chordata > Mammalia > Primates > Cercopithecidae > Rhinopithecus > Rhinopithecus bieti. The sequence goes on along the minus strand of NW_016825020.1, from coordinate 692,592 downwards.
ACACACACATACACACTCACACACACAATCACACACACAGGCTCCCACACATCACGCACATTCACACATGTACAGACTCACACTCATATACTCACACCCTCATTCACATGTATACACAGTTACACACCCTCACACATGAACAGACATAGTCAAAAACAAACACATACACACTCACGCAGACACACACATAAAGCCCCTGGGGTGAGTGCAAACCAAAGCTCTAAACCTAAGGCTCTGAATCCAATGTTGGAAGCTCCACACTGGGCCTCCTCCAAGCCCCCATCCCTGCCCGAATACCCAGTTCCCGCATTGCCAGGATTCGCTGACGCCCCAGCAGAGTGTGGACTCTGTCCCCTTGATTTAGGCATCGCCTGCCACCTGATCACAGAGCGCAGCCTGTGACGGCATTAAACACTTTAAAGGTCAAGTTATTATTTATAATTATATATATACTTATTTTAACTGTAACTCTTATCTACTTAATTGGAATATAAACTGGAAAATAAAATAATGTTATAAATTCTTGCTAGGCACTATTTTCTTCTGAAGGCCCTGAGCCAGAGGCCGGTTAAAAAGAAAGACCACGTTTCAGAGAAATGTTAAAGACATAGCGCATGAACTTGAGACTTCCCTTAAGGAAGGAGAGTTGAAAGAAAGGAGGGTTTTGAAGGGCCAGCTTCCTCGCGATGTGTCTCTGCGTTACACACTGAGTGTCTGTGTGATTGCTGGAGTGATGTTCTGTGTCATCCTCAATCGCGGAAGACCTTCTGCCCTACCCACATCCTCAAACACTTCACTGGGCTCAGGCCCCCTCATGCCTGCTGACGTCTGCATCTCTTGCTTGAAAGCTTCTTCCAGAACACAAGGTGGCCATTCTTCCAGCACACACATGCACACACACATGCACACGGCAAGCTGGAAATCACAGGGAATAAAAAACCCCACCACTATCACCACCACCAACTTCCACCCAATGAGTCCTGAGAGTTGGAGCATAAATAACCCAGGCCTCCTGACCTGCAGGTGGGGCCACTCTGCCCTGTGGCTCGTGCTCTCCGCAGCCCTTCTCCATAGGATGAAGCTCCCACAGCCCTCTGCAGTAGCCCACTTAGTAACGCACCCTCTTGGTTCTTTGCTTCCTGTCGCATTTCCCCTCTTTCCCAACTTCTGATAAAAGAATAATTTGCACTCAAATCCTTATCTCAGGGACCCAAACAAACACATGTATACACATGTTCACAGCAGCATGACTCACAATAGCCAAAAAGTAGAAACAGCCCAGGCGTTCATCCGCAGATGAACGGAGAACCAAACTATGATCTATCCACGGGATGAAATGTTATTTAGCCCTAAAAATGAATGGGGTTCTGATCCAGGCTGCAACATGGATGAACCTTGAAAACATGATGCTAAGTGCTTGAAAGGAGCCACACATAAAAGCTCATATGATCCCATTCATACAAAAGGTTCAGAATAGGTAAATTCATAGAGATAGAATGCAGCTCAGGGGCTCGAGGATGGGAAATGGGAGCAATGGGTTTGGGTTTAACGGTTATAGGTGATACAAAATATTTTGACACTAGATAGAGGTGGTCGTTGTACAACATTGTGAATGTACTAAATGCCATTTTGTTCACTTTAAATGGTTAATTTTAGGCCAGGCACGGTGGCTCATGCCTGTAATCCCAGCACTTTGGGAAGCCGAGGCGGGCAGATCACTTGAGGTCAGGAGTTCAAGACCAGCCTGGCCAACGTGGCAAAACCTCATCTCTACTAAAAATACAAAAATTAACCAGGTGTGATGGTGCGTGCCTGTAATCTCAGCTACTTGGCAAGCTGAGACAGGAGCATGGCTTGAACCCAGGAGGCGGAGGTTGCAGTGAGCCAAGATGGCACCACTGCACTCCAGCCTGGGCAGAAGAGCAAGATTCTGTCTCAAAAAAATTTTTTTAAAAAAGGTTAATTTTATGTTATGTGAATTTCACCTCAATTTTTTAAAATTTCTTATCTCAGAGTCTGCTTCTGGGGAGCCCAAACTAACTTACCTGGCACCATGGGTGGTAACACATGCTATGGACTGCACCACCTCTCATGATAAGATACGGGGAGCCAGGAGCCCTGCATGACCTCCCTCCTCTGGGGAGGTTCTTGATCTGATCCACTGCTTTTTCCTGACATCAGAACTTTCAAATCCACCTTGTAAAGTCTAGAAAAGCACATCTTTTACAGCGAGTAGGATAGGAAATTGGTCAGAATCTCACTGTCCTCAAAAAGAACATTTTTTCCCAAACTGGCTGAGGGGTCTCCCCAGCTTTTCTCCCTATGCCACGCCCTATTACCAACCTCAGACCTGTGACATTCAGTCCAGAAAAATCCTGGAGGCGTCTTGACTGTGACAACCAGGAGTGGAGTCAGCTCAGGAAGGGGCTGCCTAGAGACTTCTACTGGGAGGGGCAGGCTGCTGTTCATTATATATTTTCAGATCAAGAACAGGAACAGAGTCGATCAGATTTGCAATTAGAGACGATCACTCTGGCTGCTGCTATAGAGAAGGAACTTGAGCAACGTCAGCAAGGACATGTGAAGCTGATCAGGAGGTCATTGCAAAGACTCAGACAGGAGATGACGGCAGCTTAGACAAGGGTGGTGGTAGTGCAGATGGAGGGACCAGATCTGGGAGATACATGGCAGGTAAAATCCACAGGCCTGGATAATAGAGTGCATGGTGGGGATTAGCAAGCAGACAGGTGAAGGTGCCATTGTCTGAGAAGACAAGCCTAGGAGAGGAGCAGACAAAGGACCGGGATGGGAGATCCTGGCTTCATTCTTAGATGTGCTTAGTTTTGGGTGCCTTTGAAACATCCTGGTGGAGATTCCAGGAAGCCAGGTAGGTACAGGGGTCTGGAACTCAGAGAGACATGAGCTATAGAGACCACCTGCCTGGAGATGGTAAAGGAAGGAAGAGAATCTTTAATTACAGATCAGAAAACAAAGGCACAGAGCAGGAAAGAGATCGAACAAGACTGACAGCCTCAGTAGCCTAGCAGCATAGTACTGTCATGTGGTGGGCTCAGTAACGACCCTCCAAAGGTGTCCACATCCTAATCCCTGGAATGTGTCAATCATCATTGTGGAAGGCTCAGTAATGACCCCCAAAGATGTCCACATCCTAATCCCCGGAACTTGCCAAGATCTTACCTCACTTGCTAGAAGGGGGCTCTGCAGAGGTAATTAAATTAAGCATCTTGAGCTGGGGAGATTATCCCGGATTCAGGACAATTCAGGTGGGTTCAATGTAATCACAAGGGACTCTGTTAGAGGAGAAGATGATGTGGTGAGAGAAGCAGAGATTGGAGCAAGGAAGTCAAAGAAGGCAGCCCCTGCAAGCTAGAAGAGATGAGGAGCACATTCTCCACGGAGATCCAGGAGGAACCACTGCTGACACCTCGATGTGAACCCCGTAAGACTCATTTCTGACTTCTGACCTCTAGAGCTACAAGAGTGTGAATATGTGTTCTTTTAAGCCACTAAGTTTGTAGCAATTAGTTACAGCAGCCACAGAAACCTAATACAGCTGAACTCACATTATTATTGACCACATAAACCTGGATCCTTGGGGGGGCTCTGACTGTAAGTAACAATACTCTGAGGACATTTCCTGCTGACTTAACAAGAGGTCTTGGGGCTGGTCCAGCCACTCAGACTCTCTCTCCTTTTGCTCAGCCTTCAGGTTGGTAAAGTCTCTGCCCACAATCACTATATGACCCCCATAACTCCAAGCCTCAGCACCTCACGTGACAGTGTCTAAAGCAGGATGAAGGGCACAGGAGTCAGGGGCCTCCAGATGCTCAGGACCGCTAGATTTAATGAAGAGAACAATTATTCCTGCAAAGCCCAGGACACTTCCTTTTACATCTCATTGGCCAGAATCGATCATAGGCTCACTCTGGTACTGCACTGGTTGACTCAGAGCAGTGTTGATTCCTCCCCATTGAGGGACAGGTTCCTGCCTGAGGGGAGAGTCTAACACTCTGCTCTGAGCTCTCTTCCAGGTTCCCAGGTCCTGAGAGATTAATCCACTCCCTCCAAATAGCTTCTCTGAGTCAACGATTCTGACAACAGGACATGATGGCCACAGACTGGACAAGTCACAAAGAAAGCTCCTTTCTGCAAGATTGCAACACCTGCCTGATCAGAGCCACCAGACTTGTGGAAGGCACTCTGACCATTTTGGTTCCTTCTCATCTAAGCCCTCTTGTTCCCCAAGTTTTGGGAGACACTTCCTTAGGGGAATGGCAAGAGCCATTCCTTGGCAGTGTGAATCTCAACAAGAGTTTTTGAAAGTTCATCGTGTGTTCCCCAAAAAAACCAGAATTCTATTAACAAGAGAGACTAGATACTGGGTAAGCAACCAGTAGTTGCTGCCACAAACTCTTTGTAAGTTTACTTGGGGTAGCCTACTAGGCTTAACCCAGTTCTCAGTCAGGGGTGATTTTATGTCATAGGAACATGTCGCAATATCTGGAGACATATTTGGTGTCATATTGTGGGGGATGTTTCTACTGGCATCTAAGGGTAGAGAGAGGCCAGGGATGCTGTCAATCATTCTACAATGCACACGACAGCCCCACAATGAAGAATGACACGATTGCAAATGTCAACAGTGCTGAGCTTAAACTCTGACCTAATCCCTTGGGAGCAGGATAGGGGTTTACCAAGAAGTGTACTTTTTTTTTGGAGAGGGGGGAGACAGAGTCTTCCTCTGTCGTCCAGGCTGGAGTGCAGTGGCATGATCTCAGCTCACTGCAAATTCCACCTCCTGGGTTCGAGTGATTCTCCTGCCTCAGCCTCCCGAGTAGCCGGGATTACAGGCACCCACCACCATGCCTGGCTAATTTTTTGTATTTTAGTAGAGATGGGGTTTCACCATGTTGCCCAGGCTGGTCTCAAACTCCTGACCTCAGGCAATCTGCCCACCTCTGCTTCCCAAAGTGCTAGGATTACAAGCGTGAGCCACTGCGCCCGACCTGTACTTGTACTTACACTAAAATACTATTCCTTGTTTATCTGAAATTCACATTTAACAGGTTGTCCTGTGTTTGATTTGGCAACCCTAGAACAGGGTCAGACTCTAAACCCCAATGTTTGCTGTGGTCTAGGGCTTAACAACCTAATGCACATTTGTTAAAGATTGAATGAAAAAATGAGGATCTCACCAAAGATGTCCAAGGCTGCTGCACACTCTGGTCACCTTGGTCAAAACACCTTCCTGGAGCCCAAGCAGGTAGCCTCCAAAACATAAAGCAGCCCTCTGCTTCCTGGGATCCATGACAGCAGCAGATCCCATGCAAAGCAGCTCAGATATCTTCCCTTTCCCTCCCCTTCCTCCAGGGAAGGCCGGCTGCCTGCTCTGCAGTGACACTGCAGGGTCAGAACTCAGCCTGCGAGTAACCCAAGAACAATGCCTATTTGTTGGGGGCGGTCCTCGCTGCTGAGACAGAGAACCTGTGGCCATCAGTCCCAAATAGTGTCTGTTAATGGCCCACTGGAGTATGGTGTCTGTAGAAGTCAAAGGAAAAAGCCCTTAATTCACTAATCATCTAAACAGACAACACCAGCTGATAACTCCTATAGCCCAGCTTATGATTCTTTATGAATCTCAGTGAATGCAGCTGCAAACAGGCTATAAAAATTGTTTTATCCACAGGGGAACCCTTTAGAGGGTTGATGGTGGAAACTGGATTCATGAGGACCCACTGCCCTGGATTTTCACAGTCCAGTTTTGCAGGCAATGGAAGAATATCCCGAGGTCCCATATGACAGCACGTTTCTGATTCCGTGAATGCTCATTGTGCACCACCCTAAACCAGTCACCGAGTATGCATTTTACCTTCATTAATCTTAATCCACATGACAGCTTGCAGTGTCCTTGATAGTAACCCCATTCTTAAGATGAGGAAACTGAGGCCCAGGGAGGTCAGCTAACGAGGAAGCAGGGGCCAGCTGGTGGAGGCAGAGCCCAGGTTAGTTAGAACATTGGCCTTGGGGCTATACTGCTCTTTTATTAAATCACTAACATATCAGTTCATAAGTGATTTTTCTGGATGGGGATTGCCAAACCCAGTGTGCTATCTTAGAGAGAGCCCTAAATTGAATTGCATTTATGGTCAAATGGATCCTGTTTTTCCCTTTTAAAGAACTTTTGTCCACCAAAGATCCATGAGCTCTACCTTTTCCACAGAGATCTGGAGCTGTGCTGCCTGGAGACGCCTTATTTTAATATTTTAATATTCACTTACATGTGTATTAATGCTACTTAAACAAGGCTTATGTGCCTCGGTTTCATCACACAGTGAAATCCACGTGTTTAATCTTCCTTCCCTGCTTATCCAAAAAAGAACTATGGGTGGATGGTTAAGCCGCTAGACAAATTGTCACAGCTCTCTGCAAATTGTCCTCCTAATTGGAGGCAGCCGTGCTGTCTTTCACTGGTAGGAATTCTGATTAAACCTCATTGCTTTCCAAGGTTAAAGGCACGCAGCCCCCAGGAGACCACAGTTACACCTGTTTAGAATCCACCCCCAAACGAACCCTTTATTCCTGAACGTGCACTTTGAGGCCTCGGGCATTAGTATAAACTACACTACACAATTATTTGTAATTAAGGGAGAAAACGTGTACTGTACTGCAAAAATTAGCCGTGCTTTGTTGATGTGAATCATGTCTATAGCGGCGTGCCAGCCCAGAGAGGCGGCATAAAATATAATTAAATTTCTTCTGACTTAATAGTTGTTTATGTTGCTATTTTTCATAATCATAATATCTCAAGACATAGAAACAGTTTTTCTCTAATGTAATTGCGTTCTACCAATGAGATGGCCTGGGTTTAAATGAAAACTCAGGCAGAATTAACCACAAGAGTGTACTATATGGATGATGCTAGAATTTTGTTATAAAGCCCCGTGCACAACTGTCCCCACTTAGGAGCGAGACGTTTATCCCTACCCCACGAGGGTGACTCTGCAACCTCTTCTGCTCTCGTGGAAGAGTTTCAGCCAAATTTTGTGAGCTATTAAAGCCACCTGTGCCCCAGTTTGTGTCCTTGTGCTCCAGACCCCAGTCATTTTCCCTACTTTTAACATTTCTCCTTTACACATTGATTTGGTTGAGATACATTAAAAGTTTGACTTTTACAACCCTTATAAAAATCGCATCTGCTCCAAGCTCCAACCCAAACTCAGCCAGAGCATGCTCGGTCAAAATGTTCGGATTGTATTTCAGCCTCTCAACGGAAGGACACACAGAGCAACAGCAATTTTCTCTCTCTCTCTCTCCATCTGTCATTAAACATAAGTCAGGCATTCTTCACAAAATGCTGCCAAGAAAGCAGTAGAAGGAATAGCATGCCTTACACACATCAAAAGACAGATCCCCTCGAGGGGGTTTGGGGAGAGTCGGGGTGGCATGAAGAGTTTGAAAGGCCCAATTGTCCATCCAGGATGGTATCAGTGAAAGAGGTCATGGGGGGCGAGAGACATGGGAGGAGAAAGGCTGTCCCAGACACTGTGGGTGGAGGCGGCAGGGGCTGGAGGCCATGGGGGCCCCGAGGATTCTGCTGAGCCTCACCCAGGCCCTGTTGAGTCACAGCTGAGCGACCTCCCAGGCCAGGGACATCTGAGACCCTGAGGCCCCTAAGTCTCCCAGGTAGACATCCAACTCCAGAATGTGGCTAGCAGTCCCCACCTGCCTGGAAGGACCTGGAAAACAGGCTGAGGCCTTGAACTCAGAGGACCAGGGAGTTTGCTGGGAATTATGGGGAAGAAATGTGGCTGAAGGAGCTTTGCAGACCCTCTGAGCTCATGGGTGTCTGAGCTGGTGAGTTAAGTCCAGCCCAAAACACCTGACCTACAGCCCCTGCCTACAATGAACACACACACACGCACACATACACAGACATGCACACACAGAAGCACTCACAGGCAAATACACACATGCATACACACACACAGAGTCACAAACAAGGTCTGTCCCCTCTTCCCTAAAGGAGGAGGGGCAAAATGCAGACATCACCACATTCGGCCTTTGAACAGTGACAATGGAAAGAAAACCCAAGTAAACAAGCGATACCACCAGCCCAGCCACAGCCCCCTCTGCTATGCTAAGTACAATTTGCCACATCCCCTTCACAGTGTTTCCTTGATGGCGGGAAAGGGATAGAGTAAAAAATTATAGGCAGGGCCCAGTGTGGGGAAGAGAGGCCTCAAAAACACAAGGCCTGAGGGAAGTTAATGCGTGGTGGCACAGTGGCTTCCAAAACTATTTTTCCTCTAAACCTACACACAACCGGGTTCACCAGATTCAGCACACAAAAAAATGTATTTCAGAAAAGCAAAGAATAATTTTTCATATAAGTATGTACCAAATATCACATAGGACATGGTTATACTAAAAAATTAATTTCTTGATTATTAAAAATTCAGATTTAACCAAGAATCCTGTATTTTATTTGGTAACACACACACACACGGACACACTCTTACACATCTTATCTAGGACTCAACATAAAAAGCAGCTAAAAGGCAGGTCCTACCCCTGGGCCTCCCTGCTCCAGCCCTTAGACCCTGATGGCACCTTCTTGGACTCTAAGGGTCCAATTAGAAAATCACTGGTGCAGCTGGCCATGGTGGCTCATGCCTGTAATTCCAGCACTTTAGGAGGCCAAGGTGGGAGGATCACCTGAGGTTAGGAGTTCAACACCAGCCTTGCCAACATGGTGAAAGTCCATCTCTAAATATAAAAAAATTAACTGGGCGTGGTGGTGCACACCAGCTACTCTGGAGGCTGAGGCAGGAGAATCGCTTGAACCCGGGAGCTGGAGGTTGCAATGAGCCGAGATCATTCCACTGCACTCCAGCCTGGGCAACAAGAGCAAAACTCCATCTCAAAAGTAAGCACTGGTGCGGTGGAAAGGGTATGAGTTCCACAGCAAGATACAGTTCCACCTGGTTCAAACCTCACTTGCCAGCCTCGTGACCTTGGGCAAGACCCTTTACGTATTTGAGCATTAATTTTCCCATAAACTTAGGTTTATGTTTGAATCTGGGTATTTGCTCATCTGTGCGTGTTGGGACACTGTCCTCTCGCCCCTCTTGTTGCCCCTGTCTCTTTCCCACCAGGCTCCCTGTCACTGGGGAAGAGAAGAGGAGGCTGCTCTAAAGCAGGTTCTCAGGGAAGACAGAGAGCAGGTGAGACAGACTTTCCCTAGAGGACACGCCCGGATTTGTTCACCTTGTAGTGAATTGTGAAGGCAATTTCTTACTGCATCTCCACCTCCTGTTACACAGTCACCGGAGGGTTCTAATTAACTTAAAGTCATTAATGGCTGGGCACAGTGACTCACGCCTGTAATCTCAGAACTTGAGAGGCCAAGGTGGGCAGATCACTTAAGATCAGAAGTTCAAGACCAGCCTGGCCAACATGGTGAAACCCTGTCTCTACTAAAAATACGAAAATTAGCAGGGCACTGTGGCGTGCACCTGTAATCCCAGCTGCCGGGAGGCAGAGGTTACAATGAGCTGAGATCGTGCCACTGCACTCCAGCCTGGGCAACAGAATGAGACTCCATATCCAAAAAACAGTCATTCATTAAATATAGAAAGGGGGTGGAGAGGACCGACTAAAGACCCCTGGCCTTTTGCTTGTGCAGCATCGTGGAGGAGAGAAAACTCAAGGGAGCCCACAAGGTATGTGCTTTAGTGTCCTCATAAGCAACTCAAAAGAGTAATTAATGGTGGTGGGCTAGGCTGGTGGCACATAGGACATTTGTTCATGAAGGTCCTTCCTTCCCTAGGCCAAGTTTAAGTGCATGCCATGGCTTAGGAGGTGGATATGAGGTCAGGCTTTGGTGATACTTGTTGGTTTGGTTTTTTGTTTTGGGGGTTTTTTAAAACATATTACTTCTCCTGAAGCATTAATAACATGTTACGTTTCCAAATTTATCAGTTGAATGATGAGTTGACTATAAAACACCGGGTTGGAGGATGACAACATGCTCCCAGGTGTGCGTGCATGAGTGTGTGTTCACATGAACCTGCGGGTGTCTGTTGCCCAGAATATGGCTCCCATGCAATGATCTTGAACACCTGGTTAATGTATTTGCAAAGGCAATACAATCACAAGAACACCGCTGGCATTTGAAGTTCATTCTCCTTTGATTCAGGGGTGATTTTCTCTCTACTGGTCTGGAATTGGTGAACTGAAGTGTTGAGACCAGCATCACAGGGATGGTTCTAGTCTCTTGATTTAGGCTGGATGGGGAATATTCCCGGCCCATCCTGTCCAATGATAGAGACTACCAGTTCTTAGACATCATCTGCCTCGGAAGCAGAGAATTCTCTCCACCCAGAGACCACTTCCTCTTGAGTTCTTCATGCTTGCTTATGATTTTGAAACCCACATCTTATGACTTTGAGTCTGCGTTACCCAGTGGTCCTGGCCTCTGACCCGTGGCTTCATCTTATGTGAAACCTAGCCCCCCGTTTTGTACACCTTGGCCCTGCTGGAGACTTAGATAATCTCTTTCCCAACCGCAGGGTCGTTTTGGGCAGCTTTCTTGTGTGGGTTGATGGACAGGTCCATCCCTGGAGACCATAACCACTACCCAAGAAGTGTCTGACCTAGTGGAAGCCAAGTGTGTTAGGGGAAGAAAGTTGCCAATAGCCTTTCTCACTGGCTCCCATTCAGGGCCCCCAGGAGTGACTTGACCCACCCCAGTGGCTGGAGGAGAGAAGCTTTTTGGCTAAAAGTTTGCGAAAACTGTTCACACACAAAAGTCCAGAAGAGATTCATGCTCTGGTGAAAATCAGATCATCCAAAGAATTGTGTGTGACCTGCTGTAGAGATGAACAGTAGCCAGGAGACACCACGCTTCTGAATGCAGATCAGCTGGCTCTTTCTGAAAAAGGGAACCCTTGATGGGCTGGGATTCTTAGTGCCTTGGAGTGCTGACTATTTGAATCAGGATTTGTTCAGCTGCAAGGAGTAGAGTAAATGAACAGTTGCTTAGTCAGTGCTTCTCAAATTTTCATGTGCATACAACTCACCTGGGTTCCTTGTTAAACAGCAGCTTCCAATCCATTAGGTATGGAATGACGCCTATAATAAGCTCCCAAGTAAAGCCCACGCTTCTGGTCCAGGGACTATGCTTTGAGTAGCAGAGGGGTGTACATTGCAACTAATAGGGAGCTTCCAATTTAGTTGGAATCCTCCAGAATTCCAATTTAATTGGCATGGGTGTGGTCTGGGAATTGGTCAATTTTAAATCTCCTCAAGTGCTTCTAGTGTGCAGCTAAGGCAAGAACCACTGACTTAAGCAATGGAGACTTTTCCTTACTGCACAGAACAAGAAGTCCAGAAGAAGGCGTTTTCCAGGCTGGTTTGGCAGCACCATGGTGGAATTAGGAGCCAGAATCTTTCTGTCCTTGTGTTCCACCATCCTCATCATGTCTTCAACCTTAATGGCTCGTGGTCTCAAGATGGCTGCAGAGTTCCAGACATCACATCCACCCACAGGGTAGGAAGAAATGGGAGGACACTTTGCTGTCTCTCTCTTAAGCAGGGATCAAAGTCTTTCATGGAACCCAGCCCCTCCACCCCCACAGTAGACATCCCTTTGTCTTTTTGCCCAGGGTGGGTTATATATATGGTTGCCATATTCAGCAAATAAATGTTCTAAATTTAAATTGAGACAAGCTTATGCTAAACAATTATTCATTGTTTGTCTGAAATCTGAATGTAACTAGGCATGGCTGTGCTTCATCTGGCCCTAGTAACATATTTAATACATCCACCTGTACACCAATCATTGACAAAGGGAACTAGGATGATCACACTTGATTTAGCCTCCAGCCCACCCTCTAACTAACCCATCCCTATATCCTTAGCTGAGCCTGAGTTTCTCTCTCTCTCCGCCAGACCTGGGTCACATGTTTGTCTCTGGGCCAATCGCTGGCTAAAGGAATGGAACGTGCTGATTGGCTTAGCCTGGGTCACATGCTCCATCCTACAGTCAAACATATAAGGTGGATAAGGGAGAAGGAGTTACCGCCCTTATCCAGGAGAAAGGCTATAACCAGGAGGAGGGTTCACTAACCAGGTATTTTATTTTCTGTATTCTGACACTTTGATATCTGGGACCATGCTGACCCTGGCCTGCCTATGTGAGGGTTAGCCAGTTCCTGATAAAGCATGCTTTTCAAATACAAACCAACCAACCCAGAGCCGATGCTCCAACCCCTCCTCTATTAAACCCTGCTATTCCATTCCCTAGTCACCCCAGGGCCAGGTGCCAGATAGCCAGGGGCAGTCCCTATGCCCCAGGGCCCCCTGAAATTATTCAAACTAGCCAATTCCAAAACCTGCTTACCTCGCCTTCCTTATTATTCCCTCCAAAGCCACAATCAAGGCTCTTTCCCATATTCACTCCCTCTCCTGCCTCTGCCAACCCCAGCGCTTCCCTGGGTGGTCCCCATGGTGTGGTGTGTCCCCTCCTGTCGGGACCTGTAACAAACCCTCTTTTGAATGGCAGTCCTTTCCTGGCCTGTTGGCCTTCCTATACCTCAAATTTTCCATCAATCCACTGTACTTTAAAACAGAGGGTAAACATTTTTTCAAATGAATGTATTCAAGCACCTACTAGTATGCCAGACATTGCTTCAGTGGTGGGATACAGCCCCATGAACGAAGGCCACATAATGCTCCTGAAACAGACATTCTAGTGAAGTAAGATAAATGAGGACACGCAAAATATGTGTCATGTCAGATAGTGTTGGGTGTTGGCAAGGAGGACAGAGAACAGGCAGGAATCGTAAGAGGCTACAATTTCAAATGGAGCAGCCAGGGAGGGCCTTACTGAGAAGGTGACATTTGAAGAGAGAGCTGAGGTAGCTGAAGGAGGAAGCCACAAAGACATCTGGTGAAAGAGCCATCCAGGCACAGAGCACAGCAAGTGCAAAGGCCCTGGGGTCAGGTGGGATTTTAACTGGCTTCCCCCGGGTGTTGGGTGGAGAAACATGATTGGCACAGACAGTCACCAGCCCTTATCCATGGAGGGATACATTCCAGGACTCCCAGTGGACCCTGAAACCACAGCTAATACAGAACATGACTGAACACGTTTCTGGTCATGTCTCCCATCCACAAATTTAATGGTTTTTTCCGTCTTAACTAAGCACTTGTGCACTATGGCCGTATCTTTTGCAGTTTGAGGTGCAGCGGCAAAACTAGCATGAGTTTCTTTTTCCTTCTCAATATCACAGATAGAAGATTCATTCTTACCGAAGATCTTAGCAACCTCAGCATACAATTTTTATTTCTTTTATTCATTTAAAAACTTTCATCTTTTCACTTAAAGGAAGCCCTTCATGGCTTCACTCTGGCATATCCAAATGGCTGGCATCACTACGCTTGTGTTTGGAGCCGTTATTAAGTAAAATAAGGGTGACTTGGACACAGGCACTATGATACTGAAACTATCTGATATGTGGTAACTGGGATGGCTGCCAAGTGACCAATGGGCAGGTGGCACACGCAGCATGAATTCACTGGACAAAGGGATGATTCACTTCCCAAGTGAATGGAGTGGGACAGAGCTGCAGGGTGCAAAATTTTATCATGCTACTCAGAACGGCACTCGAGTTTCCCTCCAGCTGCTGCCCACAGAGCTGAAACCCCAGCCGACCCCGGAGAAACCCACAGAGGGATCATTAGTGCCTGGAGCACTCTCAAGGAACCAGCACAAGCACCAGAGCACCGAGATCAGAGTCCGCAGCGCCCCACTTCCTGGCTTTGTCCCACCTCCTTCAGGGCCCCAGACACAGGCTGCAGCTCCCAGACCCCCTTAACTTCATATCAAAGACCCCAGAGCCAGAAAGGCCTTTGAAGGAAAGGCCTTCTGTTAGACCCATTTTGTATTCGTTTTGACAAACGTGGAAACAGAAGCACAAGGCTCAGAGAATCCAGCTTCTTCCGCTCACATCACAAGCTGCGCCTGCCCAGAGTCGCCATGCCTAGCCTAGGGTTCCTGGTGCAAGACGACACGTATAGACACAGAATGGGATTCAAGTTGGATTCACAAGGAGAAGGGTTTCCCCCAAAGCCTGAAGAAGAAGAAAGGGTCAGACCAAATCATGTTTCCACCCATATCTTTTGAGTACTCCCTATGTCAGGCACTATTCCACAGCCTGGGGCTATAGTAATGAAGACAGACACAATCTCTTCTCTCAGGAAGTGGAGGTGATGATGCTAGCAAATGAACACATGCAGTCATTTCAAAGAGAAATAAATGCTAAGAAGAGAACAAAGGGAGGCAACGGGCCAGACAGCAAGGGTGGTAGGGGCTACGTTAGATGGACAAACGGGAGACTGTCCAAGGCCATGGTGAGGAGTTTGGATTACATTCCCATAAAATGAAAATGGGTTAGGGGGCTTAGATGGAGAAAGGACATGACTGGACGTAGATTCTAAGAGGATCCTTCTGGCTGAGTGTGGGGAGAACAGATTGTCAGGGGGAGGGTGGAAGCAGAGAGAACACAGGAGAAGCCACTGTGATTGTCAGGCAGGAGCTGTGATGCTTGGACCGGGGTGCAGAGTGCAGATGGTGAAATGCAGTCAGACCCTGTATGTATTCGGGGGAATGGAGGTGGGGTTGAGGCAAAGAGAAGAGGAAGGACACCTGCATTTTAAGCTGAGCCACTAGGCTGATGATTGAGCCCCAGCTCTTCCCTCCTGGGAGCGATAAACATTTGCTACAGGATCTGTGATTCAAATAAGCTTAATATTAAGCTCAGATTGTAACTTTGTATCAGTGACTCTTGATGAAAACCAAGAAAATATCCTGGTGTAAGAAAGTCTGATGAGGACACGGGAGAGCAGCACAAAGAAAACCATGGAAGTCTCAACATAGATATATATTTTTTCTCACCATTACAAAGATGGAGCAACTAGGGCACAGAGAGGTTAAGAAACTTGCTCCAGGTCACACAGCCAGAAGGCAGTAAGCCAAGATTTAAACCTAGTGCTATGGTTTTTTTTTTTATTTACTTATTTTTAATTTTTTTTTGTTTTTTTGAGACAAGATCTCACTGTCGCCCAGGCTTGAGTGCAGTAGTGTGATCACAGCTCACTGCAGCCTCAACCGCCTGGGCTCAAGCAATCCTCCCACCTCAGCTTCTCAAGTAGCTGGAACTACAGGAATGTGCCACCACACCCAGATAATTTTGTACTTTTTGTAGAGATGAGGGTCTCCCTATGTTGCCCAGGCTGCTCTTCAATTCCTGGGCTCAAGTGATCCTCCCACCTCGGCCTTCCAAAGTTCTGGGATTACAGGTGTGAGCCACTGAGTCCAGCCCTAGAGCCATGTTTTTTAATCACTGCACTATTTAACCAGTCTCCAGGTAGAGGATATTGAGTTGCTCCAATTTGAAAGTTTATTTTTCATTGTAATACACAGTGCAACTGGGAATGTCTTTATATATGTATCTTTGCCTCCTTGAGCAAGTGTTTCTGAAGACAAACTCTCTAGGGAGTAGAGACAGCGGTTTTAGGGTCCCTCATGTTCCGTGGAGTCTGTCAGCTTCCACCCGGCAGCCTTCCACTCTCACATCTGTGCCTGAAAGTCCTTTCTACGAATGAGCCAAGGCCCACTGCCCAACGATTGAACTGGCCTTGGAAGGTGGCCAAGCTCCTTCCAGGAGGTGGGGAGGGAGGATGAGACTTCTGAACCTCTAAATAGACCCAGGTCAACAAGGCTCATCCCTTGAAGTCCAACACATTATCTCATAGCCGACTACAGCCAGCAAGCAGGCGGGCTCCTGAAAAATTTATCATTTGCTATTTTCTGCTCATCCATGAGGCAGTTCTGACAGTCCTCAGGGCCAGAGACTTCTCCACTGAGATAATCCCAGGATTCCATCCAGTTCCAGGGCAAACAGCCGTCCATCCTCATTAGGGTCTGGTTAGGAGGATGAAGCCATACATGCAAGATGAGGGACTCATTCTGTTTCCTCTTTTGGGGGTCGAGGTGTACAGGTTTTTACTGAGAATGGGTTTTCCTTTCCCTACGTGAAGTGGTCACTCCTACCTGAGCTGCCTCTTGGGAGCATCAAAAGCTCAGCGGAACCGGTTTTATGAGCTTACTGGTCAGAAAGTGGTCGAAATGGTCATCAGATTTTCAAATCGATTAGGAAAATCTGTGGGGATGATGTTCAAAGACCTTTAGGCTTTTGTCACCAAGAGGCTAAGAAAGAGAAAAGTCTAGAAGCTGAGACCTTGTTGTGTGGTTTCCTTTGGTCAAGGAGGCCATGGCAGTTGTGGGTCCTGCAAGGGTGTTACTGGCTTAATTCAATTCAGAGGACCTTTGATGAGCCTCTTTGGGTGCCAGGGCTCAGCCAGGCACTGGGGCACCCTGATGAGTGTGGTCTCTGACTTGGGGAGCAAATTATCTAGTTCAGGTCCTCAAAAAAACAGCCATCTGCCTACAGTCTCATGGTTTTGCAACATCTCTGTGACATCTGGGAAGAAGAGTGATTGCTGAAGCACAGGGCTGCCACGTGAGCCCATTCCTGGGGGTGCCAACTAACTCAGCTACAGGCAAGGGTGTGTCTGCAACTCCCAGAGCCCCCAAGGGAAGCAGGAGTCCCTCAGGAGAACAGGACAAAGACCATATGAGGCTCCCAGCTCAGTTCCCCACTTGATTCTGCTTCTGGACAATTTTCCAACCTGAGCCAGGACAGACATGTTCCCTCTTGGATCCAGTTTCCATATAGTCAGGAATGTGGATCAAGAAATTGCAAAGGGCACACCTTGGCCTGGGGTTTCCAGGTGCTTTTCTTCTTTCTACAACCCCTTCCTAAGTGATCTTCATTACATAAATAATAAACTGTAATTTTAAAAATTCAAAGAAGACAAAGCAAAAGCAGTTCCTCACTTCCTACCCAGTTTTCACACTCATCACCCCAGACCAGTATCCTATTCAACGTGATGTATGTCCTCTAAGAATACACAAACACACACACACACACGGGTTTTGGGGCCAAGGCAAAGAGCAACAGGGTGCTCTCTAGAGGGTGACTCCAGAGAGGGCCTCTCCGAGGGGGTGACATCTGCAGAGCCTGGAGTGAGAACGAGCCAGGCAGATATCTGGGGAAGAGCAGCCTTGGCAGAGGGACCTGCAAGTGCAAAGGCCCCGAAGCAGGAGGGTTCTCAAGGGGCTGGGGGAGCAGCACAGGGGCCCATGTGACTGGAGCAGAGGAGTGAAGTGGGGAGTGGCAGGCGCAGAGGTTGAAGAAAGGATGAGGGGCCAGGTCATGGAGGGCCTTGCAGGCCATGGGGAAGACTTTGGCTTTTATTCTGCGTGAGAGGGTGGGTCCCTAGAGGACTCTGAGTGATGGAATCTGATGAGCTGACCTAATAGGATGAAAGGCCCACCCTGGCTCTGAATGGAGAACACAAGGCGGTGGCTGGGGGCAGAGCCAGGAACCCAACTAGGAGACTTGGACACTAACCCAGGCAAGAGATGACAATGGTGAGATACAGTCAAGTCCAGATCCTGGCTTGACTGACCCCAGCTTCGTTCGTCTCCCTGCCCCACCCTCCCTCCCTCTACCTTCCCAAAGAGTTCCTGACCTCACATACTCTAGTTATATCTATCATTTAAAAACATAGCCATGTTAGTCATCTGTCATACCCTGTGCTCCTGTGTCACCTGAGTCAGGTGTCCCAGGAATAGATCTGGAGGCGGTGCTGTGGGAATCTGCTACTCAGACTTCTCTCGGGTAGAAGTCTCTAGACTGGCAAATTAGGCCTAAACGTTCAAAGTATCTGGGAAATGGCAAGTCCCCCAAAAACAGTGGTGGTTTGGACCTGGTCCTTTACAATGCTGAGTGAACTCACCATTTCCAAAAATGAGTGCTATGAGCAGATGAGATAATATTACACGCCATATGATAAAGGCCCTCTTTTACATTATGTATTTATTTCCATATATATTACTAGGTTGGTGCAAAAGTAATTATGCTTTTGCCAGACAAAAACCGCAATGACTTTTGCACCAATCTTATTTTTAAAAAAATAGAGGCTGGGCACGGTGGCTCACACCTGTAATCCCAGCACTTTGGGAGGCTGAGGCGGGCGGATCATGAGGTCAGGAGATCGAGACCATCCTGGTTAACACAGTAAAACCTCGTCTGTACTAAAAATACAAAAAAATTAACCGGGCATGGTGGCGGGCGCCTGTAGTTCCAGCTACTCAGGAGACTGAAGCAGAACGGTGTGGACCCGGGAGGCGGAGCTTGCAGTGAGCCGAGATCGCACCACTGCACTCCAGCCTGGGGGACAGAGCGAGACTCCATCTCGAAAAAAAAAAAGAAAACAAGGATATGAGATCCATGATGACTGAGCCATAATTCAATGGGCTGAGGCTGAACTTAGAAGAGCAAGTCCATTTCAAGAGAAATATTCCATAGTCGTACAGGGCATGCCCTGAGATGGTCCGAACAGCACTCGTGAGGGGGTGTGCAAATGGAAGACATTGAGAAACGGGGAGTTCCTGCCAAGCTGGGTGGTTTGGGCCCAGGTATTTAATTTCCGTTGTTCAAGGTGAGCAGAGGATCTTCCAGCCCATTGGAGTCACAGAAAGAGGTGTCAGGGTGACCTTACCCCCGGCCCAGAGCTGGTGGGAAGGTTTAGTCATGGAAAGAAACTGGATCTGTTTTTCTCCACGTCCCCAAGGTTAATATGGAGAAAACAAGTTTTGGTTGGCTGACCCAGCTTCACTTAAAATATTTAAAACTGGCTTCTTTTGCCCTTCACAGCAATATCTCCCAGGTTCTTACCTCCCATCTGAGCTGTCTGTCTGCATTAGGGCTGAGCTGCCAAAGGAGTGTAGATCCTGTTTTTGTGTAAAATATGCTGATTTATAGAACCTCTTTATTATGGCTGTTTTAATGAAGCAGGTTACTGTCCCCAAGGGGAGGCTTAACATGTAATGCCGCTGATGCATAGATGCTGCTGTCACTTAAAAGAATTGTTAAAATTGTACTTTAACAGCGAGTTGATATAAATCTTCAATGGCTTATTTGGAGAGGGGTGAATGCACCCAACAAGTAGATGCGTAAGGGAGCTGCAGACACAAGCTCCCACCAGCGAATTGCCTCTGAAATTTAGTGCCATGGAAACATAAGCACTCAAGACAGTGGTTTTATGCCTGGTAAAAATAAGACACCATTCTGGGCAGGCGCAGTGGCTCACATCTGTAATCCCAGCACTTTGGGAGGCCGAGGCGGGCGGATCACGAGGTCAGGAGATCGAGGCAGCACTTTGGGAGGCTGAGGCAGGAGAATTGCCTGAACTCAGGAGACGGAGGTTACAGTGAGCCAAGATCATGCCACTGCCCTCCAGCCTGGCAACAAAGCGAGACTCCGTCTCAGAAAAAAAAAAAAAAGACACCATTCCGCAGTCGGCTTGCTTTTTGCCAGCACAGCATTCAGGGCTGCTGACTACAGCAGGTGAATTACGCAACAGGTGGCAGCTTCCCTGCATTCACGCAGAAGAGTCTGGCAGGTCAGGTAGGCTGCCAGGCTTTGCTCCTTTTGCTTCTAAGACAGAATCTACAGCCCAGAGAAGACAAGTTCTCATCACCAGCTGCCTCATCCTGGTTTGAGAAGAGCAGGCAAAGGGTTGATTCTGCTTGGACTGCCCTGGATTCATTCTTTCAACAAATATTTGCACCTCCTACATGCCAGGCACTGTACTTGACCAAGACACCAAAGGGCTTTTGGTGCAGAAATAACATGAACTGAAATACCCCGTGGCTGCAGGCTGCTCCCTGGGAGCAGGGAGGGGTAGAGTGGAGATGGTGAGGTAGCTCTGGTTTGTGTGACTGCTGCCACCTCCAGCCAGTTTCTGATTTTTAGCCCACTTTTAGTGAGCTCACATGGCTCTCACAGAGGATGAAGTGTGGTTCTAAGCCATCTTTTCTTCCTTTTTTTTTTTAAGACTGTCTCACTCACTTTGTCACCCAGGCTGGAGTGCAATGGCATGGCATGATCTTGGCTCTTTGCAACCTCCACCTCCCGGGTTCAAGTGATTCTCCTGCCTCAGCCTCCCCAGTAGCTGGGATTACAGGCGTGTGCCATCACATCCGGCTACTTTTTGTATTTTTAGTAGAGATGGGGTTTCACCATGTTGGTCAGGCTGGTCTTCAACTTCTAACCTCAGGTGATCCACCCACCTCAGCCTCCCAAAGTGCTGGGATTACAAGCATGAGACACCATGCCCAGCCTTAAGCCATCTGGTTAAAACATGTTATTTAATCTTTACAACTCCACGTGGTGCATAGTATTACTCCAGTTCATAGACAAGGAAACTGAGTCATATAAAGAAATTGAACCCATGAATAAATGAAACAGCCAGAATTTGAACCACAGTTTGTTGAACTTCACAGTCTCTGTTTTAATCACTCTGCCATCCTTTCCTCAGGGAGCTGCTGTGGCTAAAAGCCAGATAACCAGCCCTAAAATTCAATATTTGGAACTTGGCAGGGCGTTTCCAGTCCTGGATGGCAGAAACAAGATAGGAGCTGGTTGCTAAGCAACCTACTTGTTGGCAGTGGTGACTCCTGGGAGTGGAGCGGGGTCAATAGTGGACCCAGGTTATCATGGGATCAAGATCTGACCAACCAGAGCATCCTATTTCCCTGGCTGTGGTCATTGGCTCTCAGGGTTGTGCATGTGAACCAAGTCACTCCAAAAGCAGCTGGACCAAGGACTTTTCATCTCTGTTGGGAAAGAGGTGCCTGCCATCTGCTCGGGTGGCTGAGCTGGGATATTAATCCAGAGCTGCTGAAGGATTGTCCCTGTTGCTCCCAGGGGAAAATCTGCCTTAGCGTGAAGCCACCATGGAGATAATATGAGAGTCCAGAAAATAGTGTCAACATCAGGATTGAGCTGAGCTTTCTATGAGCCAGTAAGTTCCCTTTCAGCAAGTTGGGCCTCCTACCACTTGTAGTTACAAGTAATCTCTAGCTACTGTAGGGCAAAGACTAGTGCCCCATTTGACAGGTGATACAACTAAGGCTCCAAGCAGAAGACAGGAAAAGGGGAGGAACCAATATTAATCATCTAGTACTTGCCATTCACTGTCTATATTGTTTTATTTAATGTGACTAAGCTGAGTTGCAAGCTTTAGTGTGACACTGACTGTGATGGTTAATTTTATGTGTCAACTTGACTGGGCCAAAGGATGCCCAGATGTCTAACATGATTTCTGGGTGTGTCTGTGAGGGTGCTTTCTCAGAAGGATGAGCATTTGAATCTGCACACTGAGAAAAGCGGGTGGACCTCCGCAGTACTGGGAGGCATTCTCCAATCCCTCCAGGGCCTGAATAGAACAAAAAGGCAGAGAAGGGCTGGGCGTGGTAGCTCATGCTTGCAATCCCAGCACTTTGGGAGACCAAGGTGGATCACTTGAGCCCAGGAGTTCAAAACCAGCCTGGGCAACGTGGTGAGACCCCCCCTCTCTGCAAAAAATTAAAAATAAATTAGCCAGGCATGGTGTCACGTACCTATAGTTCCAGCTACTCAGGAGGTTGAGGTGGGAGGATCACTTGAGCCCAGGAGTTCAAGGCTGTAGTGAGCTATGATCTTGCCACTGCACTTCAACTGGGGTGACAGAGCAAAACCCTAGAAGAAAGAAAGAGAAATAGAGGAAGGGAAGGAAGAAGGGAGAGAGGGAAGGAGGAAAGAAGGAAGGAAGGGAGGGAGGAAGGAAGGGAGGGAAGGAGGGAGGGAGGGAAGGAGGCCCAAGGTCTGAAAGCCAATGCTTCCAAGGGTAACCCTTTTCCCTTGACCCTTGCTCCTGCCCCCACAGTGTAGGAAGTTGACATTTATTCTGCTGACATATCTGTGTTTGAGCCTCCAGACAAACCTCATATCTGCAACTGTGACAGGTCTGTCCCAGGCAGGATCCCAGCAGGAGGCAGATGGCAGATCTGCAGAGGGAAACTGAGGAGTATATAATGGAGGGAGTGTTTACAAAGAGATACCAGGTTAAAGGACCCTAAAAGAGATGGTGACGGCCCCCAGGACTAGCCTCAGAGGGAAGGAAGCCATTAGGACCCCAGGCCTGAGGCCGCCAGGGAAGATGATGAAACCAGCAAGTGCTGCATTTGCAGGACAGGATCCACCGCCCGGCATAAGCAAGGCCTGGGGAAGAGAAACAGCTCTGCCAGCCTCTGCACTGCAAGCCTTTTGTCGAACATACGTTTAAATAAATAAAAGAAAAGCAGCAGTTTTTAATTTTGATGCAACCCAATTCATCTTTTTTGATGACTGGTGCTATTTACGTCCTATCTAAGCAATGCTTGTGTTCCCTTCTAGAAGTTTTAGAGTTTCAGCTTCTATGTTTAAGTCTGCGATCTATTTAAAGTTAATTTTTGTATGGCATGAGTTAGAGGTTGAAGTTCATTTTTTACCCTTTTTGAATATTCATTTACTTCTGAACCGTCTGTTGAAAAGACTTGCTTTTCCCAATTGAATTACCTTGTACCTCTGTTGAACATCGCTTGAATATATACAAACGCCTTCACCCTACCCCAGCCCTGGGGAAGCCCTGCTGTCATCCAGGCTCCTGGGTCTGGGTTTGAGGCCCCCTTGGGGCTTTCACCCTGGTTCTGTGGTGTGGCCATCTCAGCATAATGCCCGGCCTCTCACCCTGCCACCCTCCCAGCATCACCCTCGCACCTCTCCCTTCTGTGGACCTGGCCCAGTGGCTGCCAGGTGGGTTCTGGGCACTGGCTCCTGGTCTAGGCACTTGCTCCATGGGTGACTATGGACAAGGGGGTGCCCCTCCCTGGGCCTCAGTCTCCCCATCTTTACAACTTGAGACCTGATCAGGTTAAGGCCCTTCCAGCACAAATGTTCCATGAGTCTGTGAGTCCACAAAGAGAATCCAAGAAAGTTCCATGGAACTTAACCAGGGGCAGCCACCTCCCTCTGCCTGGAGCTCCTGATGAGGCCCAGGTCTGTAGGGCACCATGTTGGGGCCAAGACAGTGGGGATAGAACAGCTGGCCCCGCTGAGAAGAGGAGGGATGTGTGCACGGGGTGGGGGGCATATACACATGGACGCACATTTGTGTGTGCACAGATGCATGTACATTCTGTGATTGGAGAGGATGCTGATGCATGAGTACTATGCACAGGTGTGGCACAGCACGGTGTGGTCTCTGGGGGCTTGGCCCGTTTGTACACATGTGAATGTTCACCTTCCGTGTGCTGGGCCTGCAGACAGGTATCCATGCAGCGTGCCCATGCATGTGAGCTGCACATGATATGCATAACGTGGCGAGCCTGTGTTTTATGATGTGCTACTGCGACTGTGTGGATTGTGGCTCACATTTATGTCATGCCTGTTGCCCTTCCCAGCCATTCTTCTAACCACTTCCCATGCATTAACTCACCGGCAAGCCAACCGTGATGGTTTATTCTGCTTTTTCAGATTGCTTTCTTGGCTTTGGGCGAAACTGACCCTCAGAAGGGTTAAACCATGTGACCCAAATCACAGTCGCTCAGACATGGTGAAGCTGACGTTTGGACCCAGGCTGTTCTGGTCTCAGAATCAGTGATGCTGACCCATGTCTGCTGGGATATGCTGTAGACAGTGGGGCATTTGCATTCAGCTGCTTCGGGGTGTGCACCTCACCTGTGTGCGAGATGGCAGGAAAGGCTCTGCATGTGTGCATACGCGGTGGAGTGTATGTATGTACAGGTACAGGCATGTGTTGTAGACAGGCTTTGCACACACATGTGGGTTTGTGCTCACACGTGTGCATCTACCAGTGTCCCAGCGGCTGTGTGCATGGACATGCGTACAGGCACATTGGTGGGGACGTGTGAATTTGCACCCCAGCATGATAGAGGGGAACTTCGGGGCCCTGGCAGAGAACAGAGGGAAGCCGAGCCCTCCTAGCAGCCTAGCAGCCTCCTCTCATCTCCCCTTCCTCCTCCTCCCCCAACCCCACCCACTCCCCTCATGCCACTGCAGTCCTGTCACTTGGGGAGGAGGAGAGCAGCCTGCCCTGTGAGTTGCATTCCACGCTGCACATTTGTGTTTTCCAAACTGGGGATGGAGCACTAACGGGTGTCAGCCGCCCTTGGAGAACGAGGGATGTGGAGAGAAGGGCCTCCTGGGCTGCTCCTTATTGCACAGAATGCTTTTGGGGGACACATA
This sequence comes from Rhinopithecus bieti, assembly GCF_001698545.2. NCBI lineage: Eukaryota > Metazoa > Chordata > Mammalia > Primates > Cercopithecidae > Rhinopithecus > Rhinopithecus bieti. Next base: position 668,308 of record NW_016825020.1, on the reverse strand, counting down.
TGAGGCTGGCCTTATTGAGACAAGGGGTATGGCCCTGAGAGAGGCCTCACTCATGACCCAGTGACTCCCAGAACTTCTCAGGGTGTTACAGGTGGAAGATTGGAGATGCCCTGCCCTGGAGTTGGGCATGAAGCCTTGAGCTGAAAGCTTTTCCTGGCCAATTTGAGCTCCACAACCCTGGTGAGGCATCTCTCACCTCTCATTCTCGGTTTCCTGCTCTGGGAGAAGGAGCCACAGCGGCATCCGTGATTTCTGTCTGGATGTCTGTCCTGCCTGCCTTTGACCTTCCCTTGTGGACTTGGTCACCCTCAGGCTGAGCCATGGTGTGGACCGGGTGGGGCTGACCCAGCACTGGGCTGGGGGGATGTGTGACCCCAGGGCGACCATGCAGAACACTCCATCCTCCAGGACTCTGATTGGAATTGGGAGGGACATTGTTTCCTGTGGCCACCATAACAAGTCACCACAAACAGGGCGGCTCACAACAAAGTCATTCACATCTCACGGCCCTAAGGCTGGAAGTCTGAAGTCAGGGTGGCTGCAGCTCCCTCTGGAGGCCCAGGGGGTTGGGGAGGGCAGATTCGTTCTTTGCCTTTTCCAGCTTCAGGTGGTTGCGGGCATTCCTTGGCTTGTGGCCACATCGCTCCAGTCTCCGCCACCATGGTCACATTGCCTCCTCCTCTGTCTTATTGTCTTCCCTCTAATAAGGACCTGTGACAGTATTTAAGGCCCACTCAAAATAATCCAGAATCATTTCCTCATCTCAAGATCCTTAGCTTAGCCACATCTGCAAAGACCTCTTTTCCAAATAAGTGGGCACCACAGATTCCAGGTATTTGACATGGACATGTTTCCTGGGGGCTGTTCTGTGGCCTGTCACAGACATGTGACCACAATGGGCCAGTAGGAGCCTGCCCTGGGGCTTCTGCGGATCTGTTGGGAAAGAGACGTTCTCTGTGCCCCAGGGCTGCTGAGCCAGTAGATAGAAGCCGGGAGCTGCCTGCAGTCATCATGGTCCCCCATGGAGACTACCTACTTGGGAGTGAAGCCAACACAGAGGACAGCAGAGCCCCGAGATGGAGACAGATTGCATCATGGCCAGATTGTTGGAGCCCTGGAACCAGCTGGGTCAGAAGCCCAAAATGCCTGACTTCATTACATGGGCTGGGAGGTTTTCTTGTTTCACTTATTTCTGTTTGAACTGAGCTTCTGTCCCTTGTGACCAGAGGAATCTTGACTAAGAGAGCTCGGAGTTATTCCTGGGGTCACCTAAATGATGGGAACAGGCAGACCCATGGAAGAAACTGCTGCTTCCCAAAGGCTGTATCCTGCCTATCTGGGGACCAGAGGCGGCTAAGCAGTTTCTCCAGGAGGGGCAGGGCTGTGCTGAATCCCACCTCCCACCTCCAGGACGGCCTTGGGCTCAGGTCATGATGGGGAGTCTCAGTGCCTGGCTCTCAGCCCCTCTTCCCAATCATCATGCAGGGTCTGACCAATGACCTCAGCTGGCCCCAGTCAAATGTATCTGTAATTGGTGGTGGCTCCCTGGAGAGGGCAGGACCTGAGTCAGATGAGGGAAGGAAGAGGTATGCAAAGCACATACCATGCTTGAAAAAATGGAATATGAGGGCGTGGTGGTGCACATTGCAGTCCCAGCTACATGGGAGGCTGAGGTGGGAGGATTGCTTGAGCCTGGGAGGCCAAGGCTTCAGTGAGCCATGGTTGTGCCACTGTACTTCAACCTGGGCAACAGAGTAAGACCCTGTCTAAAAAAAATTGAATATGAGTCATTTGTCCAATGTCCGTCCTCCCCCCCTCCCCTCCCCTTCCCTGACCTGGATGCTCCTAAAGGCAGGGTGGGTGCACCTGCCATTCACCCCCTCTAGGGGCGTGGCCTCCCAGAATCCATCTCAGATCCTATCCCTCCTCTGCTCAAGCCCTGCAGTGGCTCCCAACTCACTCAGAACAAAAGCCAAAGTTGGGGGCCGGGCACGGTGGCTCACGCCTGTAATCCCAGCACTTTGGGAGGCTGAGGTGGGTAGATCACCTGAGGTCAGGAGTTCGAGACCAGCCTGGCCAACATACTAATCCTAACAATACAAAAAAATTAGCTAGGCGGAGGCTGAGGCAGGAGAATCACTTGAATCCAGGAGGCACAGGTTTCAGTGAGCCAAAGTTGCGCCATTGCACTACAGCCTGGGCGACAAGTGTGAAACTCCGTCTTAAAAAAAAAAAAAAGCCAAAGTCCTCACAATGGCCCACGAGGCCTTAATCCACTGGTCTCACCCCACTGCCCTGTCAACTTTCACCTCAGGGTCTTTGCACTTCCTTCCATCTTACAGGAATTCTCTACCCTAAGACATCCATATGACTCACTTCCTCTCATTTTTATTCAAATGTCACCTTGTTAGTGAGGCCGTCCCGAGCCGCCCCATCCACACTGCACACTCCATCCTCTCCCCTCCTGCTCTTTTTCTCCATAGCTCTGTCAGTCACTATTATTATGTAACTAATATATTCGTTGATTTTTTTTGTTTATAACCCCAAACTAGTGCCTCTCAGTGCCATGAGGGCAGGGACCTTGATCCACTTTCTCATATGTTCATAATGATAATTTTCTAAATGCGAAATGAATGAGTGAGCTCTGCCTTCTGGGCCCAGTGCCCTGACTGCCCCTTGGGGAGCCTTTGTCCTTCACTCTCAGTTCATGTGCAGCTCCATTCAAGGACAAGATCTAGCCCTGGCAATTGGCCTATTTGAGACCACTGGGTACAGCTGGGCAGGCTGTGCCCTGCACAAGGAACTGAAACCCTTCACACCAAGCCTTGTGTCCTGGCACAGGGCTGTTTCTCTTGAAAGGAAGGGGCACCCTTTTTCTAACTCACACCAAGGCACACAGGGATAGCCCCGACCATGAGCAAATCTCATCACCTTGACTGCACAGTTTGAATCAGGGACGGACACGTGGCCAGGTTGGCACATGCAGGGATGTTCAATCAGGTGAATCCTGTGAAGTCCTCAGGGGCCACCAGGAAGAGAAAGTCTTTCTTCTAGGGTTGTTGTGCTAGTCGGTGGCATCCCCCGACCAGCAAGGAAAGAGGCAGGAGCACCACTGCATGGCTGGAAGAAACTAACTGGGTCTCTGGATCCAGTCCTACCTGAGACTGGAACCATTTCTGGGACTTTTTTTTTTTTAAACAGAGTCTTGCTCTGTTACCCAGGCTGAAGTGTAGTGGTGTGATCTCGGCTTACTGCAACCTCTGCCTCCTGGGTTCAAGCAATTCTCCTGCCTTAGCCTCCCGAGTAGCTGGGATTACAGGTGCCCACCACCACACCCAACTAAACTTTATATTTCTAGTAGAGATGGGGTTTCACCATGTTGGCTAGGCTGGTCTCGAACTCCTGATCTCATGATCTGCCCACCTTGGCCTCAAAAAGTGCCGGGATGACAGGGGTGAGCCGGCAGGCCAGGCCGAGACTTTCAGTTCTACGAGCCCATCCATTCCATTTTTGTCTAAGTCTGCTGGGGTTGAGTTTCTGTCACAAACAACCACTGGATCCTTGTCTGACCCAGAAGGTGAAGTAATGACACCCTGCAGGGCAGCCCTGTAGCTAAATTAGACCCTGCTCTTGAAAAGCACTGTGTCCTTTTTCAACTCTTGAGGCATATGAAGGGCTGCTGGGGATGCTGGCAGCCTCTGACTTCATCACCTCCTTCCTCTGCCCAGGGCTGCTCCCCAAAGGAGTCTGTTCCCCTCCTCAGTGCAGCCTCCGCCCCCTCCTCAAAGAAGGTTTCAGTGCTCACAGCTCCTCTCTCAGCTGAGTGATTTTCTCCCTTCCTATTTTGTCATCTTGAAAGATGGCAAATTGGAGCACTTAATTTTCCTCCTCCAACCCAATTAATATGAAAGTGCACAGTGCTGATGTGCGGAAGCGAAAAGCAAGTCATTTATATCAATTAGCAAAAATGAGCTTTGTGCAAACTTGCAATGAAGAATGATCTCAGAGACAGGAAGCCCATGAGGGAAGCCTGGGAGGGACCCCCTGGGGCCTCCTGAAGGAAGCGATGCTTTGGGCACACTATCAGGATTGCATTTTGTCCCCTCTCCCTCCTACAAGGTCCCTGGAATCAAGAGACTTACCAGGCAAAGCCATGCTTCACTGTTCTCAAATTTCAACAGACTCCCCACAGCAACCTCCAATGCCAAGTCTATCTCCAACGTGTATCCTGAGTCTGCCCACATTTCCCTACTGCCACTGCCTCCCTGAGTGGAGTCCCATCATCCATCATGGCCCCCTGGGTAATGATAACAGCGCCTCTCTGTCTCCAGGCTTCCACTCTGGCCCCCTTCAACCCACACCCACATTCATGCAATGCATACTGCAGTCAGATTGAGCTTTTTTTTTTTAATCTTCCTTTATGTAAGTACAAATGTATGTATGTACTTAGTTTTGAGACAGAGTCTCGCTCTGTTGCCCAGGCTGGAGTGTAGTGGTGCAATCTCAGTTCACCGCAACCTCCGTCTCCTGGGTTCATGCAATTCTCCTGCCTCAGCCTCCCAAGTAGCTGGTACTACAGACGCCTGCCACCACACCTGGCTAATGTTCATTATTTTTAGTAGAGATGGGGTTTTGCTATGTTGACCAGTCTGGTCTCAAACTCCTGACCTCAAGTGATCCTCCAACGTCAGCCTCCCAAAGTGCTGGGATTATAGGTACCAGCCACCATGCCCAGCCATATTGAGCTTTTAAAATGCAAATCAAATCATGTCACCCTCAGGTGCTGAAACTATTGCTGTTAGAATAAAATCTAAACTCCTTATCATGGCCTTCAGGGCCCCATGTGGCCTGGATTCTGCTGACCTCCCAGCCTCTCCCCTGGCTCCCTCCATCACAGCGACATGGGCTTCCTTGCTGTTCCTTCACCTTGCCTTGCTCATTCCTGCCCTAGGCCCTTCGCACATGCTGTTGGCCACATCTTTTCCTGGCTGCTCAATTTTGTCTTTCTTGCCTTGACTCAAACGTGACTCCCCCACCCAGGGGAATGTCACTGTCCTCGGCTGCCATGTATCCCCTTCACATGCCTTCAATCCACAGACACCTGGTAAACACCTTTTGTGTTCCAGTCACACTCAAGGCCCTGGGGATATGGCAGCAAACAAGATGGACAAAAATCCTGTTTCATGGAGTTACATCCTGGTCCAGATGGTGGGAGAAGTGTACAAAAACTGTCAGCTGGGTAAAGAAGACAAAAAGATGCCAAACAATGAAAAGTGCTAAGAGGAAAATGAAGAAGAGAAGGGAGGCAAGGCTGTACTTAGAAGCCAGGTGGTCAGGGTGGGCTTCACAGAGGAGGTGACACACGAATGAAGACCTTAGAGAGAGGAAGGACTCCGTGCAGGTGTCAGGGAGAAGAGTGCTCCAGGCAGAGGGAAAATCAGGTGCAAAGGCCCTGGGGCTAGCGCATGCCTGTTGTATTTGAGAAGCCTGGAGGAGGCCACTGTGGCTGGGGCAGAGTGAGTAGGGGAGGGGAGATGAGGTGGAGACCAGGGGGTGGAGGCTACGGGTGGACTCTGGCTTTTGCTCTGAGTGAGGTGGGAGCTGAGGGAAGGTCTGGAGAAGATGATGTTTAAAGAGAATCCCTCTGTGAGGACATCAACCATCAGGGCCCAGGCAAGCACTGGTTCAGGAGCAATGATGACTATGGAGGAGGGTTGCCGAAGGAGGGCCATGTTTCTTATCTTTGATTCTGAATGACTCTTGAGAATCATACAGTGGAGAAAAAGAGGAGAGGTTCTGACTCTCCCTGGGGGCTCCAAAGGGCTCTCTTGGGGTCTCTGCTTGCATTTTTTCATTCATTCACTTCAGACCTAGCGGAGGTTTTGGAGACAGATAAAGCTGGGTTCAATGACCAGTTCCACCACTTCCTAGCTGGGTGACTTTGACCAAAGACCTTAACTTCTCTGGGCTTAGGTTGTCTCAGATGAACAATGGGAGTCAAACAGTACCACGATGAACAATGGGAGTCAAACAGTACCACTTCCTTCTTCCTTTTTTCCTGCTTCCTTCTTCTGCTTCTCCTTCCTTCCCCCTTTCTCTTTCTTTCCTCCTTGCTTCTTCCTTTTTTTTCTTCCTTCTTCCACATTCTTTCCTTCCACCTTCCTTCCTTCCTCTTTCCTTTTCTTCCTTCCTTCTTTCCTTCCACCTTCCTTCCTTCCTTCTTTCCTTCCACCTTCCTTCCTTCCTTCTTTCCTTCCACCTTCCTTCCTTCTTTCCTTCCACCTTCCTTCCTTCTTTCGTTCTGCCTTCCTTCCTTCTTCCTTCCTTCCTTCCTTCTTTCCTGCCTTCCTTTTCTGTCATTCAACTGTTAAGTTCTATGAGGACCGTGACTTGGATCTATGATGCTTACTGCCCTATTTCCAGGGCCCAAGACTTTGCTTGGCACAGAGTGGGTGCTCCATAAATGTCCATCAAATGGGTGAATCCCCTCGAGTCCTGAGCAGACGGAAAACATCTTGTCAGGGTCAGGGTTGGTTGGAGACTGGAGTAAATGCCAAATTCCAGAAATGCAGATCCAAGCAGGGAGGACAGATGTGTCTGCCGAGAACCGAATCACCCAGCAGAAAGTGCCACGCGTCCCAGGCTTTGTTCTCAATTCCAAGAGGGCAAACAAATGTGCGTTCATGAAATGTTTGATGTCTGCTCCAGCTCATGTGTAAGCTGTAGGTCAAATTTATGGGCCAGAGAGAGTCGTATTGCAAAGCACTGTGTGTACACGTGTTATCGCACTGGGGCCGCTTGTGTAATCAATATGCGCTATTCAGTCTCAAGGCGTATGTTCATTGTTTTAACTGTTGATATAGGTGTAGCTCAGAGACTCTGTGCCGGGAGATCAGCAGAGCCTGGAGCCTCGGGGAGACTCCCTGGCGGGAGAGGGACAGCCCTGTAGCAGAGTGACAATGAAGGCTTCTGATTTAATGTGCAGTTTCCAGGCCATGTGTCAGCTGTTCACGTGTGTGATTTCACTGAATCCTCAGGCAGCTCTTGAGGGAGAGTCCTGGACTATTTCCATTTTACAGATGACAGCACTGCAGAACAGAGGGGTCTAGTGTTTTTCCCCGGGTCACACAGTTCTAAGTTGCAGAGTGAAGACTTAAACCCACCTGGGCGCAGTGGCTCACGCCCGTAATCCCAGCACTTTGGGAGGCTGAGGCGGTCAGATGACCTGAGGTCAGGAGTTTGACACCAGCCTGATCAACATGGAAAAACCCTGTCTCTACTAAAATCCCAAAACTAGCTAGGCATGGTGGCACATCCCTGTAATCCCAGCTATTCAGGAGGCTGAAGCAGGAGAATCGCTTGAACCCGGAGGCGGAGGTTGCGGTGAGCTGAGATTGTGCCATTGCACTCCAGCCCGGGCAACAAAAACAAAACTCTGTCTCAAAAAAAAAAAAATACTTAAACCCAGGTCTACCCTGACTGATCAAAAGCTAGTGTGCCCAACTCACCCTGGTTTGCCTGGGGCCATCTGTTTGAAAACGTACAGTCCCACAACTGGAAACCCGTGAAGATCCAGGTCAACTGTTGTTGACCCTATGCAAGACCCATGCTTTGAACCACGCGGTTGTGCCTCGGTGGGGAAGTGTAGAAGGCAGTGGTGAAGTTTTCCCAGGCGATGTAAACTCTCACAGAGGGACAAAAACCTGGGAAAGGGAAGGGTATGCTTGAGGAGTGGGGCTGTAACCGCGTATCCCAGTCTCAAAATGCATTTGAAACGTTTTTCCTTTCTCGTTTTCAGCCTTGAAACATCCTTTGAAACACTCTGGTCTCCCTTTCGCACCAGGCGCTCCTAGGCACAGGACTCTCTTCTCTAACTGTGTGCTTGCTAAGAAGTATCAGGGGCTCATTTTGAAACAAACCGAGCTGTAGAACCATCCTGCTTAGGAGGAGTTATGAACCATTAGCCCACCATTACCAGGCAGAAGCCAGAGCGACCCAAACCAGACCTCAGGATGGACGCTTCTTCGAGATGACCGTCAGAACAAGACTCACAGCCCCGCACCCTCCTGCTCCACCCCTGCTCCACCCCTGTTCGACTCCTGCTCTACCCCTGCTCTACCCCGCTCCACTCCTCCTCCACCCCTGCTCCACCCCGCTCCACCCCTGCTCCACCCCTGCTTCACTCCTTTTCCACCCCTGCTCCACTCCTGCTCCACTCCTGCAGGCTTCCTGCACCAAGTTTTCCTTTCTTCTTTTTTTTTTTTTTTTTTGAGACGGAGTCTCACTCTGTTGCCCAGGCTGGAGTGCAATGGTGCAATCTCAGCTCATTGCAACCTCCGCCTCCCAGGTTCAAGCGATTCTCCTGCCTCAGCCTCCTGAATAGCTGGGATTACAGGCATGCGCCACTACGCCCAGCTAATTTTTGTATTTTTAGTAGAGAAGAGGCTTCACTGTGTTGGCCAGGCTGGTCTCCAACTCCTGACCTCAGGTGATCCACCCACCTTGGCCTCCCAAAGTGTTGGGATTACAGATGTGAGCCACCGCGCTGGGCCCAAGTTTTCCTTCTTAAACCGCTCACTCAGCCCTAAAGGCAGAGATGGCTTCTTTGAGGCAGAAGCCTGGCTGTCTTCCAGCTGCTTGCACTGGGTCAATAAAAGTGCCTTCCTTCCACCACACCTGGCTTCTCGCGTTTTCTGTCTCTGAACGGGGAGCAGCCAGACTTTAGCCAGTTACAGAAGTGGCCATATTTCATTGGAATTTTTTAACTTCCCATTTTAAAGCAAGTATAGACTCATAATAAACTACAAAAAAAATTACAAAGAATCCCATGTAGAGTCCCCTTTGCCCAGCTTCCCCCAACGGCAATTCTCTATCCTTTTAGGTACCAGGGACTGGTTTCGTAGAAGACAATTTTTCCACACACCAGGGGCAGGGGGAGGGATGGTTTTGGGATGAACTGTTCAACCTCAGACCATCAGGCATGACTTAGATTCTAATACGGAGCACGAAACCTAGAGCTCTCACGTGCGGAGTTCACAATAGGGTTCCCGCTCCTATGAGAATCTAATGCCACCGCTGATCTGATGGCCACTCACCTCCTGCTGGGTGGCCCAATTCCCATCAGACCACGGATCAGTACTGGCCTGTGGCCCAGGGGCTGGGGACCCCTGATCTAACTGACTAGGCCTGGGTCATGTGTCCCCCCCTGGAGCCAGAATTAGAATCAGCCTGAGAGTGGGGGACAAAAGATTCTCCAAGGGAAACTGGGCTACCATCACCAGAAGACAGAGGAGAGACAGATACTTGATGGGCACCTATCCCAGATGCAGAAGGACTCTGCCAGTGTGTTCAGAATGGGCTGCAGATGAGAGGTCAGCTATTGTCACTGGCCAGTCAAGAAATGAACAAGGTGCGGGCAACTTCTCCATTAGGCACAGAGGGAGCAGTGCTTAGGGCTCATGGCACTTGTAGGAACCCAAACAAATATTTTCATTCCTTTGAAAATCAGGGCCAGGTGCGGTGGCTCATGCCTATAATCCCAGCAGTTTGAGAGGCCAAGGTGGGCAGATCACTTGAGGTTAGGAGTTTGAGACCAGCCTGGCCAACATGGTGAAGCCCCATCTCTACTAAAAATACAAAAATTAGCTGGGCGTAGTGGTGGGTGCCTGTAGTCCCAGCTACTTGGGAGGCTGAGACAGGAGAATCACTTGAATTCTGGAGGCGGAAGTTGTAGTGAGCCGAGGTGGCACCACTGCACTCCAGCCTGGGTGACACAGTGAGACTCCACCTAAAAAAAATCAGAAGAAAAAAATGACTATACTCTAGCCTGGATTATATTTGCTTTTATGCCAACATTGTCTTAAAATATAAGTTTATTCCTTTTTAGGAAGAAGGGGCCCATGAAGATGGACACAGTATCCCTAGGTATTTGCTTGGATATGGTGGACAGAGAGATGCCATTAGGAAGTTTCCCAAATTTGGATCCTGGCATGTAAAAGGATGGTTTGGTCATCTGAAGGGGGATGGGTGAAGAACTGAGTCTCAGCCAACTTAGTTGCAGGTGCTAAGGCCAGGATAGGATTACAGGCTTTGGGGTTTGGATCCTAGATCTGCGAGCACCAGGCACAGTGACCCTTTACCTCGCTGAACCTCTTGTTCCCCATCCATACAATAGACAGAATAACTGGCATCTTTTCTGTATTGTCATGGGGATTACACGAGGCATCACATGTGCTTAGCAAAGGTGCTGCTATCAGCAGATAGAAGGTGTCTAACAAATAGCGTCTGTGTATTAGATTTGGGAGACCTCAGAAGAGAATTTGAGAGAGAGATTAGGACCAGAAATAAGGTGACACCCGAAGCTTCGAGCAAAGAGGGACTGCTCAAGAAAGCAGGTGAGGAGAGACGAGGAGGCAGAGGTCCCAGGACATGAGCCACTGAGGACCCTAGGAGGGAGACAGTTAGCACAGGTGGTGAGAAAGGAGGCGCATCCTGGCCTTGGGATCTTGAAAGCAAAGGGAATGATGGGCATCAAAAAGCTGGAGGTTATTTCCAGGGCCCGAGTTGTGGAGAAAGGTTTTGGGGAAAAGAAAGAAAATCGATATCTGTGCTTTTGTCTGAGCAGTTTCTAAGCCCCATCCTTTTCCTCCATTCACTTGTTCATTCATCCATGCATTCTTTCAACCAACAAATATTTACTGGGCCTGGAGTGGTGGCTCATGCCTGTAATCTCAACACTTTGGGAGGCCGAGGTGGGTGTATCACTTGAGTCCAGCAGTTCAAGACCAGCCTGGCCAACATGGCAAAACCTCATCTCTACAAAAATTAGCTGGGCATGGTGGCATGTGCCTGTAGTCCCTCCCAGCTATTTGGGAGGCTAAGGTAGGAGGATTACTTGAGCCCAGGAGGTAGAGGTTGCTGTGAGCTGAGACAGCGCCACTGCACGCCAGCCTGGGTGAGAGTGAGACCCAGTCTCCAAAACAAACAGACTGAAAAAACCCCACAAAAAAATATTTGCTGGGCTCATTTCATTGTACGCTGGGCTCAAGGTCACCACTTATGCAGTCTCTGCCACAGGGCCATCTGGAGCTCTCCTGGTTCCCACCTGTCCCAAGTCTGCTTCTCAGGCTTAGCTGATCATCTGAGCCTCCTTTCTGCATCCAGTAAACCCCATCGGCCTCAGTGAGCCAGATCCAGTTTCTGTTGCTGGAAACCAAAGAACCCGACTGGACAGCTCCTCCACACACTCAGTGCAGGTATTCTGTTGGGGAATGACTCCTACAGTCTACTTCAGGGTGGGCATGCCACCTAAGCCAGGCCAATCAGAGCAGCCAACAGTCAGTGGGCCTCACTCTAGTTTACTGAGAGTCACTGGGATATTGCTGGAACTCTCACAAGGGAGAAAATGTCTTTCCACTGGGCTTTGCTGAGCCGGTAGGATAGCAGACCATCACCATGGAGGCCATCACCATCACTGTGAGGGAAGAGCTTTCCAGGCGATGAAGCCAACAGCAAGAATCACAGATGAGAAAGGGAGACAAATGCTTTATAGAATCACTAGAGCTCCTAGATCCAGCCTCTCCTGAAACCCCTAGACTTTCCCACTGCCGGGCCAATAATGTCCCATTTGGCTTAAGTCAGTGGAACTGGGCTTGCAAGGATGTAAATCCTTTGCAATGAAAACAACCCTTCTGTTTAACACAGAGACTACAACACTCTGAAACAAATCACAATCTCCACATTTCTTCATGGACAAATGGTGTGACTAACTAAATGTGAGAACACAGCACACAGCAGTGTCTCCGTACCTGTCACTCACCTTTCAGTCCCCTAGGAGGACTCGGGCATGAGCTTGCCAGCCAGAAAAAGGAAGGGAGCTGCAGGCTATTTCTCAAATTCACATTCCAAGGTCAACAACAGGAGCCTCACCTCCCCTTGCTCGCTAAACTCACACACATTCCCACATCAGCTTTTCATCACAGTATCGGGCCACCCAAAGTATTCCAAAATAGAATAGAACATCTAAATTCTAAGAAGACAAGCAAAGCCGGTGTTAATGAGTTGTATAATGCCTGTTGTAGCTCTTAGGTTAGTTTTACATCAAGTTTATGGGCCTGGAGCAGTACATTTATAACGTATGATGTGTGCATGTTTACAGCATTGGCGCACCCACATATAATCAACGTGAACTAGAGATTTATGGCCATCTTTATAAGACTTGGAGTATAATTTCATTACTTTTAAATATTTACAGAGGCTGAAAGTTGTAACTTTCCTTTTTATGGCATAGTGTGGGATATTGTGGTCCTGTCTGTGATGTGTTTAATACTCAGTCTTCATTTAGAGAAACCCTGAGAACGGTCCTGGGCTTCTGGGGACAAGCGGCTCTCTAAGGACCCCACAGGAGGCCCTGGGGAGGAGGAGCTCTGAGCAGAAATGAACCCCAGTGGGTGGGTGGGCAGGTCTGTCTCAGGGCTCAGAGGAGACCCTTCCCTGTGACCCAGAAGCTCAGAGGAGACTCCGGGGAAGAGGCAGGACTGGGCTGAGCCTGGAAGGGCAGGTGGGGCCTTGGGAAGGGAGCAGCTGGGGGGCGGGGCTTGCCAAAAAAACCAGTGATACTGTGGTCGAAGTCCCCAAGCTATACGTCACTCAGGTTTCATGCTGTTGTTTCTCCATAAATCTTCCCCAGACAAAGAAAGACAAAGCATAAATCCACAGAAGTTGGACAATCCTTATTCTGGAGGGAGAGTCTAGGTCAATGTCTAGTTCTGGTTGCATGACTGTAAGCAGGAGCTGTAGGTAGGAACTGGTGACATGGGTGGGACCAATACGCAGCTGTCTCCAAACGATCTGAGTGATCCCATTGAAAAAGGCCTCTCCCACCTCCCAATGGTTTCCACAGTGAGGAAAGGAGACTAAAGGCTGTGTGTGTGTAAATTAGCAGCAGAGTCAGCTGCAAGTGACAGTAAACCCATTATAAACGCACCTTAGGGAAGGCATAAGATGATTTCCCTCTGTGGTAAGCAAAGCCCAGAAGTAAGTAGCCAGGGCTGATGGAATAGTTTCACTTGGAAAGAGGATTCAGGCACAAACCTGTTATTCTGTCAAGCACAACGCATTGCACACCTCAAAATCCAAAATGGCTGCTTGAGCTCCAGCCATCACACTCACATTCCACTTAGCAGTGAGGAGGGAGGTGCAGAAACATGTGTTCCTGTTCCCTGAAGACACTTTCTAGAAATTACACATGGCCCTTCTGTTCCTGTTCCATTGACAACACCTTAATTACACAGTCACATATATAATTGCAAGGGAGGCTGAGAAATGTAGTCATTATTTTGGGTAGCTATGTGCCAGCTGAATTCTTTCTTCTCTAAAGAGGAAAGGGAGAACAAAATTAGAGGAACCGTCAACAGTCTCTTCCATTCTATGCATGAATGTTTGCCCTAGATGTGTTGTGGGAATGTGTCCATGCCTGTGTTGGAAGCATTGCTGACCATCAGTTATTAAGCATCCACTCAAGAAATCCTGCTGAGTGAGAAAATGCATTAATAATAAATGCATATGGACCATGGATTCTATGGAAATAAATATATGTATATGAACAGAAGGTATGAGTGTAATTGTGTATGTTCATGCTCACATATGTATTCCCTAATTCACTTATTTACTCAGCTAGTATTTCCTGAGCACCTACTATGTGTCTGCAACTGTGTCACACATTTGTGATTCAGCATGGTAACATGGCAGTCAAGGTCACTGACTTCATGAAATTTAGTCTATTGGAAGAGATGGGCAAAACCCAAGTACATGAATAACCAAGTAAGATAATACCATCATGATATTTGTATGATAAAGAAAATAAACAGTGTGGCACTTTAGGGATCGATGGGGAGAACAGGCTGCACCCACGACAGACAGGAGGGTTGTGGAGGGTGTCCCTGAGGAGGTGATACTGAAGAAAACCCATCGGCCCAGGTACCACCAGGCATCTGTTTCCAGCTCAGTCCCCTTCTCCGAGCTCCAGGCACTAAGCTCCAGATGCCACCAAAGTCCATTCTGCCCCAGGTCCACGTGACCCGAGGGAAGCTCCTGTTTCTCTTGCACGACCTGCCCCTCCCTCCCCCAGGCTGCCTCACACAGCCCGTGGCTGCACTGTGTACTGAATACTGGAGGGGCAGGGTAAGGAGCAGTCCAAGCAGAGGGAGCAGCAGTGCAAAGGCCCTGGGGCAGGAAAGACCATCCTGTAGTGGAGGATAGCAAGGAGGCCAAGGAGCAGCCAGCCCCAGGCGACCCTGAAAGGAAGGAGCCAGGTGAACCCCAACACTACCCTGCTGACCTCCCACTGGGACTCCCCACTGGGGGAACACATCCAGAGCCAGAAGCAAGGGAGCCTTGTGGTGTGCACACCCAGTCAAGCCTGGCAGGTCACAGAGCAGGGGGAGGGGGGGGAGGACGCCCCGGAGGAGCAAAGGGCAGTCATGTGGCAGCAGGCTGGGGCCAAGGCTGGGGCGCTGGGGCATTCATTCTGAGTCATGGGTTGGGGAAGCCATGGCCGGGTAGCAGGCAGAAAGATAAGGGCCGCAATTTGCAGGTTTAAAGAGCCCTGTCATTGCCATGACAGTAAACCTGCAGAGGCCCCGGGTGGAGGCATCTTGCGGTGACCCAGGGAGAGTGACAGGGACTCTTGCTAAGTGTGGACAGGGCATGGTGCAGAGGTGGCTGCCTTGGGTCAAGAGTGAAAAGCCACACTGAGGGACTCCAGGTGGCTCTCAAAGTCTGCCTTGAACAGCAGAGTGACGGCCCCGTCCCTGGACAGAAGCAGCCTGAAACGTCTGAGCAAATGGGGGGATCAGGTCCTGCTGGACGGTGGGGGGTGAGAGCTTGGAACTGGACAAACAGCCTCTTCTCGCCCTGGGCCACCTCTGGAAAAAGTGCCATCTCGCGGCCTCAGAAGGCGCCAGAAAGCGGGAATGAGCCAGATGCCCGAGGGGGTTCCCCGTGCCCAGGGAGCCGCTGTCTCATGCTTTCTTCCCAATCCCATTAGGAGGAAATGTTGCTGGGGCAGAGCGGCTTCCCGCTGAGAAATCATTGGCCTCATTAAGAGTTTTTCACCTTTGCCTCCCCTCCTGCCCTCAGGCTATTAAAAGCTGGAACAAGGACAGAGCAAGACTCAGCTACCCCAGGAAGGACAGCAGGCTGGCCCGTTCCTCCTTGCAAGGCACCCCCAGAGCCAGGGGCAGCGCTCTGTTCCCAAGACCGGCCCCAGCAGCCTTGCTGAGGGTCTGGCCCTGGGCCTGCAGAAAGGAAACAAATCAGGCCTGGAGTGGAAGCAGGCACGCTGTTCTTGAGTCCCCCAGTTCAAATCCTGGTCTCCCATCAACCCATGGGAAACCCTGTGATGCGGGAGTGCACTTCCCCTCCCTGGGGCCGCAGCCTCCCCATCTGTAAAATGAGGCTTTTAACCATTAAAAAAGAGCAATCAGCGCTCCTCTTGCAACCAAGAGGCTCCGCACTCTCAGCTGCTTTGAGCAGAGAGAGGAATGGATTAGCAGGGTTGTCAAGGGGCTCTGAACTTCCTGTAAGGACAGAGACAGGTGGGGGGCTATGCAGGCAGCTTGCAGCTGAACACAGGATCCCTGGCAGGACTGATCCCTGGGGACCCAGCATTGCTGCTGTGACCACAGATACCGCAGCCTGCACCCTGACACCCACCCAGGGGTCACAGTGCAAACTCCTTCCCACTCGCAGTTCAGACGGTTCAAGCCCCTTCTCTGCACAGGGGTGTCACGTGACCGGGCTCTGGCCAGTAACATCCATAGACTCTGTCTGGGCCAATGAACGTCACCCCAAGACTGTGCCAGACTCACTGGGAAACAGCCGAGTTTCTGCTCAGGGTGCTAAGTTGGAGGATAGAAGCCTGGCCGCTGGGGGACCCACCTTGCCACTACCTGAAGGGCCAGTCTGAGAACTCCGCTGACACAGAGGGAAGCAGGGCTGAGAGACGGAGAGGAGGCACCCTAGTGACACTGTAACATCCCCTGGATGCAGCTGTGCCTGAAGCCACCTTGTGAATGTGCAACAGCAAACCAGGCATTACTGTGTCTTTGTTCTTGGTTTTGTTGCAGTCCTTGATTTGGATTCTGCCACTTGCAGCCAAAAGATCAAAAAATAATACAAGAAAACACCTGGCATGCCACAGGTCAGCATTAATTCCAACACTCAGCCGGGGGGAGCCTAGAGGTGAGCCGTGGAGGTGAGCAGAGAGATGAGGGCTCCATGCACTTCTCACCCACATCCTCAAGGTGCTGGGATTCCACCATCTGTGACATGAGGAGCTGGGATGAGGATCCAGGCACTGCAGGGAGGGGTCCTCCATTCTCATCAGCTCCCCTCCCCTCCCAGAGGTGAGCAGATGTCCTCCCAGGGGACCCAGGGTCCTGATGTGGAGTGTGTCCAGGGGAGCTTATGGGAGGGCAGGGAAGGGATCCCAGATGTCTGCCTCCAACTGTTGCTCTGTTCTCTGTGCCAACAGCCCACCCAGGGCAGCAGCCTTGCAGAATCTTCTTCCCACTCACACCTGGAGGAAACGCCTCATGGACATCTGTGCAGAGCCTGGTATTTGGCACCAAACACACCTGAGTGCGTGATACCCTCTGTCACTCACTGGCTGTGTGACCCCAGGCTGGTCACCTCACCCTCCCAGCCGCGGTTTCCTGGTCTGTGGAATGGGGGTAATGGTAATGCAGATTAGGGGGACTTAAGGGAGTCGACATGTATGAAAGTGCCTGGTACACGGCAGGTGCTTGCAATGTGCGTCCTGGTTTTCCCCTCCTGCCAAGAGGCCTGGTAGGTGCAGGAATGACAACTGAGTCCACATCTGCCCTTGGTCAATTAAACAAAGTGGCTCAGAGAATGAAATGCAACTCCTGGCCTGTTTTCAGGACTCAATAACCATCCGTGTGGTCATCATCACTATCGTCACCATTGTGATTGTTATGGTTGTGAAGATGCACGCCTGACATGCTGACTTGGGGAGATCTGGGCACTGATCAGAAGCATGTTTATGTGACGTGCTCATAGCCTGTGATGGTCAGGGAGGGCCTCCTGGAAGAGGAAGACCTGAAGTGGCATCCGAAGTTCGTGGGGGCTTGGGTGAGGTAGGGAGTGCTGAGGAACAATAGCGCTAACACACATGCAGCTGCTGCTTATCGATGCGTTCACTGTGGGCAGCTGGGGCCTGGGCACTTGAGATGCCTGAACTCATTCAATCTCCACAGCCCCAGCAGTCGGTGCGAGTTTGATCACCCACCTTTGAGGCTGAGGCAGGAGAATCGCTTGAACCCAGGAGGTGCAGGTTGCAGTCGGCTGAGATTGTGCCACTGCATCCAGCCTGGGCGACAGAGCAAGACTCTGTCCCCCAAAAACAAAACAAACAAACAAAAAAACCCAGGTTACTGATGAGGCAAGTGAATGGCAGAGAGGTTAGTAACTTGCCCAAAGCCACACAGCAATGAAGTGGCAAAGTGGGGATTTGATCTGAAACAGTTGCACTCAGCAGTCCACCCTCTTGAACCCTATGCTGTGCTGTCACCACAATGGCTTTTCCTTGTATCCTCTCCCCGTGATTTTAAGACGCGCTGAATTTTTAAGGACAGCATTAACTGTTGACATTGAGGGAAGACTGTCTGCCTCGTGGCCCATCCACTGCCATGCTCTTGTGGTGTGAGGTCACTGCACCACACCATCACACGTGTGCCAGTCTGCATTTGTCACCCGCCTGCACTCACTGTTCTGCTGTGAGGTGTGACCACCCAATGGCCTCATTCCAGTGCGTTCATCCTCAGAGACGTCAAGAAAGCAGCTGGTGCAGATGGGTCCTATTTAGAGACCAGATGAGGCCCATCTCAGTCCACCGCTCAAGTTGGGAGAAATGCACCTTTCATTATTTTCTAAAACTTCACTTAATCTTGGCAGCATTAGAGCAAGCTGGTTGAGCATAGATTCTGGATCTAGAATGCCTGGTTTGCATCCACTTCCTCCCAGCAGTGTGACCTTGGCCAAGTTTACTGGAACACACTATGCCTCCATTGAGCATGCTGTGCCTCAGTTTCCTCATCCATGTTGTGGGGATAACAGAATCTTTTCTTAGTGTGGCTGAGAAGATTAAAACACTTTCCCATAAAAGTGCTTAGATCGATGCCTGCAGTGACAGATCTTATTATTTCTATATGAGTCAATATTCGGTACAGGCGGTGGAAATGTAATCTTAGACAATTTGGGATTGATACTTTCCCTTTTCTGAGTCTTTACCTGGTACCAGGTGACAGCAAGGACCAACATGGTCATCAGGCACCGCCTCCCAGAGCCAGTACTTGCTGGGACATCCATTCTTCAGCCTGGATCATGAGTGTCAGCACAAGTGGCTGCCATGGAGGTGCTCCTTGTGGTTGACTGATGGTCCTTCCTGCCAATCTCTACTACTTCAGTGCCACTTGAGGCACATGTAAAACACCTCATAGATCCTGCACCAGGGGAGGGAGGTGAAGGGCAGGCACTCTGCCACCCTCAGGACCCGACTGCCAATGCAGGAGTTATAAGCGCAGATTTCTAAAGGGGTGGGCAAGTGACCTAAGTGGGTAGACGGGCTAGTGGGGCTGCAGAAGAGCCCTATGTATAAGGGTGGCCACTCCTCAGCTCTGCCAAGCAGTTGTATGAGGGAAGGCAGACCCTGTGGAGCTTACTTTTCTGTTTTAGAGAAGCCAGAGTCTTTTATGTGAAATAACCTGTTTTTTAAAAAAAATATTGGCAGAAAATTTTCAATGTGAAGGCAAACATGTTGGAAAGGAAGAAATAAAACTGTCCCTATTTGTATTTGACACACTTGTCTATATAGATAATTCCAGCAAATCTCAAAACAAAACAAAACAAACTCCTCCTAGAACCACTAGAACCAATAGTGAGATTAGCAAGGTCAACAAAGAAAATCAATCATATTTCTGTACAATAGTCACATATAATTAGAAAAAATTAATACCACTTACAAAAGATTCCCAAAATGAAAACTTAAGTATAAATTTAACAAACATGTACAGGATTTGTATGCATTAAACTACAAAATATTGATGAAAGAAATCAAGGAAGACCTAAATAAATGGAAATACATATCATGTCCATGGATTGTAGTAGTAAAGATGGAGGACAAAAGTACTCAAGATGTCAGTTCTCCCCAAGCTGATCTTCAGATTTAGTGCAATGTTAATAAAATGCCAGCAGGAATTTTATACATACAAACTTATTGTAAAAGGTACACGCAAAAGCAAGGAAACTAGAATACAAAAGAACGATAATGTCAGAAGCATCACTACCTTAACTGTAAAGCTATAGTATCAAGACTGTGGTATTGATGAAGGAATTCACACACAGAACAAAGAGCCCAGAAACAAACCTACACAAATATGGACAGCTGACTTTTAACAAAGGAGCAAAAAAAGTATATCAATGGAGAACAGGTACTATACTCAACAAATGGTGTTTGAACGACTGGTCATCTATATGCGAAAACAAAACAAAACTGAACCTCAACCTATATCTCACACCTGGTGCAAAATTAACTCAAATGTATCATAGATCTAAATGTACAACGCAAAACTATAAAACTCCCACACCTCCAGTGGAAGGTGGCTTAGAATAAGAAAGTCAAATCGGGCATGGGGATGGGGATGATGAGTTTCCTGCTCACCTGAGTATGAAGACCAGACTCAGTCCACAGTCTGACTAATGCTCATAGTTGCAGGCCTGGGATGTCCCTGAGGGAGGGAACAGGGACCGTTCCCTCCCTGCATCCCCAGCACCCAGGGGTGGACATAAACTGCCTCTGTGTGGCCTCTGCCAGGTAGGGGTCAGGAGGTTGCATCCTTCCCTGGCACTGGGAGCTGGAACAGACTCCTGCCCCTCCCCTGACCCCCCAGTCTGGGGCCCAACAGCTGCTGGGTAATTCCTCAGCCCCAGCATGTGTCTGCCCAGATTCCATAATCCCCAGACCTCCTCGAGTGTCAGTTGTGCCTGATCAGAGAANATCCTCTCCCCGTGATTTTAAGACGCGCTGAATTTTTAAGGACAGCATTAACTGTTGACATTGAGGGAAGACTGTCTGCCTCGTGGCCCATCCACTGCCATGCTCTTGTGGTGTGAGGTCACTGCACCACACCATCACACGTGTGCCAGTCTGCATTTGTCACCCGCCTGCACTCACTGTTCTGCTGTGAGGTGTGACCACCCAATGGCCTCATTCCAGTGCGTTCATCCTCAGAGACGTCAAGAAAGCAGCTGGTGCAGATGGGTCCTATTTAGAGACCAGATGAGGCCCATCTCAGTCCACCGCTCAAGTTGGGAGAAATGCACCTTTCATTATTTTCTAAAACTTCACTTAATCTTGGCAGCATTAGAGCAAGCTGGTTGAGCATAGATTCTGGATCTAGAATGCCTGGTTTGCATCCACTTCCTCCCAGCAGTGTGACCTTGGCCAAGTTTACTGGAACACACTATGCCTCCATTGAGCATGCTGTGCCTCAGTTTCCTCATCCATGTTGTGGGGATAACAGAATCTTTTCTTAGTGTGGCTGAGAAGATTAAAAACACTTTCCCATAAAAGTGCTTAGATCGATGCCTGCAGTGACAGATCTTATTATTTCTATATGAGTCAATATTCGGTACAGGCGGTGGAAATGTAATCTTAGACAATTTGGGATTGATACTTTCCCTTTTCTGAGTCTTTACCTGGTACCAGGTGACAGCAAGGACCAACATGGTCATCAGGCACCGCCTCCCAGAGCCAGTACTTGCTGGGACATCCATTCTTCAGCCTGGATCATGAGTGTCAGCACAAGTGGCTGCCATGGAGGTGCTCCTTGTGGTTGACTGATGGTCCTTCCTGCCAATCTCTACTACTTCAGTGCCACTTGAGGCACATGTAAAACACCTCATAG
Organism: Rhinopithecus bieti; assembly: GCF_001698545.2. Classification (NCBI taxonomy): domain Eukaryota; kingdom Metazoa; phylum Chordata; class Mammalia; order Primates; family Cercopithecidae; genus Rhinopithecus; species Rhinopithecus bieti. Next base: position 647,321 of record NW_016825020.1, on the reverse strand, counting down.
ATCCTGCACCAGGGGAGGGAGGTGAAGGGCAGGCACTCTGCCACCCTCAGGACCCGACTGCCAATGCAGGAGTTATAAGCGCAGATTTCTAAAGGGGTGGGCAAGTGACCTAAGTGGGTAGACGGGCTAGTGGGGCTGCAGAAGAGCCCTATGTATAAGGGTGGCCACTCCTCAGCTCTGCCAAGCAGTTGTATGAGGGAAGGCAGACCCTGTGGAGCTTACTTTTCTGTTTTTAGAGAAGCCAGAGTCTTTTATGTGAAATAACCTGTTTTTTAAAAAAAATATTGGCAGAAAAATTTTCAATGTGAAGGCAAACATGTTGGAAAGGAAGAAATAAAACTGTCCCTATTTGTATTTGACACACTTGTCTATATAGATAATTCCAGCAAATCTCAAAAACAAAAACAAAACAAACTCCTCCTAGAACCACTAGAACCAATAGTGAGATTAGCAAGGTCAACAAAGAAAAATCAATCATATTTCTGTACAATAGTCACATATAATTAGAAAAAATTAATACCACTTACAAAAGATTCCCAAAAATGAAAAACTTAAGTATAAATTTAACAAACATGTACAGGATTTGTATGCATTAAACTACAAAATATTGATGAAAGAAATCAAGGAAGACCTAAATAAATGGAAATACATATCATGTCCATGGATTGTAGTAGTAAAGATGGAGGACAAAAGTACTCAAGATGTCAGTTCTCCCCAAGCTGATCTTCAGATTTAGTGCAATGTTAATAAAAATGCCAGCAGGAATTTTTATACATACAAACTTATTGTAAAAGGTACACGCAAAAGCAAGGAAACTAGAATACAAAAAGAACGATAATGTCAGAAGCATCACTACCTTAACTGTAAAGCTATAGTATCAAGACTGTGGTATTGATGAAGGAATTCACACACAGAACAAAGAGCCCAGAAACAAACCTACACAAATATGGACAGCTGACTTTTAACAAAGGAGCAAAAAAAGTATATCAATGGAGAACAGGTACTATACTCAACAAATGGTGTTTGAACGACTGGTCATCTATATGCGAAAAACAAAAACAAAACTGAACCTCAACCTATATCTCACACCTGGTGCAAAAATTAACTCAAATGTATCATAGATCTAAATGTACAACGCAAAACTATAAAACTCCCACACCTCCAGTGGAAGGTGGCTTAGAATAAGAAAGTCAAATCGGGCATGGGGGATGGGGATGATGAGTTTCCTGCTCACCTGAGTATGAAGACCAGACTCAGTCCACAGTCTGACTAATGCTCATAGTTGCAGGCCTGGGATGTCCCTGAGGGAGGGAACAGGGACCGTTCCCTCCCTGCATCCCCAGCACCCAGGGGTGGACATAAACTGCCTCTGTGTGGCCTCTGCCAGGTAGGGGGTCAGGAGGTTGCATCCTTCCCTGGCACTGGGAGCTGGAACAGACTCCTGCCCCCTCCCCCTGACCCCCCAGTCTGGGGCCCAACAGCTGCTGGGTAATTCCTCAGCCCCCAGCATGTGTCTGCCCAGATTCCATAATCCCCAGACCTCCTCGAGTGTCAGTTGTGCCTGATCAGAGAAGGAGGGAGGAGGAGGGGTGGAGTGAGACAGAGGAGGAGACAAGGGAAGGGAAATACTTGGCGTCCCTGGGAGATCCGCCCCTGTAGCAGCTGTGAGGGTCCATGGTGCACCCAAACTGGCCTCCCTAGGCTCAGCTTCCACCACCAAATCCACAGCTATTTATGGAGGGCCCACCGCAGGAGTCACAACTGGAATCCCAGACTCAAATGCAGCCCATGGGCGTGTGCAAGGGCCGGGCATGTTCAATACACCCAACACTCAGTAACTCAGGACAGACACCAGCAACGCCCCGTGGGTGCTCACTGTGTAAATACCTGCCCTGGGCATGTGCCCTGTGGCTATGTCCTGTGGTCCTGCCCTCATTTGCCTGCTGCAGATCCTGGCACCCACCTGCTATGATTGATGAGGCTCTTGTCAGAGTCACTTGAGGAGGCCTATGTCCACCCAACAGCCAGGACATCCAGGAAGCCAGTCACAGCCCTAGTTCTAAAAGCCCACTTCTGGCCTTCCAGGAAGCTTCAGCTGACAAAGTATTGATCAGCCCATTGGTCGATGGGGGCCTTGAGCTGCCCAGGTTCCTCCAAGACTCAGTGATCCCCGGTTCCAGGAGCCCATCCTCCCAGGGTGGGGCAGAGCATCCCGGGGGCTTCCGCAGGAGGCAGGAGGGCAGGCTTCAGGGCACACACAGAAGACCCCAGGGCAAGTCAGGACCCAGGGCTGTGCTCTGCCATCATCTTGGCCCTAACGTAGGCATTCTTATTTTCCACCCTTTATTACAGGCAATGAACAGGACCAGCCTTTTTAGTCTCCCTGACTTACAAATACCTGGAGGCCCTGTAGGGCTCTGGCCTCAATTCTAGCCCTGCTCTTGCCATGGACCCCCAATGGCATCCTGCTGATGGCGACTCTGTACCCATCCTGCACCCAGCCCTCAGCTCACAGTGCCTCTTCTTCTTCCCAGTGTCTCCCCAGGGCACCGTCCCCACTTTAAGGACCACAGGCCCAGGTGCAGTAACTCGTGTGTCATGGACCTCCTGCTGCTGAGGCTGCAGACACATGGGGCGGGGTCACTCCCCACTGCCTGATCCCCCATTTGCAGCCTCCTAAACTCTCCAGGCCACACTCACCCAGGCTTGGCCTTGCTGTTCCCTGTGCTGGAGCCCACTGTCCCCACCTAGTTCTTCCGGGCTCCCTCACCTCCTCCAGGTCTCAGGCCTCCTTCTGCAGTGGTCCCCTGGGACCTCCCTTGTTGACCCAACACCTGAGACTCTCAGTCCATCCGTATCCCCCTCCATTGTTTCTTCCTAAGACTTACCCCAATCTGACATTATAGTTTATATTTAACCATTCAATTCCTCAATGTCTGTCTCCTGTCTTGAAATATCAACTCCAGGAAGGCAGAAATTTGTGGCATTTTTTTCTACTGCTACGTTCTCAGGCTGCTTGGATATGGCACTGGGAACTTACAGGTGCTCATGAATGAGTGTTGAGGAAATAGATGGAAAGAAAAGGCCTGGAGAGGGAGGCACGGGCTGACGGCAGCACTGGCCTTGGGACACTAAGGGAACCTTATCACAAAGTCACTGCTCCCAGGGCTCTGTGTCTTGTGCCTTCATTCATTCACCACCCATTCATTCAATTTATTATTTCACCCAAACAGGCCTTTGCTGAACACCTGCTCTGTGCCAGCAGCTACTATGGGTTCTGTGAGTAAAGCAATGAGCAAAACAAACCAAAATTCCTTCAAAGACTTTAAAGTTCCATGGTAGAAGTTGTTTACCTGGCCCCTATCACCTCAATTGGGAGGGGTGAGGAGAGAAGGCCCCGAGAGGAAGGGGCTTCCTTCCTAGGCAGCTGTCATAGGTCCCGGCGAGCTGTCATGGCAGACACAGTCCAGGACACCCCCAGACCCAGAGTGACAAGGGCCCTGGTGAGACAGGGAAGAGTTTGATGGTGACAGGAGCCAGGAAGAGGACAGAGGGACAGAGGGGACGGAAGTGGCAGGGGCCAGGTCTGGACTTGAAATGGGGTGACCAAGGATGACCTCACTGAGAAGCAACATCTGGGTCATGACCAGAAGGATGACACCAAATCCTCCCTGTAAGGGGCACCATCATCCTTATTTTCCACGGGAGGCTCAGAGGAGTTCAGTAACTTCCCCAAGGCCACACACCTACTGCATAGCAGAGCCCAGTTTCAACCTGAAATCAGGCTCTTGCCGAGTTTTAACTGCTCCTCCGCATCTTGCCAGGGCTCTTGGTCACTCTGGGTCTCGGTGTCCTGGGCTGTGTCTGCCATGAGAGCTCACCGGGGGGCCCGTGACAGCTGCCTGGGAAGGATGCCCCTCCTCCTGGGGCCTTCTCTCCTCACCCCTCCCAATGTTCTAATGAGCAGGGAGAAAAGACATCGTACAGCACAGCTAGAATTCATTTCAATATTAATTCTGAAACCTCATTTCAGCAGATAATTAAATTACTTTTTAATTACAAACAGAGTATCTGTACACTCCCTCTGAGTGAGCACGGGTGGGTGGGGAGGAAGAAAAATGGTGCTGCCTGGCATTTCCTGCTCCATCCCCAGCACACAGGACCCCCGCAAATAGTCCTCTCCTTGTCACATCTGAAGGCCGGGAGCACGTGTCCAGGCGACCCCCCCTGCCCAGTCACCAGACAAATCCCACCGATGAAGCCATGGTCTCTGCTGCACACAGGCAGCACATGAAGCCCCCGCACTGCCCCCCGATAGCCACCTCCTGCCCAGCCCCTAAAAGCGCTCAAAGGGAGGGCCCCAAGTTTCCACTAAAACAAGGAAAAGGATCCCCTCAAAGTGAGTCTTGGACAGCAGAGGCCACATCGCCCCAGATGGGCTGCAGAGAGGGGTCTGCGGTGAAGGCGGAAGCGAGCTGTCCCAGGCACTTCTGGAATCCAGCAGAGAACCTGGGCCAGGGAACAGTGTCACTGCAGAAGGCGACAGTGGACGGCTGCCTCTTCCCTTTGTGGAGACACATGTCTGCAGCTATAGGGTCACAGCAGTGTCCCCTCCTGCTCTCTCCCTGGAGAGCCCCTCCTGCACCCTCTGGGCTGCCTCTGGCTAGAGTGTCCAGACTGTCCAGGCCCGGGCGGGTGAGGGACAGAGGAGGCTCCTAGAGGTGCAGCCTCTTGGCCACTGACCAAGTGCAGCCTGGGGACCATCCACAGGCCCTGGCCATCAAGGGTTTGGGGAAGGGTGGCCTGGTGGCCACAGACTTTGGGGACAGAGGAGCTGGGTTAGCTCCCTGGCTCCACGGCTAAGCAGTCTGAGAAGGGGTGAGGTGCCTGCTGCCGCCACAAGCTGGGCCCATGGGTGGACGAAACGGCCCGCGCTGGGCTTGGGGAGCCCAGAGCTGCCCTGAGCAGGGGGATGAACATAGATGTGCTCAGGCCGCCCACCAGGCAGTCCCCTGTCCATCATGAATGCCACCCTCTCGTGACCAGCCCTGAGAGCCGCCTTCTGTTGCTTCCTCCTCTTCCTTTGACTCTGCCTGGCCTGTCCCTGCAGCCCCTGTCAGGGGACACATGGCTGTCAGCACAGTGCAGCCCCAGGAGCAGATGGCAGCCCCCAGTCCCCATGTCCTGCCCCACCTGCCTTTCACATGAAAATGGGAGAGACAGCCAGGCAGATGTCCACAAAGCCAGGCGCACTGGGCAGTGTGGACGCAAGGCCATGTCCACATCAGGTGGCTGGAGCAGCCGCTGGTCAAATGGCCTCTGATGGCGCCTGTCACTCCTGCCTCCTCTGTCCCTGGAGCCCTGTCTATCCTCTGCACAGAAATCACACCTGTTATCTCCCCTCCCCCAGCGCTCTGCGACCACAGGATGGGAACAGCTAGCACAGCCTCTGAATGTCCTGCAGCCTGGTGAGCACAAGCAGTCCCTTTATTTTAAAGTGACACCCAGATCCCCGCCCCTCCTCTGCACCTCACAAGGCCCAGGATCTCCAGGAAGAGAAGTGGACTAGTGTTCACCCAACTGCTTCTTCATTTATTCCTTCCTTCCTTCATTCAGCAAATGCTGACAGGGTTTCCCCACTCAGAAAGGAGGGGATGACAATAGCCTGCTCAGAGGTTGTTGGAGGGCCAGGCATGGTGGCTCATGCCTGTAATCCCAGCACTTTGGGAAGCCAAAGCAGGTGGATCACTTGAGGCCAGGAGTTTGAGACCAGCCTGGCTTTTTGGCCAGGATGATGAAACCTTATCTCTACTAAAAATACAAAAAGTTGCTGGGTGTTTTGGTGAGCACCTGTAATCCCAGCTACTTGGGAGGCTGAGGCAGGAGAATCACTAGAGCCCACGAGGTGGAGTTGCAGTCAGCCGAGATTGCACCACTGCACTCCAGCCTGGGCGACACAGCAAGACACTGTCTCAAACAAAAAACAAACAAACAAACAAACATGTTGCTGAAGGACGAATGCAGCTTTTCATGTGAGTGCCTGGCACAGCCTGGCTTAGAGAGCACAGTCGCTGGGGTCGGCTCAGGCCTGGGCTCTCTCTGAGTGTAGTGGGAGCCATGGGAGGTTCTGAGCAGGAGGGGTGCAGTCAGATCTGCATCCCACAGAAGTCCCTAAAGCTGTGCAGAGCGTGGAACCCAGGCAGCGAGGGTGGGAGCCGGAGTCCAGGAGGCCCTTGCAGAGGAGAGACCAGCTGCCCGTAGCCTCCTCTGGGCCTGAGGTCAGGGCCAGGATGGCAGAGCCCAGACACAACCCGGCTCTGCCTCTGCAGCCAGGGCCTCCCCACACTGCCCTGGCCCCTGAATTGGGCTGGCTCCAGCCAATCCAGAGCAGGCACCGCAGCCTTTTGCATCCCCACCAGCCTGTTTGGGCCAGGAGAGGAGGCCTGGTCTCAGGGCCCCAGAGAGCCCTCAGGCCATTCGCCCCCAGAGTGATGGCATCCGGGGGTCAGGGTTAGGGAGTCCCCTTGCAAGCTGGGAATTCTCCACTCCCAGAATCCAGCTGTTCTCAACGTGCAGCAGCACAGGCCCAGGGTCTGCCATGGCCCTCCTGGTAGGAGACGCCGTAGGATGCTTCCTATCTCAGAACCTCCCCAGGGCCTCGTGCTGTCCTCATAAAAAAAAGAGTTAAATTCACTGTCCTAAATTTCCAGAATCAATGGGGAGAGGCCAAAAAGCAGAAACCAGGATCCCTGACCCTAAGGAACCTCCATTTTCTCATCTGCAAAATGGGAATGGGGGAAGACAAGAGTTACCTAAGAGGATTCTGCCTGCATCATGGGCCTGGAGCCCAGTGGCGATTGCATTTCCCAGACACCTTCTCTTCCACGTCTGTCTCTCATGCCTCCTGATCACTCTCCGAAATTACCTTATTTATTTGATTATTTGCTTATTCTCTGTTTTCTCAGCAGAATGTGACTGGGGTAAGCAGAGAGGACTTCCTATAAGAGGGGACTTGAGTAGGGAAAATGGAATTAAGCGAGGCAGAAAGTTGGTGGGAGTAAATTCCAGGGAGCATAAGGGATTCAAAACCCAGGGCCCAAAGCAGGGGTATCGCAGGCACAATCTTGACTTTTGTTCCCTCCCAGAGGCTCAGACTTACGCCATTGGACAATGGATCTTTGAAAATTAATTCAGTGTTTTATTCATCCTTAAATGCTTTAAAGCTGCAAATCAAACAGTCACTGGGTGCTTTGCTAACCATGTCCTGGGCCCCTGTGTTGCCAGTAAGTGTGCTCTTTCCCATACCAACCTGACCTTTCTCTGTCCCAGGCAAATCAATTTCTCCTGGTGTTCACTGCTCTAATTGCATCCACAGCGAGGCAGAGCAAACACCTTCTCCTCCTGACTTGCATTATGCAAAACCTTAATCTCCCCAAGTTTCCTAAAGCACCGTGTGATTCCCAGCCTCCCAGGCCAGGAAATGCACTGTTTGATCTGCCAGTCCATATACATTAGATTTATTGGGGCAAATAAAGGAGCCTTGATACTATAAACTATCAGGAAATAATGAACCCCTCCCCAACCAAGCATGGACATCCCATAAATTTGCCTCTTAGAAAAAAAATATATAAGGCTGCTGATCACAAATATATTGTCAGAGTTATATCCTGTGTGTGATCAACTATCCTAAATGAAGGGGAGAGCAGATTTCTGTCTCGGGCAAACTCTTGGGCTGTCTGGGGCTGGGGTTGGGGCTGGCCCATCCTGATCTGGGGGTAAATTGGCCTAAAGAAAGACCCCTGAAAGGCAAGGCAGGAAGGCAGGATGCTCAGGGTTGTAGCAAGAACAGAGTAAGAGAGAGCTGGCTTTGAAGCCTGGCTATGCACCTTTGTTGCCTTGTGACAGTGAGTCTTGTAAGCCACATGATCTTTGTTGCAACTATGCACCTCTGCTCTTGTAGTCATAAACAATACATAGACAAATGGGCACGGCTGTGTTTCAATAAAACTTTGTTTATAAAAACAGCTCACCCCTGCCTTAGTGTTCTGTTTGCATTTCAATTCTTCAATACCTAGTTAACATTTATACACACACACACACACACACACACAATTTTTGTTGTTAAAATAACTAGTATGGTTTAGAAACCATAGTATGATTTCTTTTTTTTTTTTTTTTGAGATGGAGTCTTGCTTTGTCGCCCATGTTGGAGTGCAGCCGTGTGATCTCGGCTAACTGCAAGCTCCGCCTCCCGGGTTCACGCCATTCTCCTGCCTCAGCCTTCTCAGTAGCTGGGACTACAGGTGCCCACCATCACGCCCAGCTAATTTTTTGTATTTTTTTAGTAGAGACGGGGTTTCACCATGTTAGCCAGGATGGTCTCGATCTCCTGACCTCATGATCCACCCACCTCAAACAAAGTGCTGGGATTACAGGTGTGAGCCACTACACCCGGCCGACCACAGTATGAAATTTACAAAGTGCCAGACTAACCATCTTATCATTGGAACCTCATTCCCAGTGAGGTGTGGATTATGATAACAACAATACAAATCCCGACTGGACCCTTTAACAACAATAAAATCCCGACTGGACCCTTACTCAGAAATCAGAATCACAATTAAGATTCACATCAGTCTTACTGAATAAGTCATTTAATGTACTTGCTACTTTTTGTTCATCAGGTTCAAAGAGCAGAGTGTCATTAATGTAGTGGACCAGTGCGACGTCTTACACGACGAAAAGATCATCAAGAGTCTGCAAAGACTATACTGTGGCCAAAAGCAGAAGAGGTTAGCATAGCCCGGAGGCAAGGCTGTGAATGTGTACTGTTGGCTCTCATAGGTAAAAGCAGACTGCTTCTTATAGTTCTTACAAACCGATCTAGAAAAAATAAAGTATCTGCCAGGTCAATAGCTGCATTTGAGGTATCAGAGGGTTTGTTGATTTGCTTAAGCAAAGATAGCAAGTCTAGAATAGGGGCTGTAATTCACTTCACCACCTGATTAGGTTTATAGTAATCCACAGCCATTCTCCAAGAACCATCTGCCTCTACATGGCCAAACAGGAAAATTAAATGGGAAACCATTGTGTTTACCACCTCTGCATCTTTCAAGTCTTTGAGGATGGCACTCATCTCTGCAATGCACCTAAAAATGCTATCCTGGCTAGGAGAGAAATTATCTAGGGATTCCACTTGGGTCTTACTACTAGAATAGATTTTACTCTGTGAGCCTTTCCCATTGCCAAGAAACCTGGAAAACAGCTATAGAGTGTGTCTGCAGGCCTATGGGGTCCACTGTGATTTGAAGTTGGGTCAAAATTCCACTTACTACTTGACTTCTACAAAGAGATCAGGCAAGAGGCCATGACTCCATAGTGCCAGTTTGTGGCCACCAGATCTGGAGTTTTTCTATCTACGTAGGTAGATCAAATAACGTTTTGATACATTGCCCATCTATTTCATGTCTAAGGACATCATAATGAATAAGCCGTTGCTAAAGATTCCGTGATAGTCAAAACATTGTAATTACCACTTCTTTTCTTCTGGAAAACATGGTAAGTATGCCCATCTTGTCTTCAGGGGATAAATGCTGTCACATGTCCTCATCCTCACTGATACCTCCCATCTGGCGTCTCCCCCAGCATCTCCACTGCCCTGCCTGGCCCATTCAGAGCAGCCACCACGGAGATTTTTAAGGATGCAGGCGCTCCCCCCTTGGCAGATTTCTTGATGCCTAAGTGAATAGAGCGTCTGTCAGTCCCTGTGAGGGCATGTAATGGGCTGGGGGAGTGATGGTGCATGTCATTCATGGTAAAGCCACTCCAACATTCCTGTCTCCCTAAGCCTTTGAATAGTTTCCCTTACATTGTGCAATGAACATTCTCTTATCCCACTCTTATTAAATGAGGGCTGCCACTGAGACCAAGTGTAGTTATCAACCAAGTAATCAGAGCCACTTCCAGCCTCACGAACTTACCATGAAATTCAGAATTCCTAGTAAGTGCACCCACGTCAATACCTTTACCATGAGGCAGTGTTATATGCCGACCTCTTTAGTCTAACACTCTTATCATCTATTCATACACATATTCTGCAGGTTTCTGCCAATGTAAATTAGCAAGATCTTTCCAATGTTTTGGGGTATATGCTATTTCCTCTTAGGGGGGACTTTGTGCTGGTCCCCCTGGAATAGACTGACATCTGACCCTGCATTAGTAGTAGCAAAGGTGGAGTCTGGGTAGCTCCTATCAAGGCAGCCTTCTAGTGACCTCGTAAGGAGACATGGCAAGGATGCTGCTTCTACTTCGTTTCTTTTCCTTTATTTAAAAAAAAAAAAAATGTGGTTTTAATGCCCACTATGAGGGCAGGTACTTAGTAGATTTATAATAGATACTTTTTAGATGAATAAATAAAAAACATTTTAAGGACAAGTGCCAAACGTTTGAAATTCTGTTTTTTGATTTATAATAAAGTAACTTCCAAAATTCAGTCTTTCCCCCCAGTTAAGCCTCATTTAAACAGAACACCTGTCTATCTCCTAAGAAGCTCCTTCTCTGGCTCAGTGGGAAGCCCCTACAGACCAGGCTGGGGTCTGATCCCCCCAAGTCTCCACATCTGGAAACATGATCCCTTGTACCTAATAGGTGCTCAGTAAACGTCGGCTGAATTAATGAATGTGAGTATTTTGCCTCCAGAGGGCTTTTCCAGAGTCACCCGTGTCAGCTGGTCGCTGGTCACACCTCACCTTCCTTCTTTGGGTTGCACTCAAAGAGAGAAACTGATCTTACTTTCCCACCAGAAAATCCTCTTCCACTCATAAACTGATGCCATTCTAGTGACCAACAGCTTGCCGCCCGTGAGTGTGGTGGGTTGCTGCTGTCAGATCTCAGGGCTGAATGCAAACCCAGCCTTTCCTCAATGGCCCTCTTGCTACCCTCATCCTCTCCAGGGAGGCAGCTCCTTCCCAGGCACCCTCTATAACTGAGTGACAGCATAGACGACTGGTTGAGGCCTGAGCATGGGTAATATGGTCAACATCACTGGTGCCAACCTGAGAGTCTTTCCTCACCCTCCATCCTGACTCAACTCCCTTGTGCTCCAAGCACCTGGGAGCCACGAGTTTCAGAACACAGGCTCTCCCCCAGACCCTGGACATGAATCTTGATAGATCCAAGCCAGTAGTTCTCAACTTTGTCAGACCCATGACCTCTTCCAAAGAAGAATTGTGCTTAATGACCTCTTTACTGCCCTGAAATGAAAGTCATAAATAATTAACCTATAACATCATACACCTACTTAAAAACTCATTACAATGCCCTAAGTGGACTATAAAAAGAAATAAAATCACAATAATTTTTAATAAAATAATTTGTAATAAATTAAATCATGTTTCAATAGGCAAATGAATAGACACGGACACAGGCACACACAGAGATATAACCAATAGTTAGATCCTAGCCAGCATCTGCAGAAGAAGTTTGGATGGAAGAGAAGATCAGGAGTCATGCTACAACAGAAGGGCAGAAAAATAAAGACACTTGAATATAAATATTATATTCAGTATATGGTAAAATCTTACAAAAATATCTTGTTTTGATATCAAGTTGATATAGGTTCTAGGCTAAGATGATTAAATGGCTCTTCACACAAGAGCGACAAGAGAGGATCTGAAATTTGTGTGGGAAACAGGACGGTCTGTCTTACGTGGACTGTCCTGCACCTTGGAGGCATCCAACATTCTCAGCCTCACCCAGCTGAATGCCAGCAATGTCACCAGTCATTGAGTCAAGCCACGCCCCCACTTCCATACACCCTCAGGGGCTGTACCTCTCTGGTGAAAAAGCCCTGCCCAAGCCATAATAATTCCACTTCCTCTGCCAGCACCAGGCCTAACAATGTACTTGGGATGCAATTTTTTCCAAAGTAACAGGTGATCCAATCTGCTGGGGGCTTCTGGGAAATGGTTCCAGGCTCTTATAAAGAGGTACTAGGATTCTTCCGTTTTCACCTCTTGCGTGAGGGTGGGACCACCTGGAGCTGTGGAGCAATCCTACAAGCTTCAGACTGCAAGCCTGAGGGTCAGGCCAGTGTGGACAGCACAGTGGGAAGCTGAGAAGAATTGGGGTCCCTGGTGATCCCCACCTCTGCACCAGCCAAACCAGAAATGCTTGGAAGTCCACTGGATTTCTTGATTCATGGAGACATAAGATATTGTCCCTATGATGTAAGGACAATAGGATACTTATTGTGGAATTCTCTGCTGCTTGAAGCCAAAAGCGTCCCCTGTGATGGGTCGAGTCTTTTTGCTTATTACCATAATCCCTTCTCTTGATGAGCAAAACCTTTGAAATGTACAAAGCGCCAGACTAACCATCTTATCATTGGAACCTCACTCCCCGTGAGGTGTGGATTATGATACCCATGTACAGACGGGAGCACTGAGGCCAAGGAGGAGGGGAAGTGATTTGCCCAGTGCCAGGCCCTGTGTTGCCCCAGAGTAGTGGTCCTCCTCTCCCCCACTGCACCCAGGAAGCCTTTGCTATTCTGTGATCTGATGCCTCTTTGGGGCTCCATCCCCTAAATATCCACCCCACCCTCATCACCATTTTACATTCTCATTCTTGGGGTGGCGTCCCTGGATTGAAGAACTGTGACTCTCAGCATTTCCTACTAAAATATGCATATCTCATCTTAAAAGAACTAATACATATTCATTAGCACAAATAAATTCTTCATTAGTTCTCAGATATGGCAGGCTTTGAAAGAAATAAGACATGAGACGGGTGAGTTCTGAGCTGAGTCCATTCATAGTGCCAGGTGAGCTTTCATTTACTCATTCACTCAGTGAATATTTAGGAGGCATATCCTATGTGCTGGACACTGGGCTATGTCCTGGAGCCACAGCCTCCTACTCTCCATGGTTCCTGCCCTCATGGAGTTGGCCTTCTAGTGGGAAAGCACAGTCAAAACCATGAGCAAGATAATCGCAGATTCGATAAACCCCAAGGAGGAACTGGTACCGCCTGATGGAATCAAGTGTGACTCCGCAGGAGACAGGGACTCCCTTAGTCTGGGTGGTCAGTGAGGGTCCCCTAGTGGAGGAGACATGTGAGCTAAGACCCAGAGGATGAAGAAGCCAGCCATGATAAGATCTGGAGGGAGAGCATTTTAGGCCCAGCAAGTGCAAAGGCCCTGAGGTGGGCATGTGCTTGGTGCAAAGAGAGCAGGGAAGGGAGGTATGAGGTGAAGGCAGGGACCAGATCACATAGGATCTTGGATTTTATTTCAAGAGCAATGAGAAGTCACTGAAGATTGTAGATGAGAGACTGGCATCATCTCTGTTGCACTTTATAATGCTCACTCTGGTGGCTGAAAGAAGAATGGATCACGGAGGCAGGCACAGATTGGGGAGGCCCCATAGGACGCTGTCTCAGTCCAGCGGCTGAGACTAGGGGGTCATGGACAAGGTGTGAGCTGTGAATGGAGCTTAGAGGACATGCTGTCTAGGCTGGGACATGCTGTCTGGGCTGGGGTCCAAGGTCCAAGGTACAAGCTGCACTGCACAGGACTGTCTTGTGGGTGTGGGTATCAGGGCTGGGAAGGCCCACAATGGGACAGGCCCTGCTCACTGCAGCATGGGCCTGTGAGTGTGGCCCCTTGTGCCCGGGGAGCCTGGCACGAGGGAAGGGTGATGGCATGAAGAGCAGGCAGCAGGATCGAAAGAGGCCAGAGAGAAACCCCGAATCCTTACTCCATGGGAGACTGGAAACTCAGGAGGGCACTGTCAGATGAGGCAGAGGACCCAGTAACCCAGGGCCAGACTGGACTGTGTGCCCTGGAATGTTCTGTGCCCAGTGCCACTTCCTGGTATGCAGGATAGACACTCAAGAATTCACTCAAAAGCAACAGGACTAAGGAACATTCCTCCACCCAGGCTCTGTGAACACCTCTGCTCTTGGGGCAGATCCTGGGTCCGGGATTCTGTGCCCGGTTTGTGGGAGTTTTTTTGTTTTTTAAGATGGAGTCTTGCCAGGCTGGAGCACAGTGGCGTGATCTCAGCTCATTGCAACCTCCGCCTCTCGGGTTTAAGCAATTCTCATGCTTCTGCCACCCAAGTAACTGGGATTACAGGTGTGCGCCACCACTGCCGGCTAATTTTTATATTTTTAGTAGAGATGGGGTTTCACCATGTTGGCCAGGCTGGTCTTGAATGCCTCACCTCAAGTGATCCACCTACCTCGGCCTCCCAAGGTGCTGGGATTACAGGTGTGAGCCACCGCGCCTGGCCATACAAGGCATAATCTATATGATGACTATGTGTGTGTTTACTCTCCAGTTAAGAGGGGAGGAAATAATAACAACAGTTGGCACTCACTGTGCATTCACAATGCAGCAGGCATTTACTAAGCAGTTGAACCAGTTGATTGTTCCAAGCCCCACGAAAACCCTGGGAGGAAGGTACTTTCATTTACTCCCCTTTGACAGGTGAGAAAACTGAGACTCAGAGTGGTCACATCCAAGAACACAGAGCCAGCAAGTGGCAGAGCTGGAATCTGAACCGAAGCCCATCTGGCTCCTCATTCTGGGATCAGGCCGAAGCCACTGTGGGGCATTGGTGGTGACACTGAGGGCTGCGGCAAGTGTGCAGGGAGCAGTGGCTCAGCAGCTGTAGGTTCTGTGCCCTCTGCCACATCCAGCCCTCAGAGCGCCCGTTCGGGGTCAGAACCCAGCATAGAATTTAATCCTGCAGTTCTGGCAGCTGGAGGGGAGGGGACGCCCGTGGGCAGAGGTTCTGTGGAATTGGCAGAACCCTTCCCCTCCCCACACTCAGCCACAGGTTTCATCCTCTCATCTCCCAGCTTTGTCTGGAATGGTCTCCTCTTTTGAGTAAACCCTACTGATTCTGCCTAATTAGCTCTTCATATGAAATCCCCAGTTACTCTGGGAGCAGCCTCCGTGCCGGGTGTCCCTGGAGCAGGGCGGTGGAGACGCAGGTGAACACACCTCTCTGTAAACTGAATGGATGCAGTGGTCCCCAGTGCCTGCGCCTAACATGGGCCCTGGGCCTCACTTTCCCAGAAGGCCTGGATTCCTGAATGTGGGAGTCACCTTCAAATGAGGCTGCACCTAGAGTCTCAGAGAAATGAGGGCTGTGAGGACAGTAACCCCCTCAGGGCAGTCACCCACAGCGTGGCACTGATCAAAGGCTCTGCCTGCCCCTCCAATCGCCAGGAACACGCTGTTAGGAGCCCATGCTGTAGATGGCGAAACTGAGACACAGAAGAGTCAAGTGACTTGCCCGGGAATCCAAACCCAGAAATCTGGACCCAGGGAGTCCGGCCACGAGGCTCTGGCACTGACCCACAAGCCCTAATTCCCATCTTCACAGTCCCCTCCTTCCCATCCTCACGCCCAGATGGACCTGGAATGAATGGACTTTTACAAAGTCCACATAGTTCTTATTTTCTGAACAGCACCACGATAAAGAGTTCATTTGTTCCTTCAACATTTCAGCCAGCCCGTGGTTTCCACAGCCCTGTGTTGGTATTCCTTCACTTTTAATACACCAGGAACCCCAAAGGGAAGCCCCTGGGTCTTTCCTTGGTGACCTGCCTCTGCCAGCAGCCAGTGGAGCTGCGGGTGGACCGAGGACCTGGGATAGGAAAAATTCCGGCTTGGGGGCTCCTTCACTGTGTGCCCCTCGGGGAGCGCCGTCCCCCTTCAGCTCCTTCAACTCCACAGCAGGAGGGTGGCCGCAACAACAGCGCCCCCCTAGGGCTCTTGGGAGGATTCAGTGAGCTGATGTGCACAGCCTGCGACACACAGTAGGGGCTCAATCAGCACCAAGCATCAGTGTCCCCACAGTCCATATGGGGCACTGGGATCTGCCTCACCTGTCAATCAGGAGGAGGAAGGCAAGGCTTTCCTTTTCTGAGTCAGGGTCTCACTCTGTCACCCAGGCTGGAGTGGAAGAGTGGCTTGATCATGGCTGAGGCCTCGACCTCCTTAGGCTCAGGTGATTCTCCCACCTCAACCTGGAACCACAGGCTTGCACCACCACCCCGCCAGGCTAATTTTTTTCTGTACTTTTTATAGAGACAGGGTCTCACTAGGTTCCCTAGGCTGGTCTTAAATTCCTGCGCTCAAGCAATCCTCCGGCCTCAGCTTCCCAAAGTGCTGGGATTATAGGTGTGAGTCATAGCACCTGACCCTAGACTTGCACTGATGCCCTTTCTGGCTCAGACATTCTGAGTGTCCACCATCAGGTAGGGTCAGACCTTCTGAGCCTCTGCCATCCAGAGAGACCCAGATGGAGCAGGGGAGGGTACGAGGGTGAGGGTGAGGCAGGGTGTTCCTAGTCCCTTTTTATGGCCAAGACTCTACAAACAGGACATGGATCAGACTTGACTAGGACACACATGTGACAGCCCTCATGTACCCCCCGTCTCAGTGCCCCAGGACCCCCTGCCCTCCTCCTGACAGCAGGGGGTGTGAGGGATGGAGGGCAGCCCTGCATCCCACACCCAGGGCCCCTTCCCTCCTCTGATGCCCAGCAGCCCTGGGTCCATTGTCCTCCAAAGTCGGCCACGCACCATGAAAACAGGTCCCACCTACTGGGGCCATTCCTGTGCTCTTTTCCAAAGAGTTGTTTGGGCCAAAAGCCAGCAAAAAGAAACGCAAGTCTGTGTGCCCCACAGGGCTGGCCCCCCTCTAGCTTTCGTCTATGACCCTCCTGTCCCTGGAGCAGCTCATCTCAGCCCTGCCAGTGTCTGGAAAGCACTCATCATCACCTGCAGCTCTAGGAGGGCTCTGGCGAAGCACAAATCAGGACCTGAGGGCATCTCCCGTTACCCATCAGCCCCATGGCAGGACGACGCACGTGTTCAGCGGGCAGCGGAGTCACTGGGAGGGGCACAGGGTGGGTTGGCTCAGATTTCTGGGCAGAGGCTGGCTAGGGACCCACCCTGGGAGTGGATGGACTTGGATCCCGGGCCCCTCTGCTGAGACCCTCAGGACTTCTGGATGGGAAAACAGAACAGCACAGGGCCGCTGCAGTGACCCAGGGAGAGGAGCGGAGTCAAGCCACCCGCACACACCCAAAGACCTGCCGCTGGGCCACACCCCAGACAGAGCCCTGGGCTCACAGTCTGGAGCCACACGGCCTGAGCTCAAATCCAGCCATTGTACTCATGAGCAAACTTTGGTTACAATAACGGGAGGTGCAGCCGGTGAAGGTACTGGCAATGGAGGCATTTCCTTAGCCCCTTAGGAGAACTCTGGAGGCAGGAGGGCCATGGCCGGGCAGGGGCTCCACAGAGTCACCACCCCACTGTCCAGGCTCCTCTGGCTCTTCCCCAGAAAAGCCATGTGGTCACCAAAGCATCCCTCATGGTCACATGTTGTCATGGCCCCCAGGTCTATTCAATCACTTATTCAGTCATTATTTATTTGGGGACAACCAGGTGCCCAGCACTGCCCCAGGCCCCAAGTGGGGGCCCATGAGGGAGACAAAGCCATGGTAGAGTTGCTGTTCTGGTTGGGCAAGAGGAACAGCAAACCATATAGCTCAGTGCACCAGGCAGTGTATCAGAAACTAAATCGAGAAGAGGTGGGGGCCCAGGGCATGGGGTGGGTTGCATTTTAGACACAGGTGTCAGGGAAGGCCTCGTGGAGATGCAGACTTAGGAACAGAGACCTGGGGGATGGAGGGATCCGTGGGGGCTTCTGGGGTAGATCATTCCTCTACAGGGAGCAGTTCATGCAGAGGCCTGAGACGGAGCTGCCCAGGCAGGCTGAGGGCCCGCGAGGAGGCCAGAGTGGCTGGGACAGTGAGTGGAGGGGAGAGACACAGAGGAGGGGGAGTGGAGGGGCAAGGGTCAGTGGGGTCCTGTGGGGCGTGATGGGGTCTTGGCCTTCGACTCAGTGTGAGATGGAAAGTCCCTGGAGGGCTCTGAGCAGAGGAGGGACATGGCCTGACTTGGATTCAAGCAGGATCCTCTGGCTGCATGAGACCAGGGAGGAAAAGACCAGAATATTCCAGGCAAACAAGCACAGGATGCTGTGTTTGGATTGGGGTGCTAGCAGCGGAGGTGGGGAGGGTCAGGTGACAACGCCCAGGACAGGAGGGGATGAGGCTCGGGGAGAAAACATGCTCCTCATGAGCCCCCTCTCTTTACAGAGAAAGGATTTTCCCAGAATCCCCCAAGCACATCCCTTGCACCTTATTGGTCAGAAGTGCGTCAGCATCACCAACCACAGGCAGAGGGGCAGGATCACACGATTGGCTTCCATCACCACCCAAGAACATTCATAATTTGTGGAGGCCCTTGTCAAAAATTATTAGGAATTTCAAGATGACAACAGCAGAACCTTAAGCCAAGCCTGGGGCCCTTATGAGTACAGCTGCCTATGCGCACACCCAAGAGGTCAGCCCTCTCTCCCTTGCTCATGTCCTGAGTTGGGCAGGTGGCTACCCAGGAAGAATGGGGCATCAGGCAGCAGGAAGAGGCCCAGGCAGTGGCGAGGGGACCCCTACCCCGTGTGGCCACAGCCTTGGCAACATGAGACCCAGGGAACATGAGCGGCACGCCTGGCTTTGCCAATCCCTGCAACAGGGACGATGCCCCAGGGAGTCGTTGGAAAGCTGTGGACCAGGCACATCAAATGCTTAGCACAGTGTCACTCGTTATTGCCTCTAAGACCGAGGTCCACCTCCTTCCCAGACTATTGGTGCCACACAGTTGTAACCCCAGGATTCCAGCAGAATTTCTCTTCCCCTCCCACACACAGACCAGTTCAAGTGCCTGAAATTCCCCCATCAGTCACTTGATTTTTCTCCAAAGCACCTTAAAGCCCCTACTTTGGAGTTCATCAGAAAGGCTGCTGCGGAGAACAGACAGAAATATAATTATATGTCATCATAATGCTACACATTTCATAAAAGACAAGAGGAAAAGCACAACATATGATAGAAATAAAACGTTTGCAATTCCACTTTGCCTCTGGAGAGTGCTTCCAGCTTATTTTTGAAAGCAGTTGAATGGCGGGTCTGGTGGGCAGGGGCGATGGTGGCTGCGGTTCATAGATGAGAAAGTTGCTTGTCCTTTGCTCAGAACCACAAATGGCTTCTGGACATAAAATCCAGGGTGCACCCATCGCCTCTGTGCCCTTGTCCCCACCCCCTCCGATATCCCCTCCCTGCCCCCCACACTCCTCTGCCAACTTACCAGGCAAGATCCCACCTCAGGGTCTTTGCACCTGCTGCGTCTTTTGCCTGGAACCAGGCATCTCCGTGGATCCCTCCTCCTTAGGTCCAGTCAAGGGTCTTTCCCAGAAAGGCCTTCTGTAACATTGATTAAAATAGCTCGTGTGTCCGTCCCCATCCTCTCACCTGCTGGATTTTCCTGATTGGCTCTTATACCATCTGACATATTACACACCCATATGTTTATTGGCTTCTTTGCCTGCCTCCTTCCAGCAGATCTTAAGCTCCACGCAGACTTCGCATGTGTGACTCTGCGTCTAGAACAGGGCCTGGCACAGAGTAGGCCTTTGGTAAATATGTGTTATGTGATGCCAGTGGGCCCACATGGCCTGCTGGACCAGACCTAGAATCCCCAGAATTGTGTTTGGGTTTCTGCAGACCTCCTACCAGCAGGACACTGGGTGGGGACACATTCTGGACAGGGTGGGTGTCCTCAGCCCCCATTGGCCTGCCCCCTCCTTCCCAATCAGACCCAGCCTCCAGTGACTCAGACCCAGCCCAATGGAAGAACATTCTCTTGGGGACAATTCAGCTCCATCCTGACTTCCTGTAAGGGGTGTGAGGCTCCGAGGAGGGTGGCGACTCAGCTTTCCGTCACCAGTGATGGAAACAAATAGAGCAGAAAGGCTTCCAGGGAGGCTGAGTCAGGGTCAGGTCTGTTCCACCCAGGGAAAGCAGAGAGACAGGATCACGGACTTTCCAAAACTTGAAGATTCCATCAACATGAACACCTCACACAAAGGTGAGCTGCTTCATGATCAGGATTCTTCTGCCTCGGCCACGCATTTGCTGATTCAGTTCGCTAAAGTCACCAAGGATTGACTGAGCACCTCCTGTGTTCCAGCTGCTGTGCTAGGAGCTGGGGACACAGCTGTGAACAGTCAGGTCCGGCCCCTGCCCTCACAGAGCCTGCAGCCTGACCGGAGTAGATCAGCCCTACATGAGTTAACAAACACGAAAGTAAACCAGATACAAACTGGGATCTGTGCCACGGCAGAAGTAAACAGCATGCTGTGTTAGAGAGTCAACAGTGACGCCATCTTCACCCTATCAGGAAGGCCTCTTGGAGGAGGCGGCATTCCAACCGTGACCTGAATGAAATGACCGGACATCGCGGGGCAGGAAGAGGGTTCCAGGCAGAGTAAACGGCAGGTGCAAGTGCAGAGATCCTGAGATGGGAGCAGGGCACGAGCACAGAGGGCGGAGGAGCAGAACAGCGGCCCTGGAGGCTGGCAGGCAGTGAGTGAAGGAGGCAGGCGTGGGGGGAGGATTGAAAAGGCCAGAACCTCCACGCCGCTGTTCCGCCCAGTACCCAAGGCTCACCCAGCAGGCCACTGTGGCGTTGAAACTACCGGGGCGCTGCAATCAGGTGAGCTGGGTTCAAACCTCAAGGCTACCAGCCCGAAGGCGCCATGATTTCAAGCAGGTCATTGTATTCGTGCGTTTTCACACTCTACAAACAACTGTCCAACACGCGGTAGTTCATAAAAATACGTATAAAGGAAAGAGGTTTAATTGACTCACAGTTCTGCATAGCTGGGGAGGCCTCAGGAAACCTACAATCACGGCAGAAGGCAACAAGGAAGCAGACCGCCCTCCTCACACGGTGACCGGAAAGCGAATGAAAGCCGCAGAAACTACCACACACTTATAAAACCATCAGATCTCGCGAGAACTCCCTCCCTACCACGAGAACAGCATAGAGGAACGGCCGCCATGATTCAATTACCTCCACCTGGTCTCCCTTTTGGGCGGGAACACAGCAAAACCGTATCAGTCACTTAACTCAGCCTCTGTTTCCTCATCTGTAAAATGGCACAAATAGCTGTGTCTTTCTCTTGAAGTTGCCACGGGCATGGGTAAAGGTGAAATACCGGAATTCTCTCCGGCGGGGCTGAGCCATCCTGCTTGGGGCAGCCACTTGCTCATTCATTCATTGATTCTTCCCACGGAAGGCAACAAGTACTGATAGAGCACCTACGCAAATATCAGGAACTTTAAGACGTGATGAGGTTCTGATCGCTAAATTCTACAGAGAATGAGAACCTCAACAAATGCTGACTGAGCAACATACTAACACGCCCAGCGCAGCACCTGGCACACAGCAGGTGCTCATGGCACACAGTAGGTGCTCCCAGCACACAATAGGCACTCCCAGCACACAGCAGGGGCTCACCACACACAGCAGGTGTCACCATACACAGCAGATGTCAGCACACACAGCAGGTGTTCCTGTACACCGTAGGTGCTCCCACACACAGCAGGTGCTCCCAACACACGATAGGTGCTCCCGGCACACAGCAGGTGTTCACAACACACAGCAGCTGCTCCCATACAGAGCAGGTGCTCCCGGAACATGGCAGGTGCTCACCACACAGGCAGGTGTTCAGAGCACACGGCAGGTGCTCACAGCTCATGGCTGACGTTCTGGGCACACTGAAGGTGCTCACGGCACAGCTGCTGCAACAGGCGTGCTGTTCCAGACACGCAGTGGGTGCAGCCCAGAACCAGGGCGGCTGTCAGCATTGAGGTCACCAGTCCCCTTCCAGTGCCTGTAGCCTCCATGTCTACAGGGATGACTGGGGACCCGGGGACCCAGGAGGCTGCCCTGTCATGACAGGGCCCTTCTCACTGTATTCTGATACTGGGGGCAGTCACTAATAAACGAGATGGACACAAACCCCTGCCCTGATGGAGCCTCACTGGTACTGCAGGGTAAAGACAATGGACAAGAAACAGATGAGGCACCCTTCCGGGCAGTGGGAAATGCTACAAAGAAAAAGTAAAATCATTCCTGGAGCTTATGGAAACGAAAACTCTTTTTTTAATGTAAAAATGTTTAAAGAAAAGTAAAATAGAGTAAGGGAGAGAGAGGGTAACAGGAATAGATGAGTGACATGGTGACACTGAGCAGACCCAAGTAAAATGAAGGAGCAAGGCAAGAAGCCGTATGGGGGAAGAGTGTTGTGGGAACAGCACGTGCAAAGGTCCTGGGGTAGCTCCTGTGGCAAGAAGGCAACAAAGCACCTTTCTGCTTTCCCACTGGAGCCTGTGGTCCTTTCTCTGGACCTCTTCCACCCCTCTCCTCTCCTGCTCCCACTTCTTCCAGGTTCTGGGACTGAAGCCAGATTCTCCCACGGGGCCTCAGGGCAGAGGGTCCCCGTGATCCTGGGGCTGCTCTATGTCCCACCTGCCAAGCGTCACGTTGCTACTTCAGACCTGGAACTGCATCCGCGGCTGGTATTCCTGAGCTGCTTGACTGCCAGCTGTGTGACCCTGAGTAAGTCACTTCTACTATCTGAGCCCATTTCCTCCTCTGTAAGGAGGCGCCTTTAGCACCTACCTTGAGGAGTTTGCAAGAGGATTGCATGAGACGATGCCTGCAAGCCACCCAGCAAAGGGCCCAGGAGACCCTAAGGGTTCAGTGCATGCGATTCTGAACACCGCTGCTGGTCTTGAAGGACATCAGGGAGAGGGCCAGGCTGGTCAGAGGACAAGAAGTCCCTTTGGAGGAATTCAGTTGCATGCCCTCATTGTAAGTGGGGAAACTGAGGTGCGTGGAGGGGCAAGGAACCTCCTCGAGGTCACACAGCATGTCAGGAGATACTAATTTGGGCCCTGCATCCCTCTCCTGACCACCCCTGCCCTACTCCGACCCTCCAGGGGATGCCACCAGTGCCCAGAGGGAGGCAGCTTCAGGCCTGGCTTTCAGCCTCCCCTGTCTGCAAACCCCGAGCTCCAGGCTTACAGTGGGAGCCTCCCAGGAGGCCCTCAAGGCTGGGTCGGGACGGCCTGGCCCACAGCGCCACCTGGTGGCCGTCGCTTCCACACGGGTGCACCAGTGACAGGGTTTCTGGTCACAAGCTTCGTAAGCACCCCACTTTACAGTATATAAGGGCCTTTCACATCCTTCTCCTTCAATTAGAAGACAGAACGGAAAAAAGAAAAGAGAGAAGGGAAAGCCCCCAAAAAGGAAAGAATTGAAAAATCGAGTCAAGCTCACAGACATGTTATGAGACAAAGACAAATACTAAGAGAAAAAAACTAAGAGAGAAAGAAAATGAGGGGGATGAAAGTAAGAAAGAGAGAAACAAAGAATAGTTTTAAAAAAGAGAGAGAGAAAAAGAGAAAATATTCATGGCAAGCCCACTCCAGTCCAGGAGAGGGATAGGGCCAGTGCCCATTATCCAGGTTCCAGGCCCCGCCTCCAGGCTGGCTCTGTCCCAAATACCTGCACTCAGGAGGCAGCCTTCGGTCCGAGGGCTGGAGCCCGGGGAAACGCAGCCTTTGGGCACTACGCGGTCCCCAGCACCACCTGCTGGACAGACAGGGCACTACACTTATCCCGGGAAGTTACACTTTGGGGCCCTGGAGGAGACTCCTGGTACCCTCGCAAGGCAGCCAGGTGGGCGTAAACTCTTCATTTCTCAAAGAAGGAAGCTGAGGCTCCCAGAAGGGAAGAGACAATCTCAGACATGGCCACTCAGCAAGTATCAGGTGTTGACAGATTCAGGAGCAGGCAAGGGTGTCTGACTTCAAAGGTCCTAGTCCAGCTCCCCATGAATGAACCCAGGTGGCAGACACAGAGGTTAGAGGGGCCCGCTTGGCCACAGAGGGGTGCGGCTTGCGCCCACCCGCTGTGATCACTGTGCTGACCCTGCTTTCTTCTGTTAATATTTAGCCGTGATTCACCACTGCCTAGCCCCGGGCTAGAGGATGGGAGGGGTGTGGTTCCTGCTCTTACCAGTGGGGAAGGAGGACAAGAAATACATCAACAGTTACATTTAGATAAAATCATAAAGCGGCCAACACACCCCATCGTACCTTCCACTTCCTGGGTGGCCTCTGATGCAATCCACACCAAGGGGCCATGTCTGGGTCAGCACCATTTGACAGATGAAGAAACTGAGGCTCAGAGGAATTCCGGCACCTGGGCCCTGCCCTCATCCTGGAGGAGTGGGGAAGGAGAGCCTCCGAGAGACGCCAGTGCGTGGCTGCGCCTGCCCCTTCACTCTCCGTTTTTCGGCACAGTGACTCCAGGTCACCAGGTCCTCCCCGAGCTGACATCGCCATGGCAACTCCAGAGCTGAGGATCTGAAGGTCAGGTCAGAGTGAGCAGGCCAGATAAATGAGTGCTCGGGGCCACATGGGCTCCAGGGAACTGGAGAGCTGGTACCGTCCTCAGGAAGACAGCCGCTCTTCAGCTCCATCTGACATGTAGCCGGGTGGGAATGTGGACCAGAGTGACCGGAGTTTCTGATTTTTCTTTAATTTTTTTTTTTTTTGTTTTTTTTTTGAGACAGAGTCTCGCTCTGTCCCCCAGGCTGGAGTGCAGTGGCGCGATCACGGCTCACTGCAAGCTCCGCCTCCCGGGTTCAAGCCATTCTCCTGCCTCAGCCTCTGGAGCTGCTGGGACTACAGGCGCCCGCCACCATGCCCGGTTAATTTTTTTGTGTTTTAGTGGAGAGGGGTTTCACCGTGTTAGCCAGGATGGTCTCCATCTCCTGACCTCGTGATCCACCCACCTCGGCCTCCCAAAGTGCTGGGATTACAGGCATGTACCACCATGCCCGGCCTCTTTAATCTTTTTTTTTTTTTTAAGAGGTAGGACCACACTACATTGCCCAGGCCAGAGTGCAGCGGCCATTCACAGGTGTGATCAAAGAGCAGGACAGCTTGAAATCCTGGTCTCAAGCGATCCTCCTGCCTCTGCCTCCAAGTAGCTGGGAGCACACATGCGCACCGCCACACCCAGCTCAGAGTTTCTGATTTTTGAAACAAACTAAAAATCAGAATTCGGAGATGAAATTTGCTGGTTCGTAAATATAATTCAAAACTATTCTTAAAACACCTTATCAGGAAAGAAGGAAAAGCAAAAACCCACATCTAGTTCCAAGTTTCAGCCCGGAACCATCAGTTTGAAACCTCTTGTCTCCTGCAAAAATGTCCCCTTGCTCTGAGAGGCCCTTCATGCTTAGTTTTTTACTTGGAGAAACACATCCCGGAGAGGGAGCTGGTCCTGGCTCTCCCTCCCAGCTCTGTAGGCGCAGCTCTGAGCCTGTGACGTATGCAGCTTGCTGAAGGCCACAGAGAGCCGGCTGGAAACCAAGCTGCCTCTGCCTACGGCTGCCAGGAGAATGTATGTTCCCTCTGCTGGCCCTCAGGGTGGAGAGGCTGAAATTGATGCTTCCTAGAAACGTGTCAGCCTGAAGAAAGACATCAAATCCTCCCTGTTGACCTCAAATATAGACTGAGGTAACAGGTCTTCCCTCGGAGTGATTTTCCCTGGATCCAAACACTGGCCTCAGATAATTCTAAATCATCAACCCATGACTACCTGAAACCCCACCAGGAGTTTTGCTCTTGCCTGTCACAGTATCGAGTCCTCTGAAGCCTGTAACAGAGATGCGAGGATCTCTCTCTGGGAGGGATCCAATCTGGGCCTTCAGAGGATGGAATCTGGGACAGGTTAGTTTGGAAGGAAAAGAGACTGAAAGAGAAGGAGCTCGAGTGTGAAGTGGCAGGGCTGGGTGCAGCACCATGGTTCAGGGGAGTCCCAAGCGTGGCCATGACCCAAAGGAAACTGCCATCGATTTCAGCATTTTCCAACGTGTTGGAAATCGTGGAAAGATGGAATAAAGAAGAGGTGGTAGGTGACATACTGAAACCCGGTCTCTATAACAAATTTTAAAAATTAGCCAGGCATGGTGGTGTGTGCCTGTAGTCCCAGCTACTTGCTAAGCAGCATACTGAAACCCAGTCTCTATAAAAAATTTTAAAAATTAGCCAGGCTTGGTGGCATGTGTTTGTAGTCCCATCTACTTGGGATGCTGAGGTGGGAGATCAATGGAGCCTTGGAGATCGAAGCTGAAGTGAGTCATGATTGCGCCACTGCACTCTAGCCTAGGTGACAGAGCAAGACCCTGTCTCAAAAAAAAAAAAAAAAAAAAAAAGGACGACAAGGAGGGGAAGAAGAAGGGAGGGGGCACAGGGCAGGCACAGCAGAACAGGTCTGCAGGCCAGGGAATGAGGTTTCTCTGGCTGGGCAAACCAACCCAGGCAGCTTCATGAAGATCACCTGGGCCCAGGCAGGTGGAGAATCTGCTGACAGCCTGGGATGCAGCCACCAGGCCCAGGTGTGCACGCAGACTCTCTGTTCTCATTGGTGCATTTCATGTCTGCTCACTCGGCCTGTTCGTGGCCAGCGTTAAGTTCTGGCTGACTGGCGGCCCAGCACAACCATGTTGTGGGGATTTTCAACTCCACTCCTGTCCGGATCCAATGGGCCTTGCAGGCTGGAGTGAGGAGGATTCTATGGCACCCCGTGGACCCACGCTGTCCCCTCAGCCTACGTAAGCCACCCAGGAGGGGTGTGGAATTCCTGGGAAAATAGTTTTTCCTACCTTCACGATGAAATGGGAGCTCAGAATCCAGGGGGGGAAAAAAAAGCTGAAATATCAGATAAGGCCTGTTATTTTCCTGTATACCTGGGTCGCAGGCAATCTGTGCAACCTCGGGTAGTCCTCAGCAATCACCCCACAAGAGAAGCTGTGTCACCCCATTATCAAGGCAGAAACTGAGGCACAGAGTGAAAACATCACTGACTTCGGGGTCGCTGGTTCAAGGCCCCTGAGACAGAGATCAGCACTGTGCTCCGTGAGGCTTTCAAAGCACAAGCTCATCCCCCAGTGACCCTGGACGCACCCGCCCCATGCCACCCACCGCAGATGAAGCAGATCACAGCCTCGTTCATTGTATTGTAAACTGACTTTTAATAATAATAAAAAATCTATCATGAATTTAACGAGAAGAATCTGTACATTTTAAAGTAAACCAGTGCACAATGCGCTGGCCCTGGGCCCTCCCCCGTTTCCCGCAGCGGAGCCAAAGCTGGTACCTCCTTTGTCTCTGATACAAGTACAGTGACAAGGTCACTGCCTGCCGTCCTGTATGCTGCAGCAAGAGGGGGAAGCGCGCCCTGGAGGGCAGGAGGCTCAGATGCTGATGCCGAGGGCTTCAGGCTCCCTGGCCTGGGGCAGCAGGGAGCCCCACCTGATCTCACCACCTGCCAGGGGGGACAGGTGTCCCCTCCCTTCCTCCCCAGCTGTGACCTTTCCTTGAAGGCATATGGAACCTGGGGGAACAAACTGCCAAGGGGGCCCCATGTGGGTCCCTCCTCCCCGGTGGGCAGGGTGGCTTTTTGCGCTCTGGCTGGTGATGTCCCAATCGCCCTGCTCTGAGAAGTTAACATCAAGAAAATAAATCACAGAAGCCACTGCCCGGTGTTTCCCATCGGCCCTCTACCTGTATGACATGGCACCTCAGGTGGGGCTCAGACCCCTCCGGTTCCAACCCTGGCCGGCCACCTCTCAGGCTCTTGTAGCCAGTCACTCAAAGAGAGCGAGTTCTAACACCGGGAAAACCGCTGGAGAACGGAGGGTGGGGGAAGGAATCACAGTCCATACCTAAAAACAACACCTTACAACCCTAATATTAACAAACAGGAAACATGGACATTTTAAAATTTTCAATAATTTAGTTTTCTTTTTTGCTCTTTTTTTAGTAGAGGTGGGAACAGTTATCAATACTACCTTCTCTTGGTCCCCTGTTAAGACAATATACTTTTCTTTGAAATTTAAAATGTCAAATATATAATCACACAACTTTAGAAAAAACAAATCTTGACAACACCAACAACAAAAAGAATCCCAAAATAAACCAGAGATTTCACGCCATATAAATAAAGTCAGAGCAAATCTCGTGCCCAGGGCTGGTGGCCCCAGTTCGAGGGGCGGTGATGTCCAGAGCTGGTGTGGCTCTCGGGGATCCTTCTGGTAACAGGCGTGATGGAGGCCCCGTCTCTCCTTTCCCGACAGAGCCAAGTCTTTTCCAAGTCCACCAAGCAGGTTAGTACAGGGTTAGGGTGCACCTGGAAGCTAAGATGAGGAGGAGGAGACACGTGTGGTCACCTGGAATGTGGACTGTGAAGGAAACCGGGGTTGCAAAAGTGCAAGTGGAACCATCCCGAGGGAGCTGTGGGGCCCATGTGGCCTGCATGACGTTCCCTTGGGTTCTGGGGACGCAGGAGCAGAAGCCCAGGCACCAGCTGCTCCCATCAGCTCTATGAGTCTCCAGCACCCCTCCAGCTTCCGGCAGGCACGTGGAGAATGGGCCAGCCCAGGGCCAATCAGCCAGCTCGTCGTCACAGAGAGGGTGGCCAGGCTTGTCCTGGAAGGAGCTGGTGGAGGACGCTGGGCAGGTCCCGGAACGGGCAGCCACGGAAGCCTTGGGCCATCTCTGGAGAAGGCTGGCGCTGCCCTACTGTGTCCTCCCAAATCCCAGCTCCAGAGGCCATGGCCCAGCGTGGGGCATTTGGGCGTTCAGAGGTCCCCGTCCACCGGCGGCTGGCAGAGGCGGTAGAGGCTGGGGATGGAGGCAAAGAGAATGAGGAGAGGCCAGGGCGGGCCAGGACCTATCTGTATTATTTCCATTTTTACTTGGATATGTAACTCATGCCCAGAAACACAAACTCACAGGTGTATAAAAGATGCAGAGAAAAATATCTATATCGCCCACGCCTTCTGTCGGCTGCCAGGCCCCTCCCCACAGGCAGTCTCTGCCCACTCAGAGACTGGCATTTACAAATGAAGACGTGTCTACATGTGCACCTGTGCGTTCAGCTACGTGGGGGTGGGGCGCACATTCCACACTACTGGCGCCCAGCTGGCCACAGCACTCTACCCCTTACGCTGTTTCACTTGATCTATCCTGGGAACCTCTGTATGCAGAGATGGTTCTGGAGCCGGGGGACCAGACAGGAGGCTGCGTGGTGTTCAGGCAAGCAGACCGCAATGCTGCACATGTGGTCTCATGTGGTAAGAGTTCGGGCTCCAGGCCCGGACTGCCTGGGTTCAGAATCCCAGCTTTGCCATTTACTAGCTGTGTGATGTCAGACAAGATACTTAACCTCTCTGTGCCTCAGCATCCCCACTTGCCAAGTGGGGATGACAGCCGGACTTGGCTCACAGGGCGGCTGTTTGGATTAATGAGTCCACAGAGAGGAAGCGATTGGACAGTGCCTGGCACAGAGCAAAGGCCGTGAAGGTATTGAAAGGGATCATGTGCCACTCGTGAGACATAAACAAGATGTGTGTGGAGCCCCCAGCGCCACAGCATTGCAGTGACTCGTCACCACTGGCAGCAGGTGTTGCCAGCACTCTGTAGTTACGTAAGACTTTGCTGCTGGGGGAAGCTGCCTGAAGGGTCCACGGAACTGTGGACTATTTTTACAACTTCTTAGGAGTCACATTATTTCAAAACAAGAGTTATTTAAAACTTGTGGGCAGATGACGACAGCAAACTAGGGCTGTGGAGACAGAGAGAGGATCAGACGGAAACGACTTCATGATCCTAAAGGGCCTGCACGTGGCACCAAGAGGAAGCCTGAAAACCACGTCAAGAGAGAGCAGGATGGGAGGACAGGAGGAAACAGCACTCCCAGTGCCAAAGACGGCAGGAACAGAGCGCATTCCTGCACATCAGGCACCGAAGGCCAGGGCCCAGGCTGCTGTTCAGTTCGCATTTCTGTAAATGACTAAAAGGTTAGCTTAGGTTGGATCAGCTAAAATCACAGCATTCTTAACTCCACCCCAGGTTAAAGCTGCTCAGGGGTCAGGGACTCAGGGTAGGGGGCACAGGGTGAGGGGCACAGGGCATAGGACATAGGGTGGAGGGCACAGGGTGGGGGCTCAGGGCTGACGGGGCATGGGGCTGAGGGCACAGTGGTAGTGAGGTGGGAGGATGGCACAGAGCCACCGCCCATGGCACACCTGGGGGCCTTGCTCATCTTCCCAGTGGAAGCAGGAGCTCCTTCAGGAGGTGACGTAGTTATGTCTATTGCTCCTCAAAGAGGTTCCCCATAAATGAGAGGGGAAGCCCCATCTGAGCATTAGGGGTTAGGCCAGGAACATGATGCCAAACCCAGGTCCTGGTCCTGGCCAGCTGGGAGGGGACATGAAGGGGCAGACGAGGCAGCCACTCACCGCGGAGCACCCTGGGGCATCTGGTCCTTGACTCGCAGGTTTTTGGCCAGGATCTCCACCCTCGGGCCCTGGAAGAAGGAACCATCAGGCCGGGGCCTCTGCAGGTTCAGGGCACTTGAGGAAGCACACTGCGGGGTCGGGCTGGGGCCCAGAAGCCCAAGGACTCAGAAGCTAAAATCCTTGCTCCCCTCCAGATTCAGAGAAGGCTCAGGTCTGGGGCTGGTGGCTACAGTCCCAAGATAGCCCCTTATCCCACCCTGGCTGCAAGCATGCCATGCCCTCAGTCCACGGTGCTGGGGGACCCTGTGGCCAAGTGGTCTCACCTGCTTCCGCATGATGTCCGTGGCCTGCATGATGCACTTGGGCAGCAGCCCATGGCTCCGTGCCAAGATGGCCGCCTGCTCCAGGGACACGCTCAGGGTGCTCCTGCAGTGGGGGAAGGAGGACAGCAGGGGAGGGGGGGGACAGTGGTGGGGGGAAGACAACGGGAGTCAGAGGACAGTGGGGGAGAGCTGGGGCAACTTCCCGTCCCTCCAAGGCCTCCCAGACCCAGTCCTGACCATCACGGCAGCACCTCCTCCTGCTGTCCCTCCCCGCTTGCTCCTCCTCCTCCAGGCAGCGACCACCCTCACTCACAGGTGCTCTGGTGCTTCCCCGTCTACAAAAGCCCTGTTGAGTTCCCTGTGACTTTCCCAGTGCCTCGCTCAGAGGAGAGCTTTGTAAATATCTGCTGAGTGAATGGGGGACTCCCTGGAAGCCTCACGACTTGCCAGCTCAGTGGGTCTGAGATGGACACGTGGGTTCACACCTCTCTGGGTTTCTCAACAGTTTTAGAAAGTGGATTCTATAGCAAGACCTCTGGGACTCCAATCCTGTCCCTCCATGTAACTCCTCCATGACCCTGGTAGATAAGTTAACCTCAGTTTCCCTATAAGATAACTATGAAATAGGGAGCACGGTGGTGCACAGAGGACCCTGGCCCAGCTGGAGGGGCTGTCCTGGGAACCACAGGAAGCTGAGCAGCATCCTGGCCTCCACCCACTAGAGACCAGGAGCTCCTCCCTCCTCCAAGTTGTGACAACCAAAACTGTGTCCAGAGGTTGCCAAATGTTCCCCGGGGGTTAAACTGCTCCTAGGTGAGATCCCCTAAAATAGGCCCTGCTACCGCACTGGTAGAGAAAGAGGGGAAGGAGTTAATCTGCATGGAACATCAACGACCTAGGAGGCAGGGAGCACTGGCCCCAAGAAACAGTTATTCAGCAAATGTTTTTTGAGCATCTGCCTCAGGCCAGGCACTGCTCTAGGCCCTGGGGAACAGCAGAGAACAAAAGGGGCCCCTGCCCTCCCAGATCCGGCCCTGCCCTGAGGGACCCAGTGAGGAAATGAATACACCAATGAAGGGTGCTGTCTGCAGGGGGTGAGGGCTGCAGAGGAAGAGAGGGTTGGGGGGGCACTGAGTGGGGAGCAGGCACGGTTTGTAACGGGAGGTCAGGAAGGACTCTGGAGAAGGTGACCTCTTCCTCCCTGGGATGAGCAGTGGGGACAAAGAATGGAGGTAGGAGGTAGGAGGTAGGAGGTAGGGGAGCCTCCAGTCAGGCCATTGCTATTGTTAATATTGAACAAGGCTTCCGGCGGGACCACAGGGCACAGCTCTCATGCACATTCACCACGGCGTTAGAGCAGCAGGTGGCTCCACGGCCCTGCTAGGACCACCTGCTGCTGCCATCCCATTTCACAGACAGACAAACTGAGACGTAGACAGAGCCAAGGCCTTGTCAGGGCTCCACAGGCAATGGCAGAACCAGGATTGGAACCCAGCCTTCCTGCCTCCTTGCCACAGGCCCCCAAAATGACCAGAAGCTGGGCCACCCCCTCCCCACACCCCGACTCAGCGGGCAGCAGCTCACCTCTGCATGCCCGTGCCACACATGACCATCTGGCAGGCCCCCAGGCGGTAGCAGAGCTCCGAGGAGATGGGGATGAGGCCGGCGCCCACGCTCCCAGCGGCACCAGGCTTCGGGTGGACAAAGGACTTCATGAGGCGGCAGAGCTCGTCCAGGGCATTGATGGGGCGGATGAGCTGTGGGGGCACCACACATGCCCGGGGAGTTGGAGGAGGTCCCCACAGCCCCTCAGCCCCCATCCGGCCCTCCTCCCCCACCGTCTCCTTCTAATCCAGCTGTTCCTGCAGCTGCCTCCCAGCTCCCCCTGTGGGGATGACAATGCAATTCAATCTTCTATAACCTCTGCTCAAGAACCCTCTGTGGCTCCCCACTGCACTGCATGCTGGCAGTCGGTGTTCACCATCTATTTCAGGACATGCTCTCAGCTGCCCAGGTGTGTCCCCAGCAAAACCTGAAGAAAGTGCCCTCTCCCAGCCTGTCAAGACCAACACAAGTGCCCCCTCTCCAGGAGGAGCCTTCCCTTCTGCCCCAGCATTCCCTGACCCCCACGTTCACTAATGAGTTGTGCTGTGGGGACATGTGGGGATGTTCCGCCAGCCAGAGTGTGAAGTCCCAAATGGCTGTGCCCACCCTCCTCCCAGAGCCCCCAGCTCACAGCCCCAAGGCAGCACCCCAAAATCATCAGCACATTTGAGGCCTGCCTGAACCTAGAAAACCGCAAGACCAAAAGACATGCGCTGAGGGTCAGAGGCAAGGAGCTGAACTAACAAAGCCCCTCAGAGGCAGCTGCACCGAGCTTGGGCCAACAGGGACAGATGGCAACATGGTCCCCAACAGCCAGATCTTCCCATTCCTCCAGAAAAGCTGGAAGCCTCCGCTTTTATGGGAAATCTTTTGATTTCTAAAGGTTGACAGCAAATTTGAAACACACAAAATGAAAAGAATGCCATACAGGTTACATCT
The DNA here is from genome assembly GCF_001698545.2 of Rhinopithecus bieti. Classification (NCBI taxonomy): domain Eukaryota; kingdom Metazoa; phylum Chordata; class Mammalia; order Primates; family Cercopithecidae; genus Rhinopithecus; species Rhinopithecus bieti. The sequence continues at coordinate 614,144 of NW_016825020.1, read as the reverse complement.
GTCGTAAGGTCCAGGCTCCAGCCTCAGAGAAATGCCGTGGTTAATAAGGGAGACTGGAGTGGCAGAGATGGGCGGGTGCCAGCAAAAATAAATCATCCCAGGAAGTCGGGGAATGACGAGGAAGCTATCGTGGAAGACTTCCTGGAGGAGGAGAGACTGCAGGGTCTCAAGGGCTTCTGGGCTAGAATCTGCTGGGGCACAACCCTGAGCCTGTTGGCTGAGTCCTGACTCCTGAGCACCCCACCCTGCCCAAGCTCCCTGCAGCAGAAGGAGGGCAGGTGGACATACCTGGTCTATCTTTACTGCCGTGGTGCTGGCATCCGTGGGCAGATTAGACCGCTCCAGGTAAAATGCCCTGTAAGAGAAAGATGGGGATGAGGCGGGGGCCACCACACCCACCATCCTCCTGCCCCTACCCGGGTCCCAACTCCTGCAGCCACTGTGACTCCGCCCTCTGCCGACCCTCAGAAGGAAACCCCTGAGAGCATCTGTAGGCTGTGCTCACCCACAGGCACCTGTTCCTACAACAGCCGGGGGGAAACAGGGGCCTCCTGGGCGCACTCCTCCAATACCACCCTCCCCGTCCGTCCGCAGCAGCCCCAGCCCTCTGCTCCTCAGGCCCTGGTCCTGCTTTTTCTCTCTTCTATTTCTCACCACTTGGCGCCTCATGGCTCTGGGCTTACTGGTTTATCGTTCGTTCCCCCTCCAGAACAGGGGTCTGCGAACTTCTGTGAAGAGCCCAACGGTAAATATCTTAGGCTTTGTGAACAAGAGAGTCTCGATCGCAGCCGCTCAACTCTGCCATGGCAGCACGAAAGCAGCCACAGAAGATGCGAAAATGAGGGAATGCAGCTGTGTGCTAATAAAACTTGATTTACAAAACAGGGAGGCAAGGTGGGCCGGATTCAGACAACCCTTGCTCTAGAATATGAGCTCCATGAAGAACAGGACTTTGTTTTGCTCACTGCAGGTTCCCAAACAAGCACCCAGAACAGTGCCTGGCCCACAGGAGGCCTCGACATGTGCTGAATGAAGTGATGAATAAAGCATCACACAGGCAGGGCTCAGAATATTCCACAGATGGCGCAGAACAGACTGGTGACAGCCCTGATCAAACAAGCAGATGCCAGTTTTCAGTAACTGGGCTGGATGCTTTCTCTGAGCAAATGAGTGAAGCCTCATTTTCCCACTTCCAAATGATGAAGCCCAGACCCATACTTGTCTCCCTGGGCTCTTAATTCTCGGCCTGCCTCTGTCACAGAGGGAGGTGGTGTGACACACACAGGAAGGGCCATGGGGGAGGGTGACGGGAGTAGGAGCTGCAGAACTTAGAAGCTGCCTCCCAGAACCTGTGCCTTCCTCCTGGTGCCACCTGGTCCCTGCTCTCACCCCTTCTCCCTTGGGGTTCTCTTCTGAGCAACCAAGACCCTACAAGCCGCACTAATTACTCACAGGCCCAAGAGTCCCAAGGTCCCCTGTCCTAGCTCCCACCCTCTGCAGAATGAAGCCAGCTCCTCTCAGTAGGAAGGACCCCCTTTGGAACCAAACAGACCCCAGTTCAAAACTCAGCCACTGCCTGGCTGTGTGGCCTTGGGCAAGTGTGTACGCTTTCTTGGCCTCCCTCGCCTCCTCTGTAAAGTGGGATCCATGGCCTATTGCCATGAGAATCTCATGCAGGCCAAGAGTCCTGTCGCACAGCAGGCGCTCAAGAAAGGGTGTGTGGCCCGCTGCCCATGCTGGGGGTCCGTCTGGCACCTCCATGCTAATGCTCACTCCATGTGGAGGTGTCTGCTCCCAACAGGGACCCCAGGCAGATACCTGAGTTTGCGGTAATACTGCTGAACTTTCTCCAGGGACTGCGCGTTGATCTCCTGCTGCAAATCCTCCGCGGCCTGGCTGCCTGGAGAAGGCAGCCCCTCCACGTTCTCCAGCGCTGGGAGGGGAGATGTGGCGGGTGGGCAGGCGGTTGGGAGCTGGTGTGCTTAGTGGCCTTGGCCCAGCCCCCGTGGTCCTCCCTGCCCCAGGCCTGAAGCTCACCTTTCGTGAATAGCGCCGTGTGCAGCCTCAGGCTGGCCCCACCCTCCAGGCGGGAGGGCAGCTTGGAGAAGTGGTAGCTATCGAGGTAGAAGACGACCTTCAGCGCCTGCCGGCTGCCCTCAATGTGGTAGAAGACATTGGTGTCTGCGGGAGGACACGGGACAGGGTGACTCACCACCGAGGCCCAGGCCAGGGGAAGCCCTGGCACACCTCTCCAGAACAGCTGGCACTTCTCTGCCCTCAGGTCCAGGGGGGCACCCTGGGACCTCCCTGGAATCCCGACTGTACAGGGGTAGCCTCAGACCTCCCTGCCCTCCTGCCCTCTAGGGACAGCCTCCAACAGCCCTTCCCTCTCACTCTCCAAAGAACTGCAGCTGACACCTCCCTTTTGCCTGTTCATCAGCTCCTAGTTCCACTGCTTAATTCTTGAACCTGATGTGGACTCTGCCTAGCTAGGGGGTCCACAACATTTGGGGTCACAGCTTCCCCAGTGCTCCTTGTACCTTCACACGGTAGCCCAGGGCCCCTGCCTGGGAAAAGCTGCCCTCAAACGGGGCATGCATCTGATTCACAGCCAGAAGGAAGCACTTAGGGCAGGGAGGGCAAAATATGGTACCCAGACCCCATTCTGCACCCATGGCAGACATCACTCATCGATCAAAGCTCTGCCTGAGCCAATCTCAGCCTGGAGACAAGCAGCTGCTGCCAATCAATTCCAATTGCTACTCAAAGATAACCTGCCCTTCCTCTAGACTCTAGTCCATGCATTTTCAGCAGAACAGACACTGTCCCCAAGGAGGTGAAAACACTTCCCTCTTTTAATGTATAATAAGCACCAGATGCACAGATAAACAGACATAAGATATATCCATAGTATTAAAATTTCATGGGGTGCAGCAATTAGGAAAATTGACTAAAAGGTTTTTTATGAAATTAAATGAAATTTAATGAAATGAAAAAACTGAGAAACACTAATCCAGTGCCTGGTTCCTGATTAAACCCACACGCCTCAGAAGCCCCTGGAGGGCTTTCAGCACACAGGCCTCTGGGCTCCCCCTCCAGAGTTTCTGAGGCCATAGTTCTGGCTGGGCTGGAGAATCTGCCTTTCTATCAAGCCCCCAGGTGCTGCTGGTCCAGGAGCCGTGCTCTGAGAACCCCTGCTCTCAGAAGCAAGCCCAGCAGTTCCTAGCCCTGGCTGCACATCCAGGCTATCCAGCATCCAGGCCCCGCCCCACGAACTGATCAGAATTGCTAGGGCCCAGGGCACCGGGATTGTTGCAAAGCTCCCCCGATGATTCCAGAGTGCAAGCAGGGCTGAGATGCACTGGGCTAGACTATGAGCTCCAGGAGGGCAAGAATGACGATCGTGTTACATGGCCCCAGATGCAGCCTGACACATATGATGTGCTCATAATTATGGACATGTAAATGGATGGATGGATGATGGTTAGTTGGATAGACAGATGTTTGTTTGGATGGATCGATGGATGAATAGATGCATGCATGCATGCATGCATGGATGGATGGATGGATGGATGATGAGTTGGGATGGCATGGATGGATGTTGTGGCGCTCGCGCATCAGGTGGAGAATGGATGCATGGATAGATGCATGGAAGGACGGATGGATGCATGAATGCGAATGCATGGATGGATGGATGGATGGATTGACTGGATGATGGATGCAGGATGGAGGATTCATGGGAGGACGGATAGATGCATGGTATGGACGGATTCGTGGTGGATGGATGCATGGATCATGGCGGATGATGGATGGGGATGGTTGGATGGATGCATGGGTGGATGGATTGATGCATGCATGCATGGATGGACGGATGGACAGATGGATGGACGGGTGGATGGATGGATGGATGGATGGATGCATGGATGGATGGATAAATAAATGGGTGGGCAGGTGGAAGGATGAGTGGAAAATACAAACAGAGAGAAAGACAGAAAGAAAGAGAAAGGGGAGAAAGGGTGGAGGAAGGAGAGGAGAGAACAAGAGCAAAGGAGGAAAGGAGGATGGAACTTAATTACTGTACTTAGTTAAGCCCTTTAAAAATCTTAACAAGTCTTCACATCTCTAGGGAAGAATTTTATTAAGAACTGAGCAGTAGTGTCATTCTCTTTTAAGAGCTGTTGGAGATTGCTGGGTTCATACAAAAAGAAACCCCTCTTTTTCCATGTGTGCCCCAAAGTTCAGCTCTCACACTCATGTTGGAGGCATGAGATTTGACAGCACTGAGTACTGAGCTCACCTTGGGCAGCTGGCCCCGAGGCAGGGGAAGGACACTGTGACCCCAGAGAGCTGTCCCTTTCACCCCAGGACCCCAACTCTCACAGTGGAGGGGTGGCAGAAATCACTCACTGGCCACATAGTTCTCATCCAGCTGCTTAAAGGAGAAAGTGACATTGTCCAGCTCTGACAGGGTCACCCAGATGTCCTCCAGCATGGTCCGTTCCTCCTTCTGCAGGAAGAAGACAGCGCGGAGGAGTCTCAGATGCCAATCCTGCCTCAGGGTTTCCTATCAAGATGCTGAATTCAACTCTAGTTGGCACTCCAGACTGTGGGCCCCCTGGGTGCCAGGTCCTGAGCGTGACTCTCCAGAGTGGATGTGAAATCATGGTGTGCTGTGTGGCTCGTCCTGCACCTTCAAGGGTCACAGAACCCATCTCTGCCTTCATTCGCTGAGTGCTCCTAGGAAAGTCACTGCCTCTCCTGCCTGGACCACCAACCAGGCTTCTACACTTAACCTTCTCAAACCTAACACACTCAAATAAAAATCCCCAATTCCTTCCTCAACCTCCCCCAGTCAGTCCCATGTCAACAAATAGCAGCAGCATTCACTCAGTCATCCAAGATCCAAACCTTTGACTTCTCAGTTTCTCTCCTGCTCACCCTGGGCCTGGTCCATCACCAAGTCTGATGGGTCGCCACTAAAACCTCCTCCAGACCCACCCACCTCCCTCCAGCTTCCCGGCCACCACCTGGGTTCAAGGGTCCACCGTCTCTCACCAAGATGACACCAGGTTTCCCTTTTGCCACTCTCTGCTCACAAACAATACATCCTACATGTCCTGTTTTGAAAACTTAACCCAAATTATATCACTCACCCAGCTGAAAGCCTCTGAACAGCTCCTCTGCTTCCAGAATAAAGTCTCAGGCCCTACAGATCAGGTCCCCCCAACTGCCCAGCCCCCTGCTGCTCCCCTCTGGCCACACCGCCCGCTCTTTGGGGCCTTGGTACACACTGGTCTCTCTGCCCTGCACAATCCTCCTCACACTGTCTGCCTGGATGGCTGAGGTCTCAGCTCAAGCATCACCGCCTTACATAGCCTGTCTCTGAAACCACCGAATCTAGGGGACAGCACCCACCAAGCTTCCTGCAGAGCTTCCCTTCTCTCCACCTCCCTTCCCTCCTCCATCCTTTCTTCTTCTCAAGCTGCTTCCCCCAACTAGAAAGTCAGCTTCAGGCCCCCAGGGCCAGCTCAGGGCCTGGCACATCATAGTGTTTGGAGAATGAGGGAACTGGGCCCAGCGTCCCCATGTGAGAAGAGGAAGGGGAGGGCTGAGTGTTCCCTGCTTCCTCCCTGGGCCCCAGCTTGTGCATTCTGGGAATCAAGTGACAGCCAATCTCCCACCAGGCAGGCACCTCGTGCAGCAGCAGCCAGCAGAGGATGCTCCAAGGCCAGGCCTCCCCACTAGCCAGTGGCAGGGGCTCCAGGAGCCAGCCTCAGAGGCACGGGTGACTCTCGGGGGCCTGGCTGGATGTGCAGGAGCATCTCTGGCTTCCACCACCCCACTCCCACCTCAGGCCCTCAGCTGTCACAACCAAAAACGTCTCCAGACATTGCCAAGTGTCCCCTAGTGGGAAACTGCCCTGGGCTGACACCTGCTCGTATGTAGCATGGATTCTATTACCTGTGTGTGCCTCCTTCCCTCCCACTGGGAGAGAAGATCCCTGGTACAGGGACTCTGTTTTGTTCACTGCTGCACCTTCAGTGCCCATAAAACAGCACACAGGTGCCCAACAAATCGCAGCTGCGGGAATGACAAGATCTGGGAGCCTGAGTGAGTGGGCAGGCACTCCCTCGCCCCGGCCTGGGCGGGCACCAGCAGGTGGGCCAGCGGGGCCGCCCTGCTGCCCCACTCACCACTGCGGCCGGCGAGAGCAGGGACTGGCAGTGCAGCAGGACGCCCGTGGCCGCCACCTGCTCCAGCCACTTGCGGCTGGCGTCGCGGCTGCTCTCCTCGTACTCGCCGTTGTTGTTGTAGCGGTAGCCCAGGGCCGCCAGCAGCTGCTCGGAGAAGGTGCACACGGCGGCCACCAGGGCCTGGCAGAAGATCGCGTCTCTGCGCAGCTGCAGCTCTGTGTCTGGGGGCAGAGGGCAGGGGGCCTCGCTGAAGGGGTGCTCCCACACCACCAGGAGGCCCACACCCCAAAGCCCTGGGTCCAGGACCCCTCATGGAACCCCCAGCAAAGGGCGAACAATGGGTCAGAAATTATTTTTGGTGGACATCCCAGCTACCAAAAGCCAATTCCGCAAAAATAAGTTCTCCAAAACGCAAGCCCATTGGCCAAAACTGTTCTCTCAGTGACTCATCTGCCTGCTTTGAAAACCAACCAACCAAAGAAACACCTTGTGATTTTCCCAAGACCCTCACCCTCAGCCATTTCTCCTCTCATTATGGGCTTCCTTGGCCTTGACCAGTAGAATGCCAATGGTGCCAAGCTCTTCTGCTAAGCTCCACGTGTTCAGAAATGCAATTTAGCATTTTCTCTACACTGGAGAACTACGCTCTCTTCTTCCCCCTAGCTCTGCCCTTGCCCCTGTCCCTGGCCTTGCCATGGTTTGAGGAACTGGCCAGTTTCAAGCAATTGCTCTCTCAGCGTCCCAATCTTCTGGAAGGAATTATTTCCCTGGCCGGCTTCTGGCCAGTGAGTTTTCAGTGACCAAATTTGACCCAGATCCTACAGTAGCACCCCCTTGGCTGAGAATTTCTGGAAAGAAGAGAGGGATAGAGAAGGTCTCCAAGATTTTCCCACTACCTCCTCCCGCTTCCTCTTCCCCACTCTCCGCTGGGTGGAAGCCCCCAGGCTGGGGCTGAAGGCTCTACTGGCACAGGCCCCCCTAACATTGTCCTCTATCCCAGAGCCCTGTCAACATCTACCCAGGCCTGGGCAGTGCCACAGGACAGGGCTCCTGGCTCCAGTGCCCTGAGACTTGTCCCTTGGACACACGAGGAAGAAGCAAGTTTCAGGTAGATCGTGGAGGGCTCCAGGCCAAAGCGTTGCCTCCCCGAGTCCAGGCCCTGAGGGCATGGATGATGAGCTTTGGGCGGTGGAAGAGGCCAGGCATGTGCCCCACACACACCTTTAAAGCCCTCACCTGTGCACTTCAGCAAGGCCAGGAGCAGCTGGTTCTTCCCATCTGGAAGGAGAAGGGAGAGAGAAACGGGGACAGGCTGGGATTGGGGCAGCAAGAAGTGAGGGCAGGACTCAGCCCCTCCCCATGGCACCTCCCAAGGTGCCCTGACCCTTCGCAGCAAAGCCCTAGCACCCAAGGCTGCGCTCAAGGAGGTTTTATAGATTGTCAGGTGAACTCCAGGAACCCCTGACCTCAGGCAGTGGAACCCCAACCATAAGGCCCATCTGCACATGCAAGCTGCGGACACAGGCGGAACCAGCCCCTTTAACCCCTGGGCCATAGCCCCTGCCCCACAGCTTGTTCACATAAGTATGGGCACACTCACATGTACAACCTACGTACACACGTATCCAGACATACACTCACACATCAACACACAGCCGAGTGCGTGCCACACACAGAGACACATATACACAGACTCACATATGCACACATAGGCACACATGCACCCACACAAGCACACACAGCAGACACCCAAGTGCACACCACACACGTGCACTCACATGCAGACTCACATACATATGTACACACACAGGTACACATGCATCCACACAGACACACAAACAACAGACACACAAGTGCACACACAAGACACAGACACACGCTCCTAATAGCCTCACATACATATTCTCATCCTACATGGGTACGGTCTGTCCTGCAAAAGAAAGTTCATTTCTTCCAGGCTGAACATCCTGGTCTCTTTTCTTCAAAAGATGCTCCTTGGCCCAGAAAGGGCTTAGAAAGATGTGGAAGGGCTTTGGATTTGGTTTCTTGGGGTGCCTTCTTCCCAGGGAGGACTGCAGGACTCAGGGCTGGGCAGGGTAAGAACGAGAGCAGCTGCGGTGGTGTGTGCTTGTCAGGACTCACCATGCCAGACACCAGGGCAGGACTCACCACACCAGGCAGCCAGGCCAGGACTCACCACGCCAGGCAGCCAGGGCACTGAGCACATGACCTGTGCTGACTCACTTAATCCTCTCGACCACATGGGTGGGAGGTGGCGCTGTGGGCACATTTGACACAGGAAGGAGCTAAGGCCAGAGGCTTCAAGGAACTCGCCATGATCGCACAGCCAGTAAGTGGGTGAGCTGGGATTCAAGCCCTGGTGGTCTGGACCCAGAGTCGACGCTCTTCACCAGTTACACTTTTGGAGAACAGGACAGATCAGAAGCAGCAGAGACTCCAACTCGAGGCTGCTGTTCCCCAGAGGAACAGCCCAGAGTCCTCTAATCTCCCACTGTCCTGGTCAAACATATCCCTCGTCCGCATCCTTCCAATCCAGGAATCTCAGACACAAAAGCCAGCAAGGGCCAGGCAGGTGACATAAGATGCGTGGAGCAGACGCCAAGCCACAGGGAGCAGTGGAGACTGGGGTGCACTGGAAAGCACCTTGGACCCACGTACAGAGAGCAGCCGCCACTCCTCTCCACCAAGGTAGGATGGGAGACTGGGCCTGGAATCACCAGATCTTCTGGTTATTCAAGAGTAGCCGGAAATCCAAGTTTTTATGTGAGAACCTCTGTCAAGCTGGCAGCAGAGTCACAGTTTCTGCTGCTGCAGCATCAAAACCCATCTGTGGGCCCGAATCTGGTCAGTGGGCTGCCAGCCTGTGTCCCTCCTACCCTGACAATAACAGGAACACACACATCCACTGTTTTGGAAGCTGAGAAAGACCAGGTTCAGCCTTTTCAGCCTCCAAAACCAGAGCTTTGTTTAGTTTGGTTTTGTTTCTGTTTTTTGTTTTGGTAGAGACAGGGTCTATGTTGCCCAGGCTGGTGTCAAACTCCTGGGCTCAAGTCATGTCCTGCCCAGGGCAGGACACTCAGCTGACAGAGGGCATCACTTCTCTTGTCCTCTCCCTGGGCATGGAGAAACAGGGGTCGCAGAGCTGGATCCATTCTTAATTCTCTCGTTCCACACCAAAGGCCACGGCCCCCTCCCCACTATGATGCACCCTCCCTGCCCACCGACCTTCCACGTATCTCTGAATGTTGTCCACCAGGGTCTTGATGGAGTTGGGGAGGTTCCAGGGGTCCTCCTGGATGCTGATCTGGATCAGGCTCCGGCCACGGATTGTACACTCTTCTTTCTGTTTAAACTCTGGGGCAGGAAAGTGGCATGAGGGCCAGGGAAGGGACGGAGGTAGCTTTGGAGAATGGTGGCACAAAGGCCTATGTCCCATCACAGATCCCAGAGCTCATAATCCTAGATCAAGGGAGCTGGCAAGACTCCTGGGCATTATCTGGTCCACAGAGGGTAAGTGTGCTACTATGTCATGGTACCACACCCATGGCAGACATCACTCATCAATCTCAGCACTCCTTCCTGCTCTCTGAGACCAGGACTCCCCACAGCTACCTCCAATCCATTGCAGACCTCACAAATCAATCATGGCTTTCCTTTCGTCTAAACCTGGATGTTGTAGCCACAGAAGGATTCTCAGGAACTACCTCCTCACAGCCACAACCAATTGAGACGGCACATGAGTTCTAACCCTTTCCCTACACAGAGGAGGAAGCCCACATACAGAGTGGGAAAGTGACATGCCTTAAGTCACACAACTGGGCAGTTATAGCGCTGGGACTTGCCTCTGCCCCACCATTCAGACGCCAGGAAGACAAAGGCCCCTGCAAAAGACAAAGGCCTCTTTCCTCCTGCAAGGTCCCAGTTTCGGAGATAATTGCGGGTTTGCTGTTTCTGCTTTCTGAGGTCCATCCCTGAAGACTGATCCTGAGACAGCAGAACGTGCAGCTGCGCTGGGGAGCCCCAAGTCCTCACCACTTCCCACCCTTTCTTGGTGGCAAGAAAGGGTGCCCATCTGCATTTCTATCTCCTACAATCTCACTGGGAGCTCCTTGAGGTCAGGGCAGTATCAAATTCATCTCAGGGTCTCCAGTGCCCAGTACAAGGCCTGGCACAAGCTGGTTCTGGGAAATTATTTACTGGATGTACAGAAACATGAATAGACAGGCAGATGGGTGAATGGGTAGAAGGGTGAAAGAGTGGGCACATGGATGGAAGGAGGGAAGGATGGATGGATGGACAGACAAGCAGATGGATGGATGGAGGGATGGATAGGTGGGTGGATGGATGGTGGGGTGGGTGGGTGGTTGGATGGATGATAGATGGTGATGGGTAGCTGGGGTGGATGGGTGGGGTGGGTGGATGAGTGGGTGAATGGATGGATGGATGGCTAGATGATAAATGGATGAGTGGATGGATGGATGGGTGGGTGGGTGGAGGGATGGATGGATGGATGGATTGATGGTGGGAGGGTAGATGGCTGGATGGATGGATAGTATGCTGGGTGGATGAGTAGGGTGGGTAGGTGGGTAAATGGGAGGAAAGGTAAGTGGGAGAACATACAAAATTTCAATCCTTCTCTCTCAATCATTTCAAGAAGAAAGTCTCAATTTGGTGCTGGTAAGCCCTTACCACTTCTTCAATTCACAAATCCCTCTCTTAAATGAAGAACAAGGAGCCCTTGGCAGGCAACAGTGCCTAACTGCAGTGTAATGATATTTTGTTGCTGTTGTTCACATTTAATTTATCATTATGGTTTATCACAAATTTTTGGCATATTATACTGGCTTTTCATACATAGGTTGTTCAATAAGGTCCTTTCAAAATTAAGAGCAATACTTTTTGAAAAGTGACATCAATAATAAGAAAAAAAATGAGTATGGTTTAAAAGACATGAAGGAAGACTGGGCACAGTGGCTCACGCCTGGAATCCCAGCACTTTGGGAGGCCAAGGCAGCAGGATCACTTGATACCAGGAGTTCAAAACCAGCCTTGGCTACAGGGCAAAACCATGCCTCTACAAAAATAAATAAATAAAATAAAATAATAAAAAATAAAAAATTAGCCAGGAGAAGTGGTGTGCACCTGTAGTCCCAGCTACTTAGGATAGGAGGCTGAGTTGTGAGGAAAACTTGAGCCTGGGAGGTCAACGCTGCAGTGAGCTGTGATCACACTATTGCACTCCAGCCTGAGTGACAGAGTGAGACCCTTTCTCCAAAAAGCAAGACGGAAAGGAAGGGAACGGAACGGAAAGGAAAGGAAAGGAAAGAAAACCAAAAGAAAAAGGAAAAGAACCATTCTTGGCTCAGAGTCTACAAAAACAGGCCACGGGCTGGATGTGCCCCAAGGGCTAAAATCACTGTCCCCTGGATGATCCCCACAGTCGTTCAGCAGTAGAGGGGCAGAGCTGAGCATGAGCCCAGGCATCCCCCGCCCCCCCACCCCCGTCTAACACCCTTCCCCATTGCAGGCTGTCTCCGTGGATGCTGGCTATCCCCTCACCTTGTAAGCTGTGGTTCATGGGGAAATGCCTGGTTTCTTCAAAAGCCCGGCTCATGACTGGTCCCTTGAGGAGAGCATTGATGGAGTCCACCTGGGTGGCAAGAAGCCCCGGGTTGGTTTGGGCCCCATGGCCCTACACATTGCAGATGTCTGGGACCCACAGCCCCCGGGTCACGGGCCCTCCCCAGGTGTGACAGGAGGAACCCAAAGTTGCACCAGGAGTGGGGCAAAGTTCCTACCTGGTTAAAGAGGTGCTCCAGGCAGCCATGAAGCTTGTCCTGCTTGTCAGATGGGATTCGCATGTCACAGGGCAGTTCATCTCCTTGGCGGGAGGTAGAAGTAACAGCCATCAGTCATTTCTGCCCCACCTCACACCATCCCCAGCACTTTCCCAAGAAGGGGATACAGCTACAGAACTCCAAACCCACAGGGGATCTGGAGTCTGAAGACCAGGTCCTGGCTGTGAGCCACAGGGAAAATCGCCTGACCTCTCTGAGCCTCAGTTTCTTCATCTGCAAAATGGACAACAGGCACTAACGCATGACAAGATTGTAAAGCACTGACTGTAAAGCACTGTTTCCATTCTGCAAATGAGGGACTGAGGAACAGACAGAAGGAACTGGATGCCGCGTATCCTGATTCCTTGCTCAGTTGGTTCAGTTACATCAGCTGTCACACCCAACTCCTTCCTAGAGGCTCTTGGGGCCAGTTTGTGCAGCTGACTGTCTTAGGTGATGAAATAAGTATCTAAAGTTCAGCAATTTCTTCCATTGTACTTGAGCTTCTTTTTCTTCTGTTCATTGAAGTATAATTAAAATTAAATTGTTACGCACAGACTATCTCTGAAAGGACACGCAAGACTGTAGTGACAGTGGGAACAGCAGTGACAGCCTGAGAACCAAGGGTTTTGGGGGAGACTTGTCACCGTGCACCCTCTGGGGCCTTCTGAATTACGCACCATGTGGATACACAACCCAACTTGCAAAATGAACTGCTTTGAAGTCTGAAGTAAACAAGACTAAAATAAAAAGCAATTTCAGGCTTTCAGTAATGCCTTTAATCCCAGCAATTTGGGAGGCCGGGGCAGGTGGATCACAAGGTCAAGAGATCGAGACCATCCTGGCCAATATGGTGAAACCCCATCTCTACTAAAAATATAAAAATTATCTGAATGTGGTGGCAGGCACCTGCAGTCCCAGCTACTCAGGAGGCTGAGGCAGGAGAATCGCTTGAACCCGGGAGGCAGAGGTTGCAGTGAGCTGAGATTGTGCCCTTGCACTCCAGCCTGGCGACAGAGTGAGACTCTGTCTCAAAAAAATAAAAATTTTTTAAAAAAGTTGTAAGTACAGTATGATCTAATTTATAAAATATTGTCTATGTCTGTCTGTCCATCCATCCACCCACCTGCCCATCCATGCATTCACAGGCCCCACCAATGAGCTCCAAATGCTGGCGAGGGTCATTTCCGGGGGAGATGATGAGACTCTCATTCATTTTTATGGACTTCTTTTTGTTGTTTCTTTGTTTGCTTGTTTCTTGAGATGGAGTCTCACTCTGCCACCCAGGCCGGAGTGCATGGCGTGATCTCAGCCCACTGCAACCTCCCTCTCCCAGGTTCAAGTGATTCTCCTGCCTCAGCCTCTTGAGTAGCTGGCATTACAGGCGTGCACCACCACACCCAGTTAATTATTGTATTTTTAGTAGAGACGGGGTTTCACCATGTTGGCCAGGCTGGTCTCAAACTCCTGACCTCAAATGATCCACCAGCCTCGGCCTCCCAAAGCGCTGGGATTACAGGCGTGAGCCACCACGCCCGGGCTTAGGTACTTCTTTGAACTGCTCCGTGTCGTTTGGATTTTTGGTTTGCACACGTATCATTTTTACATAAACCATGAAGTCACCCTGTTTAGTTGTCAGCTCACTCATCACAACACTCATCACACATGAAGCATACAGAATTGCACCACGCATGCCTCTATTTGCTCCATCTCCATGACATTCACGGAGAACGTCAGCTCCAACAGGGCTGAGATGTTTGTTTCGTTCACTGTCGCATTCCCAGTGCCTGGCACATAATACGGGCTCAAGAAATACTTGCTGAATGAGTGAATGGAAGGAAGTCAAGTACAGGACCACGCAAATAAAATACAAAACAACATAACGCAGGGGAAAGTATAATAAAATAAACTAAAACTAAATCTCATGGGGAGGAACCTCTCTCCCTGAGCACGGGCCGCTGCCGCTCCACTCACCAGACCCCATCTCGTCGCTGCCCAGGTAGGAGCTGTTACTTCTTACGCTGGTGTAGGACAGGACCGAGTCCCGATTGCTGTTACACTCGCTGCAAAGGGGCCCAGAGAAGGGGCTGAGTCACCCTGAGTTCAGGCCATCTGATCCTGGCACCCGAAACCCACTTCCTACAGTGTAGACAAAATCCCTGGGCCCTCGGGTGGACATACAGCTCAGAGGGGGCATCGAGCACCGGTCCCGGGCCCCAAAGGCAGGGAAGGCCGGCCTGGTGGTTTTCCTTGCCTGAGGGCTGGGAAACGTTTCTAGGCTCTAGCACGGAAACACAGAAATAGGAGGATGGTGAATCCTTTTCACTGAGGTGTCACTCTGTCCAGTGTCCCCAAGGGACAGCCTTGCCCTGAGACACCTGCCTATTCCACACGGCTCTGTCTTCCGTCTCCCCAGCCCCCAGCCTGGCTGGAAACCTCATGAGGACACGGACTGGATCAGATTCACTACGGCCCAGGAACTCGGAAGGTGTGGGAGATTAAAACTCACGATCCTGATATTTTTCCTCCACCTTTTGAAAATTAAAGGAAAACTGGAGGACCCAAAAATGTAAGAATGAAATCCCAGAGAGACGGCGAAATCTGAGACTACGGACATGAGGCTCTGAGGACACACAATGCCACAGACAGCAGCCAGAGCATCTCGTTCTACAGACACCAGGCGAGCCAGAAATGGGGGGTCAGGCAGATCCCTTGACGACCGAAAGAACATTCACACTGGGAGAACTGGGGGGAAGGTCTGTCTTCTCAAACTGTATCACTTCTGATTTTTGCTCACTAAAGCACCCTTCTAAGATTCCACTGTAACCACCGTGGGCAAATGTGAGGTCACATTTGTGGGCAAATTCACTGGGACCACAGTGTCTGTTTATCTGTAGGAAGGAATTAAACTGACCCACTATATAGCTTCCTACAGGAATCTGAGTTTTAGTCTATTTAACCCACTAATTAGGACCTCACTGATCTTGTTATAATTAACCAGTAGAAAATTTAGATCTTCTCAGGTTAGGAGGGGAAAGACGTGTGCTCTTCCTCCTTGGACCAAATAAACATAAATAGTGTTTGTTTCAGAAACCACATGTCTTACACTGAGTTTTCAAACACACCACGGAATCTCGCCCTTGAGCCTGACAACATCGTGTCAGCATGTGTGGGGTGACACCGAGGCAGAACAGATGGGTCCATGGAGGGCAGATCCTAAAATGTCAGCTTTGTGACTGGGGAGCCTAAATGGGTTTTGGGGGCTCAGGGGGCTCAGAAAATCCCCAGAACCACGCTATGAGCAACAGCACCCTGAGCCCACTGCACCCTGGGAAGTGTCCACTGACGTTGCCACAATCCGTGGCCTCACCTCTCTGCGGCCATCCCCGTCTAACCCCAGCCCCCCGACAGCGACACCCACCTGTAGGAGTCGCGGTAACTCATGGTGTCGTGCCCTGAGTCCTCCTGGTCCTCCTCAGCCACCTTGAAGCACACTTTCTTGATGCCCCCATGGTCACTCCTGTCCATCTCGCTCTCTTCACTGACCAGGGGCAGGGAGGAGGCCTCCTCAGCCAAGGACGCATCGCAGGACCCACCCGAGGTGGGCTCTGTGATGGTGGACAGCAGCCTACGGGAGCAAAGACCTTGAAGTCAAAGATACAGGCATGGCCCTTTGTGTCACTTTCCTGAAAATCCCACCAGCAGCTGCAGGTGTGAGCACTGGCCCTCCTGTTGCAGGTGGGAGACGTGCAAGTTCTTTCACAGTCAAGCTACACAAGGCTCTCCCAGAACGTGGGCCAGGAAGCTTTTGCTGTAGAGACCCTGGGAGCAAATCCTTCCAGCTCGATAGGCTGCACGGTCTCATGACAACCACTCAACCTGCTGTTGCAGTGGGACAGACCTGGACAGTGTGGAAGCAAATGGGCATGGCTGTGTTCCAATGACACCTTGTTTAAAAATGAAAACAACTGGCTGGGCGCGGTGGCTCACGCCTGTAATCCCAGCACTTTGGGAGGCCGAGGCGGGCTGATCACCTGAGGTCAGGAGTTTAAGACCAGTCTGGTCAACATGGCAAAACGCCGTCTCTACTAAAAAACAAAAATTAGCTGGGTGTGGTGGTGGGTGCCTGTAATCCCAGCAACTCGGGAGGCTGAGGTAGGAGAATCACTTGAACCCAGGAAGCAGAGGTTCCAGTTAGCCAAGATTGCACCACAGGATTCCAGGCTGGGAGACAGAGCAAGACTCCATCTCAAAAAAAAAAAAAAAAAGAAAAGAAAAGAAAACCACAAACTGAAGTCTAGACTGGGCCCTGGGCCATAGTTCATCAATCCCCACTGTAGGGTGTGATGGTTAAGAGCACAGGTTTTGAAGTTAGCTAAATCTCCAGATTCAAATCCCAATATTGCCATTTCCTAGCTTAGAGACCTAAAGCAAATTATTTAAACTCTTGGAGACTCAGTTCCCTCAAATGTAAAATGGGATCATATCAGCATCTATATCTTAGGCTTCGGTGACAATTAAGGAAGCTAAAACGTGTAAACAGGCTAGGCCCAGTGGCTCACGCCTGTAATCCCAACACTTTGGGAGGCTGGGGCAGGAAGGTCTCTTTAGCCCAAGACTTCAATACCAGCTGTGAGACCGCCTCTCTGTAAGAAATACAAAAATTAGCCAGGCATGGTGGCATGTGCTTGTAGTCCTAGTTACTTCGGAGGTTGAGGCAGGAGGATCACTTGAGCCCAGGAGTTCGAGGCTGTGGTGAGATATGATCACACCATCACACTCTAGCCTGGGTGACAGTTGGATAAAGTACTCAGAACAGTGTCTCTGCTGGGCGTGGTGGCTCACATCTGTAATCCCAGCACTTCAGGAGGCCGAGGCGGGTAGATCACGAGGTCAAGAGATCGAGACCATCCTGGCCAACATGGGGAAACCCCATCTCTACTAAAAATAGAACAACTAGCTGGGGGTGGTATGCCTGTAGTCCCAGCTACTCAGGAGGCTGAGGCAGGAGAATCGCTTGAACCCGGGAGACAGAGGTTGCAGTGAGCCGAGATCACACCACTGTACTCCAGCCTGGTGACAGAGCAAGACAACATCTCAAAAAAAAAAACAAAAAACAAAAAAAAAAAACAGTGTCTCGTGCCTTCTAAGTGAGCAGTGATCAGTAAGTCCTGGCTGGATGTAATCCCACCATGTCCCCACAAAGTCAGTAGCATGATTAGCCTCACTTGACAAACGAGGAAACCAAGGCTCAGAGAGGTTAAGTGACTTGCCTAAGTTTGCACAATGGATAAGTAGCAGGGCCAGGATTTGAACCCAGGCCTCCTGGCTCCAGAGCCTACATTCTTTTTTCCCCTTATCATGGAACATTTCCATCATACACAAAAGTAGAGAGTATATGATGAACCCAGCTATCCAACAGGCAGCTTCAACAACAGCCACTCAGGGTCCACCTTGTTTCCTCCATTATCCCCATCACTTTTTATTTCCCTGGAGCATTTTTGTTTTGTTTTGTTTTGTTTTGAGACAAGGTCTCGCTCTTTCACCCAGGCTGGAGAGCACTGGCGCAATCATGGATCACTACAGCCTCGATCTCCTGGGCTCGAGTCATCCCGCCTCAGTACCCTGAGGAGCTGGGACAACAGGTGTATGCCACCACACCTGGCTAATTTTCGAATTTTTTTTTAATAGAGATAGGGTTTCATTACGTTGCCCAGGCTGGTCTCAAACTCCTGGGCTCACGCAGTCCTTCCAACTCAGCTTCCCAAAGTGCTGAAATTACAGGCATGAGCCACCATGCCCAGCTCACTGGAGTATTTAAAACAAGTCCAAGATAGCATGTAATTCCCCCATACCTACTTCCATGGATGTCTCTAATACATACAGACTTCCTTTTAAACATGTGGTTCTCAACTGGGGGCAATTTTGCCCCCTAGGAAACCTTTAGCTATGTCCAAAGACACTGCTACTTGTCTCAACTGAAGAGGAATTTTGCTACCAGTATCTCGTAGGTAGAGACCCCAGATGCTGCTGAACATCCTCCAACGCCCAGGACAGCTCCCCAGCCAGGAATAATCCAGCCCCAAATGTCACCAGTGTCAAGGGTGAGAGACACTGTTTTACACAGGACCACACTGCTCGACTGTGCCTAAGAGAATGGAGGAGTCCTCAATACCATCGAGCACCCAGTCTGTGGACAAACATCGCTGATTGTCTCAAAATGCCTCCTCACGTGGACGAGCTAGAAACAGATCCCTAAGCAGGTTCAGACGCTGCATCTGGCGGGTCCGTCTCTTGAGTCTCTTTCATCTCTAACAGTTCCTCTTCCCCACACCTGTTTCCCCATCATTCGTTGAAGAAGCCAGGTCATTTGCCACATAGAATCACCTACCCTCCAGATTAGGCCAGATGCCTCCCCAAGGTGCCAATGAACCACCCTCTGCACCACATCCTAGAGCTGAGTAGGGAGACCTCGAGCCTCCATGAGATGACAGCTCCGTATCTGCGGGCAAGAGCCTCGTGGGCGGGGCTGCGTGTGTGTCCTGGTGTATTGCAGCAAACGGACGGCTTGTCCTCACTTTCTGTGATGTGAAAATTATAAAGTTCCCCCCAGAATCTTTCAGCAGACAGTTTTAGCCTCGCTGATGAGTGCTGCCTATATCCATGGTATTTCATTAGAACCATGGTTCTCAGTCGGGATGATTTTCCCCGCAGGGGGTATTTGGCAATGTCTGAAGACATTTTTGGTTGTCACAATCGGGGAGAGGTGCCACTGGCATCTAGTGGATAGATGACAAAGATACTGCTAAATAGTCTACATAATGTCCAGGACAGCAGTCCCCCTCCCACCACCCACTACAAGGATGATGCTACCCACGTGTCAATAAGGCCAGGACTGAGAACACCTGCCCCCCGCCCAACGTGCTCCGGACACCCCCGGCCAGCGCTCACCTGTTGATCTGGGTGACATACTGCTTCATCTCCTTCAGGGCTACATCTAGCTTGGTGAAGAGCTGCAGGTAGGCATCCTGGATCTCACGGTCCTCTTGCTTGAGCAGGAAGCTCAGGCCCCGGTCTTCGTGGCCAAGGGTCCCACTGGCTGGCCCGAAGCTGCCATCGTGGGGACCCTGGCCTTGGGGATCACCCTCTTCAGCAGGCAAGCACTTCCAGGAGGGGGCAGCCATGGTGGTGATGCAGTGCTGGGTGTAGGACATGGGGTTCAGGTGGCCTACAGTGGAGGAAGGGAGAGCTCACTGGAAAACAGCCACCAGCATCCACGGGGCCTCTGGGCAGAACAATACAAACCCATTTCAAGGATCCCAATGAAGGAGAAAAATTTCCCCTTTAAATACTCTTAATCCATTTGGTTACTTCAAGAAGAATGTTCCAGGCTGGTGCTAATATGCTCTTAACTACTGTGATCTTCTTGCTGCCTGCAATGCAGACATGATGGCTGGTATCCCAGCAGACATCATCATCCACGAGGCATAAAGCCACATCTAGAGATGCTGCCCCACAGAGAAGGTCATCCCTGATGACCATGGAGCCACCATTCCAGCCCTGGACAGCTGACCTCCAGACAAGTTTCTGTTTAAGTATCTGGAGTGCAACATCTGAACCCAGTTTCTAATAGACACACGCAGGTACCTTGCTCCGGGTCAAGGCCGATGAGGGAGGGTTTGCGTCCAAAGCGGATGCTGAAGGACCTGCCCACTGAGGGGGTGGTCTTGGGGTAGGACACTTCCATGAGGTTGATGTGGCAATTGGTGGGGCAGAAGTCCAGGCCACACAGCGGGTGGGGCTCCAGGGGGGCTTGTTTGAAGGGTGGGCTGACCCTGCTCTTCAGCTGGGCTGCAAACTGAGAAAGTGGAGGCCGTAAAGTCGTGAGTCACAGGGCAGGATCTGGAAATAATGGCCCACACCCAGTACCCACTTTATCCTGGCCTAGGCCAGATGCTCACAGTGGGACAAAATGCCAGTAGCTCCAAATGAGAAGGGGAACCCCTGGACCGTGTTTCATGGCTCCAGACTGCAGGGAAAGCCTGGAGGAACCCAAGGCCTCTGGGTGCCCACCTCATGCATGGCTCCATTTTGGCTGCCCCTGAGCCATCCTTGAAGCATTGTCTCTGCCCCACCCTCAGTTCATGAGGTTCAGGGTCAACGTGCCTCTCCATCCCTATGGCAACTGGAACCGGATGAGGCACATGACCTAAGCCAAGCCAACAGAGCTCCCTCCGAGTTAATTTTTTCCTGGGCTCACTAAGGCTAGAGCTATCAAGGGCCAACGTGTCCCCCCCCACCACAAGAGAAGGGCCTGCCTGAGAGTGATCCCAACACAAAGGAAAACGAAGCCAGGAGATGCAGAGAGGCCACGCTGCTATGATGTGGTAAGTTCACCTCCGCCCTTTTCAGTAATACACACCATACATTCTCCTGTTTGTTTCAGCTGAGTTGGGATGGGCTTTGACATTTACAACCCATAGATCCCAGGCTGAGACGCTATGTCTGGGACCCGTGGTAGAGACCCCGGAGGGAGCAGGCAAGCACCTCCTGGTAGCAGGCAATCCTCTGGCCGATGCTCTCCAGCTTGGTGTCGCAGATGTTGCGGAACTCAAAGTGGGGCATGGTCACAATGGCGCTGCTCAGGGCCATGAGCCGCCCGCAGTTCTCCACGAAGACACTGTCATCGGCAGCAAAGGCCTCGAGGATCTGCAGAAATGTCAACAGCTACTGAGCACTCCCCGGGTGCTGGGCAGATCTTAAGCGGTTCACCCGCAGTGACTCCTGTACTACACGTAATACCCCCCAGGAAGTCAGGTCTGTTCACCCGCAGTGACTCCTGTACCACTCGTAATACCCCCCAGGAAGTCAGGTCTGCTGCTGGCCCTTATTGCACAGGAGTAAACTGAGGCTAAAGGGACAAGCCACTCTCCACAGTCCCACGCTACCTAGTGGTAGGACAAGGACCAGAATTCAGGGCTCCAGGCTAAGCCTGAGGAAATGGGATTCAGGTGTCTCACCCAACTCCTTCTCCCAACCCCCTGATAAGAGACACTGGCTTCAATCCCCGAGGGTAGGGCAGGGTCAGGCAGTGCCCAAGGAGAGCAGTTGAGGCCCGAAGCAGCCGGGGCCCACGATCTCTCACAGCACGTGGCACCTGACGCCCTGCCGTGCTCACGTACTCCATACACACGCCGTGTTCCAGGTGCACGTTGGTCCACATCAGGCTGACCATGGGGCTGTCCTCACACAGGCTCAGCCGGGGACCCAGGGACAGCAGTGGGAAGGCTGGAAGCCAAAAGAGGTGACATCTGAGCAGACATCAGAGGGAGGGAGGAAGGCAAGGCAAGGAGGATTCTGGAGGAAGCCTTCCAGGCAGTGGGAACAGCAAGTACAAAGGCCCCGAGGCAGGAGTACATTCAGCCAGAGTAGCCGGAGCAGAGAGGAGAGTGGGGAAGTGATGGAAGGTGTTGGAGAGCCAGTCTGGACAAGATCACACAAGCCATCGAAGGCCTGGCCCTGAAGATGGAGGGAGCCATCGGAAGGTTCTCTTCTCATCTGGGGGAATAGCCCCTGGGAGGAAAGTAAGTCAGGACAGGGAGAGCCGTGAGCAGGCCATTGCCACCGTCTTGGTAAGAAATAATGGGGGCTTGGTCCAGGCAGCTGAAACAAGCAAGGAAACGGATTCTCCCTGAGAACCCCAAGGAGGACCGCAGCCCTGTGGACACCTTGATTTCAGCCCAGTGGGACTCAGACTTCTGACCTCCAAAATTGTAAGTAGTAACTGTGTGTTGTTTAAGCTGCTGGGTTTGTGACACTTTGCTATAGCAACCATCAGAAACTGACATAACATCGCGGGCATCGCGACTGTGCACAGTGGTGCACACCTGTAATCCCAGCATTTTTGCGAGGCCAAGGCAAGAAGATCGCTTTAGCGCAGGAGTTAGAGACCAGCCTGGGCAACATAGGGAGATCTCACCTCTAAAAAAACTTCCAAAAATTAAAAAATTAGCCAAGTGTGATGGGGCACGCCTGTGATCCCAGCTACTCGGGAGGCTGAGGTGGGAGGATCACTGGAACCTGGGCGGTCGGGGCTGCAGTGAGCTGTGGTCACACCACTACGCTCCAGCCTGGGTGACAGAGCCAGACCCTGTCTCCAAAAAGAAAAAACAAACAAACCTGCTGGCATGGAGGTGGACTGGCTGGAGGAGAGGAGGTGAGGGGACACAGGAGAGGACCCAACCCCTCTGGAGTCTCAGTCCCTCTGGAAGCTCCTGTCACACCATGTCACGTCTGTTACCTGAGTCAGGCTGGTCTTCCTCCTGGGCCTGCTCGCCACTGGGGTCCTCACTGGCGGCCTCCTGGCTGGCTCGTGCTTCCTGGGCATCCTCATGGGTGTGGTATATCCACTGGTACAGGCCCTGCCAGAAGCCAGAGTAAGGGACAGCCATGGTGCCAGCAGGTAGGGAGGAGGGGATGGGGCCGAGGTGCAAACTGCCCCTGGGTTCCAGAGCTCTGGAAACTCACTGACCACCAGTCACATTCAGCCCTCACCGTGCACAGTCTATGCTCCCTACAGAGGCCAGGGGATGTGACAACGTGAAGCAGGGCCATGGGTGCAGACGTATTGTCTCTCCTGTGTCCCCAGGGTCAGGTGCCCAAAACACACACACTGAGTGAGCCAGTGAATGAACCAGTGAGGGAATCTCGCCCTCCACCAGAACCCTGACCCCCAACCAAATGGAGTATCCACTTTCACCATCCGCTTGATTACGTGCCCAACATGCCTATGTGGTGAGGAGAGAGGGTCTGGTCACACCCATTTCACAGCTGTGAAAACTGAGACCCCCAGGTATCACAGCACAGCTCCTCTGGTTTAAGGAGGCAGCAGGAGCACAGAGTTCAGGCCCAGCTCCGCCCTGTTGGGTCAGCAGCCCCACCCAACTCACAACCAGTGGCACATGCAGGTTTTCTCCAGAGAAGAGAGGACAGGCCTCAGCCGCCTACCCCGACCCAGCAGGACTTCCCTGATGGCCCCAGCTGCTGGTCAACTCACCAGGGCCTCTTCGCGCCGACTCCGGAATGCCTGGAAGTGATCCAGGACCTCAGGGGCACCGTCGTTCATCACGTTGCTGCCATTGACCTTCAGAATGCACTGACCAGCACAGAGCCCTGCAGCCATGGCCTCGGAGCCTAAGGGGAACAGGAGAGCGTGAGGCTGGATGCCAGGCAAGGACAAGCAGCCCGCTGAACACTGTTCCCCCGCAAGACACACTCAAAGACTTCACCTCCAGCCCTCCCACCCCAGAGTCGCCCTCTGACCCATTCCAGTGCAAAGAATGGACTGACATTCCCATTTTGCAGAAGAAAAAACTGAGGTTCAGAGAAGTAGTAGCTGGCCCAAGGTCACGCAGCAAGGCAAATGGGATCCAATTTGGATCCGTTTCACTCTAGAGCCTCATCTCCTTTAAAGTCCTGCAGCCGCCTGGTGCTACTGAGCCAGGATCGGCCCCATTTGGCAGATAGGGTGACGGGCTGAGAGAGGCAAAGCCATGCTCTCTCGGTCGAATGAACAGAAGCCAGGATTCAAACTAGGCCTACCGCACTCCAAGGGCAAGGTTTTTCAGCTATTCCACAATCCCCAAACCGTAGGTCTTGAACCCAGGGGTTTTTCTAGTTCATGTGAAAGGTCTGGAAATGCAAACAAATGCCAAGCTTTGCCCAGACATGGGGCAATACCAGGCCCGAATGGTGTGGTGGTGCCAAGTACAGCCCCTGGGGACTCGCATGGCTTCAAACCCTGGCTCTGCCATAGACCGACCCTGGAACCTTCAGCAACTACCTTCACTCTCTGGAGCTCGGCTTCCTCATCTGTGAAATGGGAACGCTCATAATCCCTACTCAGAGGGTCCTGGGGAGATCCCATGAGTTAATACATGCAGCATTCAGCATCATGGCTGGCACTCAGTGAGTGCTCAAGAAATAGCACCTGTTTTATTCTTTTCACCTTCGTTGCCTATGAACACTTATTACTACCTATTACCAATATCTCTGCAGATGTTTTGAAGCAGGATTTCTCACCAAGGCACTGCTGATTTTTTGGGTGAGATAATTCTGTGTGACTCTCCGGGACTGTCCTGTGCACTGCAGCATATTTAGCAGGATCCCTGGTCTACCCACTAACTGCCAGAAACACCCCCTCCCCAGTTACGACAAACAAAAATGTCTCCAGACAGAGCCAATGTCCTCTGGAGAGGAGGCTAAGGTGCCCCAAGGTGAGAATCACTGCTTTAAGGACAAAATGAAAACCTACTTTAAAATATTATCAAATTCTCAGTAGCCTTCTGTCATGGTATGCATTTTCTTTTTTTCTTTTTTTTTTTTTTTTTGAGACGGAGTCTTGCTCTGTCATCTGGGCTGGAGTGCAGTGGCCGGATCTCAGCTCACTGCAAGCTCCGCCTCCGTGGTTTACGCCATTCTCCTGCCTCAGCCTCCCCAGTAGCTGGGACTACAGGCACCCGCCACCTCACCCGGCTAGTTTTTTTTTGTATTTTTTAGTAGAGACGGGGTTTCACCATGTTAGCCAGGATGGTCTTGATCTCCTGACCTTGTGATCCGCCCATCTCGGCCTCCCAAAGTGCTGGGATTACAGGCTTGAGCCACAGCGCCCGGCCGCGCCCGGCCGGTATGCATTTTCTTAATGAATACCTAGTAAACGCACAACTATGACCACACAAGTGAACGATGTATGTTTAAACTTTAAAAAGGGAGGCACGGCCGGGCGCGGTGGCTCAAGCCTGTAATCCCAGCACTCTGGGAGGCCGAGACGGGCAGATCACGAGGTCAGGAGATCGAGACCATCCTGGCTAACATGGTGAAACCCCGTCTCTACTAAAAAATACAAAAAACTAGCCGGGCGAGGTGGCGGGCGCCTGTAGTCCCAGCTACTCCGGAGGCTGAGGCAGGAGAATGGCGTAAACCCGGGAGGCAGAGCTTGCAGTGAGCTGAGATCTGGCCACTGCACTCCAGCCCGGGCGAGAGCGAGACTCCGTCTCAAAAAAAGAAAAAAATAAAAAGGAGGCACTTAAATGCAGAAAAGTCTGAGGGCCCAGTATCATAGACCTACTTGCTTCCATCTCCAAGACATAGTGACACCTTTAATAGCACACAAGGAATAGGCAATGCAGAAAGCAGAGGTCTTGATCTGCTGGCCTTTCGGCTGGATCTGGCCACAGAAGTATTGAGGCAGAGCCGCCAGATTTGCATTTCTGGCTTCTCTTAGAAAATCAGGTCTGGTGAGAGTGGGCTCCCATTCCAGTCTGGCAATAAGGAGCTCCAGCTGAAGAGCCACTGCTCCTTCCAGAGTGAACACGTATTTTTCGCCTTGCCATAGTCCCCACCAGTCCCCACTGTCTTCCACTGGGATCACTACCCACCTGTAGCCTACCTGATCCCAAGAGACATTTGTGTTTGCAAGTCTTGGCATCAGGCAAAGAAAATAAGTGCTGATGGTACGTTGTCTGGCAGAAGCCTAGAGTTCAGAAGGCTCTGAACTCCTGCCACACAGACAGACCGACCATCTCCTGCACCTTTCCCTTCTCTCCCTAGGCTCCCACTCACCTCTCCCCACAGCATAGACATACGGCGGGGCAGCTCCATGAATCTGGAAGCACAGTGTGTCCGGCTGGTCGGGGATTTTGATGATCCTGCAGCAGGTAGAAGAGGCAGGGAAAAAGGCCATGAGGAAAACCGGCATCGCTCCCAATAATCCCGGGGCCGACCCAGAGAGTGTCTGCCTTGGAAACACTGGGAAATTCAGCCCAAAATAGTAGTAGCAACACAGGCTTTCCAGCTCCCAAATATGGAAAGAAATGTCAATCAGGCAGATTGACCAGGATCCTTGATTAAGCACAACCCACTGGCCTGCCCTTGGAGCTTCTGTCCTCGCACAGAAACTCCAGACCACCCTCCCACACCTTCTCCATTGTTCTCCTGTCCTAAGGCCCTTAGAGGTGAGACCACCACTCCAGCCAGTCAATAGCTAAAGATTCGCAGGTGGGAGGGTGTGAAATGACCTGGTGGTACATCTTGGTGCCGACCCTAGAAAAACACCCACGCAAGTCCCCTAGGAAGGCAGGACTGGGCCATTCTGTGGATCAATCCCCAAAGCAGAGAGGCAGCACCTACCAGGGAGGGCAGTGGGTGTCACTGCTCCTGGAGCATCAGTGCCCTGCCCACATCCCCGTCTAGGGCATGTCTCCAACCCTGTGCTGCACAATCGTCCCTCCCATTCCCCCCTGCAGATAAAGCCGAGCTGGGAGCCTGCTCTCAAACCCAGGTGTTTCCACAGCTTTAAGCAGACACAGTCCACCTTGGTGCTTTCTGCCACTTCCACATACCAACCCGTCTATCAACCACACTTTCCCTAAGTCAGCTCGCCGTTTTACTCAAATAATTGTATTTAAAACTTTCCACGCCTCCTGACAAGAGAAGATCTGTCTTAAATAAAAGGGAGAAGTGAAAAACCAGATGCATAATTTTTCAAAGAGAAAATGCTTTGCTTCCCGGTACCTACCCCTAGCATGGCTCTGCTCCTCCTGCCCCTGTTGGTGCATTCTGCTGACCACCACCTCCTCAGCTCCCCCTAGTGCCACCTTTGCCCCTGACAATCTGAGCTCCACTTGCAGCCACAGGACTTCGATCAGAAGCTTCAAATGACTCCCCATGGGTCCTTGCCAGGAGCCTCCAGGGCCTGGACCCCACTGCCCCACAGACCTCATTGCCTAGCCCTCCCTCTCACTCACTCACTGCTCCAGCCCCATCAGCTTCCTTCTGCTCCTCCAATGTGCCAGACACAGTGCCACTTCAGGGCCTCTGCCCTGGCTGCTTCCCCTGCCTGGAGCCCTGTTCATCCAGAAATCCCCTTGGCTCCTCCATGATCTGCTTCAGGTCTTCACCTCAACTCTCAGTGATGTCTCCCTGACGAACATCCCTCTGCACACTCTGGCCCCTTTCCCGGGTTTATAGAAACTTATCTGCGCCACGCTCACCAGCACAGGCTCAGCGTGTGTCTTACTTCTCTATCTGCACATCGTCTGTCTCCTGTTCCCTCCCGCAGCTAGATCTGAGATCTATGAATGGCAGGAACTACATGCATCTCCACATGGCTGGATTCCCAGGGCCCAAACTGCCACCAGCACAGAGTAGCACTCTATAAACATCTGCCGAATGAATGAAGATTCAGCTTGTGTCATGTGCCTCCAGCAATGGGTCCCAGCCATGGGGGACCAGGACAGTTCATGCCACCCCCAGCCCTCGGCCACCACTCACCCTGAGAGGCAGGGCTGCTGGACACCCTGCCCCAGGATACTCACTCTTTGGCCTTGGTGGCCACTAGGAGGCGCAGAGGGCGGCGGGAGCAGAAGGACTGGTTGAGGATGGACTCCACCTCCGAAAAGGGCCGCAGGAACACCAGGTCCTCATTGATGGAGTAGATCTTCCTCCCCACCTGCAGGCCGGCCATCTGGGCAGGGGTGGCAGGGGACAGACGTGCACACCGGTCACTAAGCTCCTTCCCTCCTCATCAAGGAAGCTCAAATGTGTTCGGCAGAAAGGTGCTGGCCCAAGGGATCTGGCAGGACTGGGTGACTGTGTGCTGTCTATGGTAAGCAGTTGAAGGGCACAAGGCACCTGGTTCTGCCTCACGAGCCACAAAGGGAAGCTCATGGGAGGGCAGCTGGGAAAGGTGTTCCTCCTGAGGGGAAACTCTGCTGGGGCCTGACCCTGTTGTGTGGGGACATGAGAGTCACACCAGGGTGGCCACCTTGTGTCTGTGAGGGCCTGGCCAAGAAAGATGAAGACATGCTGACCTGAACCAAGATTCACAACCACCTCCTTCCAACCGCTGACATCACTGGCAAGGTCAGCTCAGCCGCTCCAGCCATGGGTATGTGGCTACTTGCAGCCCAAAGCATTCCTAATTGCCACAGGGGCAAGCTGGGCTTCAGCCAGCATGGCAGGTGCATCTCCCCCACCCACCTCCACACGCCCCAGGAGAAGCTGGAAGGCCCCAGGGCTGAATCCTTGGTCAGCCACACCCTCACTCTCCTAACCTATCCTCCTCTAGGCTTTGCATGGGACAGCAACAGGTTTATCTTATTCAAGCCTCTGTGACTTGTTGCAGAAAACTGAGAAACCTGCTTTTTGGCTGTACCTCCCCACAGCGTCCAGCAGAGGGCAGCGGTGGAACACACCAGGGCCCTGGGCCTCTGCACTCACTCCCAGCTCCTGCAGCCACTGCAGACAGTGGGTAATGGACTCAGTTTATCCACGTGGGCAGTAAGAGAAGAGGAGCCAGCGATCATTCTAGTATCTCCTGGGCTTGGCTGCCTCAAGGACGGTGAAGACAGACACTCCGCCCTGCCACTTGCACACATTCCCTGCCAGCTCCCCCGAGGGCCTCACCTCGGCCAGCGAGCCCCTCTGGACGGTCTTCACCACCACAGCTTTGTTCTTCTCCTCGATGTCGAAGCCATAGTCCTCCTCCTGGGGCAGGATCTGGGGGCCCAGGACAAAAGGAACCCAGTTGGGGAGCGAGGTGGGCCTGCAGCCAGCCCCACCACGGCCCCCACAGGACCATGACCTCGTCCCAGGTCTAGTAGGGAAGCAGCTAGATCCAGGCCGGGTGAGACAGAGCAAAATGCAAACAGCACCTGGCACAGAGCTGGTGCTCACTCTGTGCCTGCCACTGGCTTAACGAATCACACAGATCCAAAGGTGTCCAGCCACCAAGAATGTGGAGTTAGGGAATTCAGGGAGCAGCGGTCCCACCCGAGGGCAGGATGGCAGGCATGCTGGAAACAGGTCTGGGGGTTCCCCAGTCGGGGGGATACAGGGAAAGGCACTCATTCTGTCAACAGAGATTGACTGAGATGCTGCCCATCACACAAGCCAGGCAGTTCTCATGGGTGCTGGAGTCACCATTTAGAACAAGACAAACAGGCCCAGCCCGGCTTAGTCGGGGAGGCAGACTATAAACGAATAAACAAAGAAACATAGGATGTGATGCAGGGAGTACACATAGTTGGAATTAAAGCACTTAATGGGATAGGGCACGGCAAGCAGGCAGAGGAGGTGCTACCGGAGCTGAGGCCTAAAAGAAATGAAAAACAAACTTCATTAAGAGTGCAGGAACATGCTCCAGGCAGCAGGCACAACACATACAAAAGTCCTGAGGGAGGCCCCAAGGCACTGGAGAGTAAGAAAAGAGATCAGGAGGTCAGCCACAATGGCTCATGCTTGTAATCCCAGCACTTTGGGAGGCCAAGATAGGTTGATCACTTGATCCTAGGAGTTCAAGACCAGACTGGGCAACATAGCAAAACCCTATCTTTATAAAAAATACAAAAATTAGCTGGGTGTGGTGGCGCAGGCCTATTATCCTAGCTACTGGGGAGGTGGAGGAGAGGAGAGAGGAGAGAGGGGAGGGGAGAGAGAGGAAGGGAGGGGAGAGAGGGGAATGGAGGGGAGAGAGGGGAATGGAGGGGAGGCGAGGGGAGAAAGAAAGTGGAGGGGAGGGAGGGAGGGAGGGAAGGAGGGAGGGAGGGATGAAGGAAGGAAGGAAGGAAGGAAGGAAGGAAGGGCGCAAGAGAGACAGAAAGAAGAAAAGAAAAGAGAAAAGAAGAGAGAGGAAGGAAGCAGGAAGGGAAAGAGGAAAGAGGGAAGGGGAGGGGAGGGGAGTGAGAGGTTGAATTTTATCCTAAGTGTGACAGGAAGCACTGGGGGACTTTACAGTGAGAGGAATGAAATCAGAGGGAACAGCAGTCCCTGCAGTACTACGGGATAGAAGTTAATGGAGCCATCTTCATATGAGTCAGGCTTCAGCTCCAATCCTGGCAGTAGCCAGAGACCTAACTTCTCTAAGCGTCTGTCTTGACTGCCTGCTGCAGGCCAAGTGTTAAGATGGGGGCTGCCGTGGGGTATGCGGGATGAGTTGCTTCAGGAGGCCAACCTCTCTATACAATGTACGGGGAAGGAACAGGAGAGGCAAGGGAACAGGAAGGGAGACCTGAAAGCCCAATCTCTTTTGTTAGGAGGGTAGTCTCAGCCAGTGATACAGCCTGGCCTCTTTGCAGAGTTGTCCCCTAACACCTAGAATCCACCTATTCTGGTACTCCAAGCTGAGCCCCCTTCTCTGTGCATAGCCAGAAGGTCACCCAGCTCCCATGCCTGCAAAGGGCTCGGGCAAGGAAGGGACAGCAGCTCAGCTGTGCTCCTACCAGCAGGCGCTTGGCCAGAATGTTCTCCACCAGCTTGAAGTCATTGCGAAGCTGTTTGTTCTTGCTGCTGGTCCCCTCCATCTCCTCGTCAGCATGGAAGCGGAAGTACTGGGACTCATCCCTGAACTCGCTCTTCTCCAGCACTGCAGATCCACAGATGTGCACTCAGTGGTCAGATTCACGTGGGAAAGTTTCAGCCATGTTTGCCAACTGGCAGGCACAGGCTGGAACTAGGCCATGGACACATTTGGTTTGGCAAACACTATTCTATTAAAATGGAATCAAATGCCAACACTAACATATTAGGATATTTCACAAAGTGATCTGGCTTTCTGACTTCTCTTGAAAAGCCTGAACTTGTCTCACCTGCTATAAAAAGATATTAATATGTTACAAAGCCATAGTAACAAACACAGTGTGGAACTGCAGTAGAAACAGATCAATAACCAGTGGAAGGGAATAGAAATCACATAAGAGGACTAACTGTTCGCAGGAACTTAGTCTGTGATGATGATACATGATCACAGGGTATTCTGCAGATGATGCATGGAAAACTGACTTGCGGGGTGGGGGGGGGGGGAATTGAATCCCTACCTCACACCATATACAACAATAAACTCCTAATGGATTAAAAACCTACATATGAACAGTAAAACTGAAGCTAACAAAACTAAAAATAGGATGACATCTTTGTCCTAGAGAAGAAAAGGAGTCTGTGTATAAGACCCTCTTGTACTAGACTAAAATTAAGGACCTCCATTTGATAACAACTCCATAGGTAGATGGTAGATGTGAAGATAACTATAGTGTCCAAAACCAACAGGAATAAATATTTAGAATATATAAAACCTCTAACAAATCAACCAGAAAAGGCTCAGAAGCTCACAGATAAATGGGCAAAGGATATGAACAGTTAGTTAACATAAGCAAACTCCAATGAGCAGCAATTTGTGAAAAGACGTTCAGACCTCTCAGAATGAAATGATGCTGACACTTTAGACCAAAAGTTAGCAAACTCAGTCCCCGCAGGCCAAATCTGCTCCACTACTTGGTCTTACGAATAAAGTTTTATTGGGACACAGCTACAGTGATTTGTATTTGTACTTATATTATCTGTGACTGCTTTTGAGCCACAAGGACAAAGCTGAATGCTGTGACAGAAGCTGTATAGCCCACAAAGCCTAAATTGTTACTAAGTGGCCCTTTACATACAAAAATATACTGACCCTGGCCAGGCATGGTGGCTCCACCTGTAATCCCAGCACTTTGAGAGGCTGAGGAGGGCAGATCACCCTAGGTCGGGAGTCTAAGACCAGCCTGACCAACATGGGGAAACCCTGTCTCTACTAAAAATACAAAATTAGCTGGGCGTGGTGGCACATGCCTGTAATCCCAGCTACTTGGGAGGGTGAGACAGGAGAACTGCTTGAACCCGGGAGGTGGAGGTTGCAGTGAGGTGAGATCACACCATTGCACTCCAGCATGGGCAACAAGAGCGAAACTCCATCTCAAAAAAAGATACATATATATATTTTTATATGTGTATAATATACAGCATGTATATAATATATATAATATATATATTATGTGTATACACACACACACAGACCCCTTTCTAGGACAAGCCAGGAAAATGAATAAAAATAACCAGTATCAACCAATTGGTGATCTGATCTCTGTAACTTACAACTTAACCAGGCACCTCCCAGTGCCAGGCACACTGGGGAGACATGCTAAGTTCACCACTCCTTGAACAAGGAAAGAATTGCTGTGCCCCTTTCATAGACGGGGAGACTAAGACTCAGACCCCTAGGTCACAGAGCCAGCAGGCAGCAGGCAGCAGAAGGGTCCTCATCGAGCCTCCTTCCTCTCCTCCTCTTCCCACACTGCCCAGCCAGGCCTGTTAGATGAGGCAGGGCTGAGTATAAACAGTGCACAAAGGTGGAAATCAAGGCTCGGAGAGGTAAAGGCAGCTGTCGGAGGCCAGTGGGTGCCTGAAACAAGGGAAACCAGCTGCCTTAGCCATGAGACATCCCCCTTATCCCTGAAGACAGAGGCTTTTTCTGGATGTGGTGACTCAGTGGAAAGCAGCCGGGGGCGTTTCTTTCTTTCTCCTTAGTTCTCCGGGACATTTCACCTGGAACTCTACCTGTTTGTAAGCCCCTTTCTCAGGCCACCCCTGTTACCTTTTTAAGAAAACAGACACACAAATTGCCACTTTCCCCAGAGCTGGGGAGCCAGGCCCTAGGGGGCCGCTGGCTTCGACTCCACTATAAACATTAAGTTAGAAGATTCCAGGAGTGGGAGGAAGAATTGCAATGTTGCATATTGACCAAAATATTTGTGGAAAACAGCGTGGAATCCCTCAAATCCATGAGCTCAGCCAAGCGAGCTACCGACCTCAATACCTTTCCCTCAAGGCTGCTGGTCCGGCTTTATAGGATACTCTCAGATCTGGGTTCAAATCCCTGCTCAGCCCCTTCCTGTCTTCGTGCCCTTTAGCCTCTCCGAGCCTCAGTTTCCTCGTCTACAAGAGTAACAACAAGACCAACATGCTGGGGTGGCTGTGGGGATTAAATGGCAAGCCTCAGTTTCCCCATATGTGCCTAAAGCAAGAGGGCCAGACCCCAGGCCAGCCCTAAGGGGGGAATACCTTAGGGTCTGTGGGCTCAGTTCAGCCCCAGTTTGAGGTGCCTCAAAAGGTACCACAGAGGCCCCTCCCTGTCACCCATCCTGCACCTCACCCTGTATTTTGCTGAAGGCACAACCCTGGAATTGGCCCTTTCCTATTTTAGCCTATTTTTGAGTTCGTGGCAGAGAACAGAGGAGCAGGGTCACGCCCTGCAATTTCTCTCCCTCAGAGGCCTTGAGGACATCAGGATTGCCTGGGAGTCACCGCCCAGCAGAATGTCCACAGCCAGCAGCCTTCCCGGAATAGCAGCTGGAGAGGACCCCTAATTACCTTCACCCACAAATGAGAGGTTGTGCCCAACTGACTGGAGGGAGGCTCGGGGCTGTCAGAGGGCCCTGAGGGAAACAGAGCAGCTTCTGGGAATGAAGGACTTTGGTGAGATGAGGTAGATGCGTGAAAATGCCCTTGGCCGTCCACACTGGCCCTGCCCTGCCCACCTCAGCTGGGGAAACTGGAAGCTAAAGAGTGAGTCCTATTCCCACAGAACACTGGGCATGCTGAGTGCAGAGGAGGGGAATGCAAGGCCTCCAATGGAAAACTGGAGAAACTGAGGCCCAGAGAGACACATGGGTCGACTGGGAGTCAGCTGAGTCAGGGACCTGCTGGCCACAAGGCAGGGGATAGACCCAAAGGCCTCTCAGCTCTCCAGCACATGGCGCACTCTGCCAAGGGAACCGCAAATCCAGCAGGCCGACCAGGGCTCAAAAAACTATGGCCTGGCTGGGTGTGGTGGCCCATGCCTGTAATCCTAGCTACTCAGGAGGCTGAGGCAGGAGAATCACTTGAACCCAGGAGAACGGAGGTTGTGGTGAGCTGAGATCATGCCATTGCACTCCAGCCTGGGTGACAAAAGGGAGAGACTTTGAGACTTCGTCTCAGAAAACAAACTATGGCTCACCACCTGCTTTTCTAAATAAAGTTTTATTGGCACAGAACCACGCCCATTTGCTTACATACTGTCTGTAGCTGCTTTTGTGCTACAAAAGCAGAGTTACAGTTACGCAGCTGTGACAGAGTTTGCAGATCTCTGAGTTAGAACTAAAAAAGCCAACATCAGAAAGGAGAAATGGCCAAAGGGCCTTCCTGTGGCTCAGGGTTTTCTGAATCTGACCACTTCTAACCCCTTGCAACCACCAAGTCCCAGCCATATCCTCCTTCCCCTGGACTATCATGACCACCTCCTTGCTGGCATCCCTGTTTCCTTCCCCTGCACATACCACATGCACATGCATACACACACACACACACACACACACACACACACACACACATACACACACAGACATAAGGAACTGTTATCTGTCCTGGTCATCACTCTGCTCCCTGAGCCTGGCATGGTGCCTGGAACACCAAAGACACCACGCGTGATGTCAGAATGAACAAAGACAGAAAGGAGGGATGGGATCCGCCTAACAGGGAGAGAACAGCCCCTTATAAAAAAAAAGAGAATCCGGCCGGGCGCGGTGGCTCACATCTGTAATCCCAGCACTTTGGGAGGCCGAGGCAGGCAGATCACGAGGTCAGGAGATCGAGACCATCCTGGCTAACATGGTGAAAGCCCATCTCTACTAAAAAATACAAAAAATTAGCCAGGCGTGGTGGCGGGCGCCTGTAGTCCCAGCATCTTGGGAGGCTGAGGCAGGAGAATGGCGTGAACCTGGGAGGCAGAGCTTGCAGTGAGCCGAGATCGCGCCACTGCACTCCAGCCCAGGTGACAGAGCGAGACTCCGTCTAAAAAAAAAAAGACAGAGAGAGAGAATCTGAGCTAGGAGCAGAGTGATGACAGGGAGGAGCTATTTTAGCCAGGGTTGTGGGGAGGCCCCCACAGGGGAGAAGCTGACTGAGCAGAAACACTGAGTCACCTGCAGGGATGAGGCAGGCAGGGCACCCTGGCAAGAGAAACTGCAAGTGCAAAGGCTCTGAGGAATGTTCTAGAAACAGGAAAATGGCACCTTGGCAGGGGTTAAAGGTTTACCTGTCCTGCTGAAAGGACAGGAGACTCAGAGCTCCCCCAGGGCCCTCAAGGGGAGATGCTACATAGCACAGCAGTTGAGTGTGTAGCCTGTAAAGCCAGACGACCTGGGTTCTAATCCCGGCTCCAGATAGCCTGAGTTCTAATCCTGACTCCAGATAGCTTGGGTTCTAATCCTGACTTCTACTTGCCATGCAACCTTGAGAAAGTTTCTTAACTATCTGAGCTTCTATCTCCTCATCTATAAAATGGGGATGATGTTAATACCCGTATCAAAGGGTTGCTGTAAAGTATTAAACTAATAAATACACGTGAAGTGTCTAGAAAGAGCCCAGGCACACAGAACACTAACTTTTGTTGTAATTTAAACCGGTGTCCATGGAGCCACTTCGTCCTCCTTCTTGCCACCTTCCTGCTTCAGGAACATCTCAGAACCCACTCCCCAATACCTGCCTCTCTCCCAGTGAAAAAAAAAGCCACTCATCTGAGGGAGGAGGCTGGGGAAAGAGGCAGACATCCCAGGAAGGGCTTCCTGCCTCTCAAAGTCACAACCCACCTGCCCACTGTCCCACAGGGCACAGCTCCTTCTTCCCCACGGAGGCCTTTGGGCCAGGCCTGCCTCATCTGACCTCACTGTCTACCCTGGAAGGCCACATCCCGCCCAGGAAGAAGGGCACAGGAAACCCATGGATTGGACTTCAAATCTAGCCCATGTCCTTCCAGCCATTTTGGTTCCCAGTGGACACCAGAAACCATTTCTCAATCGGTTCAGAACAGAAAGGGGAGGGAGGTGGGATTCGTGAGCCACCCCAAACCCCCGGGGGTCTAGAGAGCCACAGACCTGGCTTCAGTCCTCCCATACTCCCCCAAACCATCAGCTCCAGGGAACAAGGTCCCGAGGGCTGGGCTGCAGGTGAGGGCGGTTACCGTGGTGCATGAAGCCATTGTTGCACAGACCCACGCCGAGCGCCACTGCTTCCTCCCGCGTCTGGCAGTCTCCCTGGAATGGAACAAGAAGGGGAGGGTGTCAGGTGGGCAGCATCCGAGAGGCCATGCATGGCCAGCAAGAAGCCCACAACCACCCAAGAAAGTAGGCTCCATGAGGGCCAGGGTTTGTCTGCTTTGTTTACTGCAGTAACCCCAAAACATGTTTGTGATTATTATTATTTTTTATTATTATTATTTTTGAGACAGAGTCTCACTCTGTCACCCAGGCTGGAGTGCAGTGGTGCAATCTCGGCTCACTGCAAGCTCCGCCTCCCAGGTTCATGCCATTCTCCTGCCTCAGCCTCCCAAGTAGCTGGGACTACAGGCACCCGCCACCATGCCTGGCTAATTTTTTGTATTTTTTAGTAGAGATGGGGTTTCACCGTGTTAGCCAGAATGGTTTTGATCTCCTGACCTCGTGATCCGCCCGCCTTGGCCTCCCAAAGTGCTGGGATTACAGGAATGAGCCAGCACATCCGGCCCCGTTTGTGATTATTATTAACTCCAAACAAGACTATTTTATTGTACTGTGATCAACACCGCAAAGAAAACATGGAGATTTTAAGTGGCAGACAATGTTGGTTGCCTAGCAACACCTTTCCCATTACTCCCTGAGAATGGGAGGCCCTCATCCATCTCCAGCCTCCCTTGCAGCTACAGGTGGCCAATGAGCTATAAGCAGAAATCACCGGTGGGATGCTCTGGCAAAACCCCTTGTCCCTGGCCCTTTCTTTCTCTTCCTCCTGCCTGGAACAAAGATGTGATGGCTGGAATTCTTGCAGTCACTTTAGACTACAAGGTGCCCTGGTGGCTGGAAACTCACTAAGGAAGGCAGAGCAGAAAGACACAGAGAGTGTGGTCCCCAAAGATATCAGGAGACACTCTGGCAGCTCAAACTACCCATCTCTGGACTTCTCTCATGCCACAGAAACACAAACCCTAATTAGGCTCAGCCTCCATAATTGTGTCTCTAATACTAGAAATCAAGTTCAATTGCTAACTGACCAAGCACCAGTTAATAAGACAACTGAGGAAGACTACCAGGGGCTTCTGAAAAACACCTTCCCCCACTCTCCAGGTAAAAGGGAAAAGCAGCACCACCCCTCCCTGCCTGGGATAAAGTCGTATGACGAAGTGATGCTGGGGGCTGCAGTGGCTCCCTGATAGGCAAGATAGTGACATTGCTGAGATGCTGAGGATGGTGGGGTGAAGAACGGAAGGTTCTTCTGTCTGCTACTGAGCCCATACACCAGCCCTGCAACCACCTAGCTCCATGCTTCTTGATAGATGGCGTCTGTGTAAGTCACTGTTCAGTTGGGTTTGTTATCCTGGCAAATGAAAATATTCCAAACTGATTCAATCTGAACCAAGGCGATCTGACTCATCTCAGGACTTCCCCAAGGAAGTGACATCCAACCTGAAACGTGAAGAATGAACAGGCACGGCCCATGTGCTGGGCCCTGCGGGTTTGGCCTTTGGGGCCAACTCTCCCAGGTGGGATATCATCTTGGTGGGGCAGTCGATCAAGGTTTGCAGCCCTCCTAGGTCAGGCTGAGGCCAACGGGATGCTCCCTGCCCCGGGAACATGACAATTCAGTGGAGGACCCCAAGGACAAGGAACAGCAGTGCTGACTGTCCCCCGCAGCGGTGTGCTGGACAGAGCCCCCACGTGCTAGCTTCTCAGCACTTCTGGGTGCCAGTTCTTCCTAAGGCCTCCTAGGCCTGCCCTGACTTTGTGAGTGCCCCACCCCCGCTTCAGTGAGTCATCTTTTTTATTCCCCCATCAATTAGCCAGGGCCTGTTTCTGTTGCTTGCAAACCAAATACTCTCAACACATCCAGGCCAAGTGTGTGACACGCGTGTGTGTGCGTGTGCACACGCATGTGATGGTGGGAGGGATTGTCAAGCAGAGGAAACAGTAGGGGCAAAGGTCTGGAAATGGGCAGAAGCTTGGAGCGCAGAAAAACCAGAAGGCAGCATGGCCGGCCAGGGGGAGGACAAGCTGAGTCAGACCCATGAGGGCCAGGAGCCAGCACCGCTGTGCCCCCACTCAATCTCAATCCTAAGTGCTGGGAACGGGGCAGACCTAGAGTCCCTGCTCAATAGCTGTTTGCTGATTGAACAAAGGAGTGGTCAGCAGGGGCCAGATCGTGTAGGAGCTCGCAGCCAGGTCAATGAGCTTCAACTCCGAAGAGACAGCCACAGGCACCACCTCTTGTCACTGAAACACCTCCCAGAATGAGGAGTCCTGAGAGGCCGCCTGTCCCCTCCCGTCCACAGCCAGAGGGGATTTTCCCACCAGAGGAGACAGGGGTGCTATTCAGAGGCAGCAGGACTCGGCCCTGGGCAGAGCCTCTGGCCTTGGCATCTCACCACACTGCCTGCCCTGGCTGACCTCCATATTAAGACACATTTCCCGCACAGGACCCCCAAGACACAGGTGCTGACTTCCATTAAGACACATTTCTTCCACAGGAACCCCAAGCCATGGTGGGAACCCTGCCAGGGGAGGTGGCTATGACAGGCCATATCCAGGGCAGCTGCCCCCCGCTGTGAGGGGCCGGCTGGGGCCGGGTGGGGGGGGCGGCGTGGGGAGGCAGGCCTTGCCCTGCAGATGGGAGGCCCGGCAGGCAGCTGGAGCCACCTGGCCTTCTGAGGCACTCACAGTCCCAGCCTCCCCACAGGGTCCTGGAGTTCCTAAAGCAAGGCCAGTAGGGACTCTCAGGTCAACAGAGATACAGAAGGCCTGGAAGTGTCACCTGAACAGGAAGCCCTGCCACCTCCCTGCAGCCCTCTCGGAAGGATGCAATTTCTCCCCTCCCAGAGGAAGCCGCCGTACACAAGACCCCTGCAACCTCCCCCGCCATGCCTCCCTGCCTTGACACCCCCACCTGCCAACCCGCCCTCAGGTGCCCTCTGCACACCTCAAGGCCTTTGCACTCATCCTTTCCTGCACACCTGGAATGCCCTGTCCCGGCTTTGCAGGTCTCAGGGCCGTGCCACTTCCTCAGAGAGTGCCATTCTTAACTACCCGAAAGTAGTGCCCCAAATCTTCCTCCACCCGTCCTCTCAATAAACGTTCACCGGTCACACGCACTCAGGCAAGGCATCCGTGCCACCCTGTCGCAGTCTGAAATTACCTCACTCATGTATACATTTTGCTTAAGGTCTGTTGTCCACCGGGTGTAAGCTCCATGTGGGCAGGGACGCTGCCTGCCATGTTCACATCATCATCCCACATCAAAACCCAAAGTCTAGTACTTGGTGGGTCACAAAAAGTGGAAGGAAGGGAAGAAAAGGGATTGATGGGAGAAGGGAGGAGGGACAGAAAGAAGGGAGAAGAGAGGACCTAGTTTGGAAACTGATTCTGAACTCACCTCCCTGTCTCGGCCTCTACCTCTCTAAAGTGGTGGGGAGAGTGTCTCCATCCCACCAAGTTCTCGTGAGGATTGAATGAGACGCTCTGTGCAAGACCCTCGGCCCAAAGCCTGGCACACAGGCAGCATTTGATAAATGTTAGCTGTTCCTGATTAGTTATTTTTTCACTGGAGAGAACCACTGAGGAATGAAGATGGAGGAGGCAAAGTGGGGCGGAGAGACAGAGTAATGGGGGAGAGAGGTTTGAGTTATACAGGACCCCTGACAGCCTCTTTACCCATGAATTCCAAGACCCCATAAAGATGCCCAAGGATGCCTCTCACTGACCTACCACGTGCAAGGGGCTGCGAGATTTCACTCAGACTGTACGGTTGACCTGGAGACAATCACTCTTATTAACTCCACTCAACAGAGGAGGAAACAGAGGCACAGACAGACTTGGCAGTTGCTCAAGCTTACACAGTAACAGCGGAGGCCGCTCAAAGCTGGACACTCCCCACCACCATGCCATGGAGAGGGGAACCGAGGCTGACAGGGGAGGTTAGTTGTCTAGGGTTGCAGCCAAGTTTCCTGTTCCCATTTCTCCTGCGTCTCTTCTCCCAGTACCTCAAGCTGCAAGCCTGACCCCCGCCTCTCCTACCCTGACCCCTCTCTGCCCCTGCCCCTGCCCCTGCTGAGAACCCTGCTGCCATCAGTACCTGCCATCTGCCTGGTCGTAGAAGTCCACGTGGCGGGCGTTCCAGGTGCACTTCTGCAGAGCCAGCACGGAAGCTTGCAAATCTGTGCCCGCCCCACACCTGGCTCCTTGGCCCGCCTCTGCTCTCTCCCACTCTGACCCCCTGCCTTGCATGTGACAGTCACAGCCTGGGGCGTCCTGGAGCCCAAATGACACAGACCCAGAAATCACCCAGTGGAGAGGCAAAGAGAGCGAACTCCAGAGCTGGCTTCCCCCGGTTCAAAGCCCTGCTCTGCCCTGGCCATGTCCTCGGGCAATCACTTAAGGCTCTCTGAGCTTCCTTTCCTCACCCATATTTTTATTTCATTCTCAGATTTGCCCTTGATTCTCCTAGGCCTCTGACACCCCTGAGAGGGGTCTCTGCTCAGACTCAATCAGCGATCATTAATACAGAGCGTTATGATTGTTACTGAATATGAAGGCATCAGGACAACCCCTGCCACACACATACACACAGAGGATCCTGATGGCTGTGTGCCCTGGGGCAAGTTCCACAACCCAAGCCTCAGTTTCCTCATCAATAAAATGGGAACAACTGCATTTGTCTCAAGTTGTTCTGAGGATTAAAGAAGATAATGCACCAAACCGATCCGGAGCTGATAAGAGAGTGCAAGTTGTCTCTTCAAGGGCCAATGCCCACCTCATCCTCAGAGTTTAAAGAACTCTGATTGTCTGAATAATGCCTAGCAAGCCCCCTCCTGAAGTCACAAGAAATGAATCCCAAGGAATTCTAAGCCACTATCAGCAATCCTGGTTCTCTTCCCCAACGGCTGGTTTAGGGGGTGTATGTCAGACCCACCTGGCCAATGAGACCTAAGGAAAAGACCATGCAGGGGAAGGGAGGACTGTAGGAAGTTTCCTCCCCAATACAGAGAAAGAATAAATGTTCTCCAACAGGACAGCCTTTGGCCATAGTTCTGTGCAGATGTGATGTCTGGAGCCATGGCTGCCACCTGTGACTGTGAGGCAACTCATGAGAAAATACGAGGATAGCAGAAGAAAAAGGCAGGAGATGCCTGGGTACAGACAGCATTGTTGAGCTCTAGGACCACGAACTCCAGACAATGAATTATGTGAGAGAAGAATATCTTATTAATAAGTCAGATTTCGGCTGGGCGCAAGCCCTGTAATGCCAAGCAGCTTTTTGGGAGGAGCCCCCGAGACAAGGCTGTGATCAAGCACAGGTCCAGGAGAGGACAGAGAGAACCAATCCTGGCTAACACAAGTGAAACCCCGTCTCCTGCTAAAAGATAGCAAAAAAACGTAGAGGCCGGGGCGAGGTGGGGCCGGGCAGCCTGGTAGTCCCAGCTACTTGGGAAGCTGAGGCAGGAGACCATTGCGAGTGAACCCGGAAAGGGCGGAGCTGTGCAATGAGCTGAGATCGCGGCACGTGTGCACTCCCAGCCTGGGCCCCGATAGAGGCGAGGACTCCACCTGCAAAAAAAAAAAAAAAAAAAAAAAAAAAGAAGTCAGATTTCCCGTTATGTGTTATGTGCAGCCAAACGCATGTGTAACTGATTCAGCAGGGACTAAATCAACATTTTATTTTAAGCGGTAGAAAAACCTAGAGTTAGAAATGAAGACGTGTCCAAAGCAAAAATACCTTCCTGCCGTACACAATTATGTGTTCTTCCTGCTTTCCTGCTAAGGTACAAGGTGGGGGGTGCCTCCTGAAGTCAAGACAGGCTGTCACCATGCTCCAAGGTCACATCCTTGTCACAGATCTCTCCCGCACAAAGAGACCCACGCAGGCACACCCTCCTCCCCTTTCCCTGACCCAAGCCGAAGGTGAGCTGCCTTTCCAACCATCTCCTGGAAGTCATCCTCCTGCGTGGGCTCTAGTTACCCATCCTGTGTTCCCACACCAGGCCAAGCCACAGACAGGCTGCTGAAGTGGATGGACACATTCCATGGTCGGCTACAGCCTTTGATCCACATCCTCTCCCTGCCTCCACTAGCAACAAGATGCAGGTGCCTGGGGTTGGGGGGCTCAGAACAGAGTGACAGTGAGGCAGGCTACTCCGAGGGGCCTCTGGCCAAGCCCACAACTCCTCAGCCAGCACAGGCCACGAGAAAGCCCCCGGCATGCCCAGCACCAGCCGCCAACACTGGAAGTGGCTTTTACTGGTTCCTCCTCCTCCAGTCTCTAAATGCTGGAGTGTTCCAGGGTAAAGGCCTGAGCCTCCCGCATACCTGCCTCTTTCACAGCCTCCCAGCTCAGTCAACAGCAGCTCAAGCCAAAGGCTTTGGAGTCATTCTCCGCTCCTTTCTGTCTCTCACCTCCCACGCCCTACTCACCCATGAGCAACCCATTAGGTCCACCTTCAAAACA
This sequence comes from Rhinopithecus bieti, assembly GCF_001698545.2. NCBI lineage: Eukaryota > Metazoa > Chordata > Mammalia > Primates > Cercopithecidae > Rhinopithecus > Rhinopithecus bieti. Next base: position 571,717 of record NW_016825020.1, on the reverse strand, counting down.
TCCAGAATCTGACCACTTCTCCCGCCACCCCCACCACCCTGTTCTCAGCCAGCATCCTCCCCTGCCTGAAATTCTAGCATTGCCTCCTCCTGCCCTCCCTGCTGCCAGCCTCATCCCTAAAGTCTCCACACAGAGCCGGGGAGTCTGTATGAACTGAAGCCACATGCACTGCTCCTGTGCTCAGAGCCCTGCAGGGGTCCAGACCCTTCCAGGGGTGGACACGGCCTGGTATGGTCTGCCCACATGGCTTCCTCACCACTCCTCTCCCCTCTCACTCCATCCAGTCACCCTGGCCCTCTCTCTGCTCCCCAGACATACCCGGTTCGCTCTGCCTCAGAGCTTCTGAGCTGCTGCTCCCCAGATGTGGCCCGGGCTCGCTCCTCCCCTCCCTTATTAGCCCTCTGCTCAAATGTCCCCGCTCAGTACGGCCGTCCCTGACCTTCTGTGTAAACTGCACCATCCCGCCCATGTGAGGGGGCGATCCCCTGCCCCCGCTCCCATACCGTCCCCTCCACCACACCACACCTAGCACCAGCGGGCATGTAATGTATTCCACTTATTCTTATTTATTAAGTGTCTCTCCTATCCTCACGAGAATGTAAGATCTGGGAGAACAGGAGCTTCTGTCTGTCCTGTTCCCTGCTGTGTCTCTAGAACCAAAAACAGCCCCGATACATGGCAGGTGTTCAAAAATAATTTAAAAAAAAAAAAAGTTAAGCTAATGAGCTTTCTTGTCTAATTTCCCTACACTCTCTTCTAACCTGTTTCAGATATCACCCAAGAGCTGACAAGGAGCGAACTCTGCAGTGGGGGGCACCTGAGGTCTGGGTGTGTGTATATATAAAGCCTACCCTCTTCCCCGCCCATCCGATGGAAATCCCCATGGCATCTCACGTGCCCAAGGAGAAAGTCATTTTCCCCACACACTCTTGCCCATCTTCCCATCTCCAGAAACGGTATTTCCATCGGCCTACTGCACCCAAATCCCAGGGCTCATCCTTGATTCTCAACCATTCCCATAGCAGTGCTGCCCATCTCTTCCATCTCCAAATACCTCTCAGACCCAATGTCCTGTTGTCTCTGTGAGCCCACCCGCCCTGAGTGAGGCATGGGATTCACCCCTCGGAGCAATGCCTCCCCTGTGCTTTGACACCAACAGGCAGCTCTGGACACCGCAGGAGCTTGAGAAATAAGAGGCCTCAGAGACATCCACAGCAGTGAGAAGTGAGCAGCTCTGAGAGCCCTGGAACCCAGGCTCCTCTGGGCTCTGACTGAAGCCCCTAAACCATGAAAGAAGCTCCCACATGGCACCCCGTCACCTGTGTGCAGCCCATTCAGAAGGCGGGACTCTGTGCAGATTGCCAAACCCCCCCACCTCTGTTTGTTTCCTGGTCTTACTGGTCTGGTGGTCCCCAAATCCTTGCACAATTTCTTTAGTCTTCTATATTGCATGTAATCGTGGGCCACCCTGAATCTTTTGTGAAAGAGATGACCAATCATAGTAATAGTTACATTTATTGAGCAATTACTCTGTGTCAGGCACCATTCTAAGCACTTACACAATTATCTCATCGAAACCTCAAAACAATCTAAAGGGGAAGATACTGGTTTTAGCTTCATTCTACAACTGAGGCCCAGAGAGGCTGAGCAACTTGTCCAAGGTCACTGAGCTAGAAGTAGCGGGGCTAGGATTTGAACCCACATCTGTCTGGCTATAAAAGCATGAGCTCTGGGCTGACTGCATGTGATTCTCAGGAGGGCTGGGCAGTGCAGTACAATGGTTAGCAGCTCTGTGCTTCACAGACATGCAAATTGGAATTCAAATCCAGATATTTCAAGACCTCTCAGGACACAGGGTCCCGTATCATAGCAAACATATTAAAATGCACCCATATTTCACATTTGATATACTCTTTGGGCTAGACAACTTATTTTCAAGGATGTTTCTCAACTTTCTTTTGAAGTTATTTGGTGCCGAAAAACATTCACTTTAAAAATTGGCTGTGAGGCCGGGCACGGTGGCTCAAGCCTGTAATCCCAGCACTTTGGGAGGCCGAGACGGGCGGATCACGAGGTCAGGAGATCGAGACCATCCTGGCTAACACGGTGAAACCCCGTCTCTACTAAAATACAAAACTAGCCGGGCGAGGTGGCGGGCGCCTGTAGTCCCAGCTCCTCCGGAGGCTGAGGCAGGAGAATGGCGTAAACCCAGGAGGCGGAGCTTACAGTGAGCTGAGATCTGGCCACTGCACTCCAGCCCGGGCGACAGAGCGAGACTCCGCCTCAAAAAAAAAAAAAAAAATTGGCTGTGATTTATCAGACATATCGGGAATTTGTGCAACACGAGAAAATCCAGTCAGCAAATTGTTTTCGAATGAAGTTTTTACGAATGCTTAATTAACAATTGAGGCCAACATAAAGCTGCACTCTGTAGATGTTTAAACATTTATCCATTTTTATTTCACAGGTTTCTTCTCATCTTTGGGAGCCAATGTGTTCTTTTTACAGACCACAAATGGACATTCTTGAGGACTCCCTGAAAAATTCACAGAACCGAGGCACAGTGGATGAGTCCCAGCTTCGCCACTATGAAGCTGTGCACCCTTGGACCAGGGACTCTGCCTCTCTGGGCCCAGTTCCCCATCTGCAAGTAGGTTAGAGGACCCAACAGGATAACGCACAATGCCTGCTGGGGCCTTATCCAGGTAAGCATCCATGATCCTGAGCAATAAAGGAGAAGAGACAGGCAACAGGCCTGTATGCGGCACCTGAACAGAGCAAACACCTTTGGGATATTGCACCAAAACTGATGCATAGATTTTCTAAGCTTCTGGTCAGCCCCTACCCACTGGGAACTTTTTTGAAAGGAATAACCTGGCCAACCCCAAACAGAGGCTCCAGTTTGGTACCAGGATATAACTATCTTGGCCTAGTTTGCCCAAGACCATCCCAGTTTTAAAACTGAAAGAAAGCCCTAGCGTGGAAGCAACTCCGGGGTCTACTGTGGGATGAATGGATGAACAAAATGTGGTACAGACACACTGCTACGGTTTGAATGTTTTTTGTTCCTTCCAAAATTCATGTTGAAACGTGATCCCCAATGCAACCGTATTGAGAGGTATGGCCATCAGGAGGGGACTGAGTCAGGAGGGCATTAGGCATCCCTTAGAAATGGGTGTGAGGCAGGGAGTCTGCCCCCCCATCCCTTTCCCCACGGGAGGATACAGCAACAAGACGGCGTCTTGGAAGCAGACGGCAGCCTCTGACAGACGCCAAAGCTGCCGGCACCTTGGTCTGGAACTGCCAACCTCCCGAACTGTGAGAAGTAAGTTTCTGTTCTTTATAAATTACCCAGTCTCAGGTATTTTGTTATAGCAGCACAAATGGACTAACATACAATCAATGGAATATTCTTAAAAAGGAAGGAGATTCCAACATACGCTACAACATGGATGAGCCTTTAGGATGAATGCTAAGTAAAATGAGCCAGGCACAAAAGGACAAATACTGTACAATTCCACTGATATGAGGTAACCAGAGTAGTCAAGTTCATAGAGACAGAAAGTAGAATGGTACTCATCAGGACTGGAGGAGGGGGAGTAGGGAGTTGAATGGGAACAGAACTTCAGTGTGGGAAGATTAAAAGAGCTCCATGGATGGGTGGTGGTGACGCTTGCACAACGTTATCAATGAATTTAATGCCAATGAACTATCCACTTAAAAACGATCAAGATGGCCGGGCGCAGTGGCTCATGCCTGTAATCCCAGCACTTTGGGAGACCAAGGCGGGCAGATCACGAGGTCAGGAGTTTGAGACCAGCCTGGCCAACATGGTGAAACCCCGTCTCTCTAAAACTACAAACATTAGCTGAGTGTGCTGGCGTGCACCTGTAATATCAGCTACTTGGGAGGCTGAGGCAGGAGAACTGCTTGAACCTGGGAGGCAGAGGCTGCAGTGAGCTAAGACTGCACTACTGCACTCCAGCCTGGGTGCCAGAGCAAGACTATCTCAAGAAAAAAAAAAAGATCAAGGTGGTAAATTTTATGTTCTGTGCAGTTTGCCACAATTAAAAGCAGTAATAGAAAATTTTTAAACAAAACAAAAAGCCCCACACTGACAGACAAAGCAGAACACTGGTCGCACACCCCTGAGGAGGCCCTCACCTGAGCCAGCAGCCAGTCCACCAGCTTGCTCCCGGGAAGTACCGACTTGTAGGTCTTCAGGTGGTAATCACGGTCTCTGTGGAGAAGGTGAGCGCACAGTGAGCAGGGCAGGGCAGGGAGGACAGAGGTGGGGGTGGTCCTGACTTCCCTGCTGGACGTGCCCACGAATCAAGGATCTCCAGATTCTCTAGGCACTGGGCAGGGGTCCGAGTCTCAGCCCAGACTTCACACGTCACTTGCAGTGTGACCAAGGGCAGGGCTGTTCCAAACCAGGCGTCCTTCCACCTACAGAGTGGGAGGCAGGAGGCAGCAGCTCCAGGGCTCTGGAAACTTTCTGTCTCTAGCCCAGGCGATCTCAGCTGGGGGTGATTTTGCCCTCAGGGTATGTCTGGAGACATTTTTGGCTGTCATGACCTGCAGGGGCTTGGGCAGGGGTGCTGCTGGCATCCCGTGTGTAGAGGCTGGGGATGCTGCTGAAGATCCTACAAAGCCAGGACAGCCCCCAACAGAGACTTATCCTGGTTAAGATACCACCGGCGCCGAGGCTGGGGAGCCATGTTGACTCTCACAGAGTGGCAGGGGAGACCCTCCATTCTTTCCTTTCCTTTTTTCCTTTTGTTCTGTGGTTGGCATTGATGTGTTTAAACCAAACCGACATGGAAAGCCCCTGCAAGGGGCTGGTGTGGTCTATCAGGGCCGAGCAGCGCAGAAGCCTGTGAGTTTCACGGTTCTTTCCTGAGGTAACTGCCCTGGCCTGTGACAGCATCTGAATCCCTGCCTAGCCTGGGTCCCATGGGTTCCGCTAACCTTGCAGCCAAACTGCAACAACTTCTCAGCCTCTGAAGCCGACAAAAATGAGCTTCTGTGGCCAGTCCATGTCAAGGCTGATAAAGTCTTGTTGGAGGATTTCTCTCAGGTTTTAGGATTTGGGTGGGGGGGGTCTGACAGGCCCCACGTGCAGTTGGTGGGTGTCTGCTACCTTCCCCAGCTGCTCCTATCTTTGAGGCTGGCAGAGGAGCCCCACCTGCCTTCTGGGGCTTGCATAAGAGCAGCAGCAGAGGAGCCCGGGAGGGCAGAGGCAGGATGGCAGATGAAAGTGGTTCCCTGCGCCTGACCTCCCACGGGGCCAGCAAATGCCAGGAAATGGTCCTTCCTCTCCACTCTTCGGAGAGGTGATAAGAGCTATCAGGTCAGAGGAACAGAAAAATCTGCAGCTGGGATAAGAATCAGGTCACCCTCTCTCCCTTCATCCACAACTGTGAGCTTTGTGGTAAAGAGAATAACCAATCACTGGCATTCATTATACAATGCCAGGAGCCATTCAAAGCATCTTCCGTGAATTTAATCCTCACAACAACCCAAGAGGTGAGAGCTATTCTTATGTCCACTTAACAGATGCAGAAACAGAAGCAAAAGAAGTTAATCATCTTTCAACATTCACTGACAAGCTTTTACTGAGTCCCTAGACCTCCACTCTCCAATAGGTAGCCATTTTAATTTAAATTTCAATCAATTAGGCCAGGCACGGGGGCTCACACCTGTAATCCCAGCACTCTGGCAGGCTGAGGCAGGCAGATCACTTGAGATCAGGAGTTCAAGACCAGCCTGGCCAACATGGTAAAACCCCATCTCTACTAACAATAAGGAAATTACCCAGGCATGGTGGTGCACGCCTGTAATCCCAGCTAGTTGGGAGGCTGAGGCAGGAGAATCGCTTGAATTCAGGAGGCAGAGCTTGCAGTGAGCCAAGATCGTGCCACTGCACTCCAGCTTGGGCAACAGAGCAAGACTCCATCTCAAAAAAATATATATATAAAATACATATATAAATACATTTATATATAATATAAATACATATATAAATACATTTATATATAATATAAATACATATATAACTACATTTATATATAATATAAATACATATATAACTACATTTATATATAATA
>NW_016825020.1:513545-564799 GCF_001698545.2 Rhinopithecus bieti | reverse complement strand
AAGGAAGGAAGGAAGGAAGGAAGGAAGGAAGGAAGGAAGGAAGGAAGGAAGGAAGGAGAAGAAGAAAGAGAAGGAAGAAGGAAGAAAGAAGAAGAAAGAAGGAAGAAGAAAGAAGAAGAAGAAGAAGGAGGAGGAGGAGGAGGAAGAAGAAAGAAGAAGAAGAAAATTAAAGGGAAGAAAGGGAGCTGATATGGTTTGACTGTGTCCCCACCCAAATCTCATCTTGAATTGTAGCTCTCATAATTCCCATATATTGTGGGAGGGACCCAGTGGGAAACAACTGAATCGTGGGGGCAGGTCCCCCATACTGTTCCTGTGGTACTGAGTAAGTCTCACAAGATCTGATGGCTTCATAAGAGGAAACCCCTTTCACTTGGCTGTCATTTTCCTTTTGCCTGCCATGGAAGACATGCCTTTCACATACCTCCATGATTGAGAGGCCTCCCCAGCCACGTGGGACTGTGAATCCATTAAACCTCTTTTTCTTTATAAATTACCCAGTCTTGGGTATGTCTTTATCAGGAGCATGAAAACACACTAATACAGAGGACATAAAGTACCAGGTTGGTGACCCTTTATGAAGGTGGGCAGGGAAGACCCCTGTGATATGCAGGCATTTGAAGGAAGTGAGGGAACCAACATGAAGGTATGCAGAGGAAAAGCATCCTGAGCAGAGGGAACAGCAGGCACAAAGGCCCTGAGGTGGAGCCCATTATTATCCCCATTTCACAGAGGAAACAGTTGAGGCACAGAGAGGTTAAGTAACTCTGCCCAAGGTCACACAGCTGCTAACTAGGAGGCAGGTTCAAGTTCAGTCTGTCTGGCTCCAGAACTGACACCCTGCATCACTGCACTGCAGTGCTTCCCATAATTTAATTCACTTAATCCTAACGACAAACCTAAAGGATAGGTGCCATTGCAAGCCCCATTTAATGGAGGAGACTGTGGTTCTGAGAGGTTAAGTTGCCGGCCCAAGGCCACACAGCTGAGAAGAGGTAGAGGTGAAAGTGGAGCTTGGAAAGAGTAACTTACTTGATCACCGGGGTGTAGAGGCTGTGAAGACGGCAGTAAAGCCTCACACCCTGAAAGAAAAAAGGGGAGGAATTCTGGGATCAGGCCACATCCTTCACGAGCCTCCAAATCCAGGCTGATGGGAGAGATGGCTTCCAGGACCAGGACGGGGCAGGGCAGGGTGATGAGGGCAGGGGTGAGGTGGGGGCAGTGGAGGAGGCAAACAAGCCAAGGGGCACAGTTCTGCTCCGAGGTGAACTCAGGGTGGAGGTAAACGAGGCCAGCTGAGTCAGGGTCATGGGGGCGGAGGGCCCCTACCTTGGACATGATATCCTCCAGCTCACTTCGGGCCTTGTAGGTGCCATCGTCGTAGCGGAAACGATACATCACCTGTTCATTCTTGAACTGGTGCTTGTCGGAAACTGGAGAGAGAGGAGGACCTGTGAGGCTGGGCACGCCCCCTCGGCCCCTCCTGGCCACGCCCACCAGTATCAGCCTTCACACTATCGGCCACGCCCCCTCAGCCCCTCCCGGCCATGCCTACCAGCATCAGCCTTCACTGCCCGCCACGCACCCTCGGCCCCTCCCAGCCACACCCACCAGCCTCAGCCATCACTGCTGGCCAGGCTTTATGCTGGGCAGTTTCACTGAAACCCCACGAGGTGGGTGCTATGACTTCCCCATTTTGCACATGAGGATACGCCATCCTCCTGCTACGTGCAGGGCCCTGCTGAGACTCACAGCTTGGGGTGGGGCATCTGCAGGGTTGAGGGACCCAGAAATGCCCCGATCCAGCCTGCACTGGGACCCCTCTGGCTGAGCATGTCCTTGTATCTAGATCACCCATGGATGGGTGGGGACAAGCATGCTGGGGCCTGAGACCACACTGCTGAGATTTACGGAGCCATCTCTATCCCACAAAGTCATCCTTGATGCTTCAGATACATTAGCAATGCCTATAAAGCCCTAACCCTCAAGATATCAATCACCTCACTCCTACACTGGCCCGAACCGCCTTCGCCTCCCACCTGCACTATCACAGCAGCCTCTTTGCGTGGCTCCCTGCTGTCACCCTTGGTCCCAACAGTCTCCACAGGGCAGCCAGAGGAATTCTGTTAACATGTTCATCCAAGCAGGACTTTCCTCTATGCAGAGGTCAGCAACAGCTTCACAGCTCACTCAGAGTAAAAGCCAAAGACCCTACAATTTTCTATAGGATCTGCTCTCGCCTCCTGGACTCTCCCATCAGTCCTGTGCCCTCTGACCTCGTCTCCTACCATGCCCCCTCCTCACTCTGAGGCAGCCACACTCCCTCCGTGCTATTCCCTGCACAACCCACTTAGACTCTGCCTGAGGACTTTGCACTGGCTGTTCCCTCTGCCTGGAACCATGCTGCCCACCTGGGTCCCTCCCTCACTGGTGGCTCAGGTCCTGGTTCCAATGGCACCATCTCAGTGAGGCCTTCCCCATCTCCCCTATTCAAATGTGAACCCCAACACCACACTCTTTACCCTCCTTCCCTAGCACCTATCATGTTTTACTATCTTGCTTTGTAAAGATCTTATCGTCCCCTCCAACTACAAGGTCGGCTCCATGACGACAGCTTGTCCTCCTCCCGTTCTGTGGTGTGAACAGTGCCTGCCACATTATAGGCACTCAATAAATATTTGCTGAATAACTAAAAGTTAACCAAAGGGTTCTTGACATTTCTTGAAAGGATAAAAGATTCTACTCCCCTGTCCCCAGCTTTCTGAGGTGTCCCTGATTTGCTGGTGCCTAAGAGGCAATTTTACAAGGGCATCCACGTTCCTGCGGGCCGCACTGTGCCCAGAAAACAAGGTGGCTGCACGAAAGGGTAGGAGCCGCCTGAGTTACTGGAAACGTGGCACAGTTGGGGTCTGACCTGTTCCTACCCCTTAGCCCGGCTGGGCCCAGTCCTCCACTCACCATGGTGGATGATGCCATTCTCCAATAGGGCTTGGCCCAAGTTGACTCCTTCTTCCGTCTTGCTGATTTCACCAATTTCTAGGAGCCAGGCAACGAACTCACTGCCAGGAACACAATATGTGGTTGAGAGGATTTCCCAATGCTGGGATCACAGGGACAAGCACTCAGCTGGCCTGGCCACATCCACCCCTGGGAATGACAGCTAGACCTTCCCACAGGGAAGCCGAGCTTAGGAGTCTATAGCCCTTGGGGTTTTACTGAGGCTTCATGCTTCTCTTATTACCAACAGCAGAGAGAAGAGTGTGACCAGATTCCAGGTCTGCGTCAGGCTCACTGGATAGATGGATGCATGGATGGATGGATGGATGGATGGATGGATGGATGGACGGACGGACGGACGGATGGACGGGAGGGAGGGATGGAGGGAGGCTGGGCAGGCAGGTTGGTGAATGAGTGACTAGATAGACGGATTACTGGATGGATGGATAGATGGATGGATGTCCGGCCAGACAGCCAGCCAGCACATGGGCAGGTAGGTAAGTGGGTAAGTGGATGATTGAACAGACAGACGACTTGATATGGGGTGGATGAAGAAGAGAGTGAGCAGATGGGTGGATGGGTCAGGGATGGATCACAGATGGCTGGATGGGGTGGTGGCTGGACAGATGAACAGAGGGAGTGGACAAATATGCAGGAAGAAATAATAGGGGGGCCAGAAGGATGATGGTGGGGAGTCAGGAGAGCTAACAGTGATGAAACCATGTCATTTCCATATTCAAAAGCCTCCCACAGGCTCATTATTCAGAAAAAAATTCCAAATCTTCCCACATGGACATAAATAAGGCCTAGCATGACCCACTCCCACCCTGACTGATCTCACCCCCAATACCTCTCACTAGTTACGCCTTAGCCACACCTATCATCTTTCTCTTATTCAAAAATACCAGACTCCTCCCTGCCTCGGGGCTGTTGCACTTGCTGTTCCTTCTGCCTGGAAACGCCCTTCCTCAGCTCTTCATGCAACTGTTCCTTCTCATCCTTCAGGTCTCAGCACAAACATCACCTCCTCAGAGAAGCCTTCGCTGACTACCTCATTTAAAATGGTCCCCGACCCCTATCCCACCCATCACATCTCTGTGTTGCTTCCTTTTTCGCACTTTTCACTGTCTGAAGTGGTCTTGTTTACAGATTTATTTCATCTCCCCCAACCAGAATGTAATGACATGAACAGAACGTTTTCTCTGTCTTATTCATGGCACTATCCCAGCACCTACCAGAGGGCCTGGTGCAGAGCGGGACTCAATGATCATTTACGGAACAAATGAAGGAACGAACCATCCAACAGAAAGGAATGTTCTGGGCCAGGGGCGGTGGCTCACGCCTGTAATCCCAGCACTTTGGGAGGCCGAGGCGGGCAGATCACGAGGTCAGGAGATCGAGACCATCCTGGCTAACATGGTGAAACCCTGTCTCTACTAAAACAAAAAATTAGCCAGGTGTGGTGGTGGGCACCTGTAGTCCCAGCTACTCGGGAGGCTGAGGCAGGAGAATGGCATGAACTCAGGAGGCAGAGCTTGCAGTGAGCTGAGATTGAGCCACTGCACGCCAGCCTCGGCGACAGAGCAAGACTCCGTCTCAAAAAAAAAAAGAAAAAGAAAGCAATGTTCTGAGGTCAGCAGGAAGGTCTCGGGGAGACAGAAGTGCTCCCAGGCCAGAGGAAAATAGGCAGCTTTTCCAATTCCCACATGACTGCCCGGTGGGGAGAGGCTCAGCCGGGGCCCCAGGTCCTAGCTCTTGCGGGTGCTTCTCAGGCTCAGCCCAGAGCTCAACCCACTCAAAAACTCAGCAGGAAAAGGGAGAGCCTGGAATGGGACTGTTTCCGCCGAGGCAATCTGTGTTCAATGAAAGCAGGTGGCAGCTGGCCAGGGCCTGAGCACCCTGCTTATCGAAACCAGCTGTCCTGCCTCCAATTACAGGGCCAGAGGGGGGCAGGGCTATTTTTAGCTTCCTAGTGTTTGGCAGAGCAAAGACCTGTCTCGGTGTGTAGGTAGCGGTGTATGCTGGAGCATTCAGAATGCCCTGGCTGGAGGCAGAGTGGGGTGCAGAAGAAATGCATCTGCTTTGTGGGACAGGGGCCCTGGGTGGGGAGGGGATTGTTCTGGGTCCTGTCCACCACCCCCAGTTCCATTCTCAAAGTCTTGGAACTCAGGGACAGGGAGAATGTTGCCAGCAGCTGAAGGAGGGGAACAGAGGTTTGAGTGCCCACTCTCGGAAGCTGGCGACCCGGCGTCTGGTGGCCCACCAGCTGTCTAATTGGGGGCCACGTCTGGCACTGATCAGCAACTCTGTAGCCAGGGTTAGGGGCCAGGAAGTATCCCACAGCAGCTGCTGGGACAGAAGAAGACAGCCCAGAGGACAGCAACTCTGCCCTATGTTTCTGCCCAAACTGGGTCTTGCCACCTTCTGGTGGATCAAGGAGGTGGGCAAAGCTGGGCAGGTCCTTGTATCTCTCTGGGCCTCATCAAGGCTCACCTGGCAAGTGGCTCGCTCAGTCACCTTCTGGATTTAGCAGGCAAAATTTCTAGTCATATGCAATCCTGAGCTGGGAGGCAGTATGCAAAAACCCAATCAAATTCATCTCTAGGGCAGGGGTCTCAAACTTGTCAACAAGCAAAACAGGCCAAGAGGAGACTGTGCGGAACCAGCCAGCACCTGCTGTGTCTAAAGCTGGCAGTTACTCTTCAGTGTAGCCCATCGTGGCCCATTATGTTAGAAGATGAACGCATCTAACAGCTTCTCAGGAGAGTGAGGAAATCCAGCATTTCCTGTGAAATCTCCCCATCACTAAATGTTCATATTGAGTCCAACATTTTCTGAAAGCACTACATGGGCTGAGGAACACATGTCTGCTAACTTTATTAGGTCAGTGGGGCACCGCTAGCCACCTCTGGGGTACAGGGGAGTGTTCTGGGCAGAGGGATCAGTGCGCAGAGAGGCCCTGAGAGGTAAGGTCAGGAAACCAGCGATCTGCCAGTGGGGAGGGGTGCTGGGGTGCAAAGGGCAGCTAGGTCCAAGCTCCCAGAAAGACGCAGCTCGGGACAGTGTGAGGAGAGCTGGAGACACAGGGAGAAGGCAAACTAGCTTGATGGGGAGTTTGAGAGTCAGGGATGGCGGGGTGAGTTGAGAGTTAGGATATGTCAGCTTTCATCCCTCCTTCCTTCCCACCTCCTAGAATCATTCACCCAGTAAACATCTACTTAGCCTACCATGCGCCACAGCCAGGGCAAGGCACAGGGAATACACAGTGAAATGTCTCTGCAGTCTTCCTAAGAAAGCTGCCTGAGCTCAGGCCCAAGGTACCACTTATGACCCAGCACAAGAATCCCCTTTTCTTTGCCTGATGCCTCCATGGGCCGTGGGCTCCAAGAGGGTAGGGACTGGGGGGTACCCACTGGAATACCCATCCCTGTGACTCCACAGCTCAGGGATGCCTCCTGGAGATGACAATGTTGGACAAATCCTTACCGACCCTCTCGTGCATGCTAACACCCTGCACCTGTGGGGACAGGTGACCAAGACACCAAGGCCCCTTCCACCTTGGAGCCTTCCCTCTGGCAGACATCCATAACCGAACGGCATCTAATCTATGCCAAGGGTGAAACCCAAGGCCTTCTTTTTCCAAGAAGCTTTTCCTGATGGCCCCCGCCACACACGCCTCGCCACACCTGGTCACCCTGAGCTCCGACAGCTCCACCAGCACCCTCAATCTGGGCCAGGGTGACGAGTGACATCCTCAACTCACTCCACTACCGAGACTCCTCCAGTGGCTTCCCAGAGCACCAAGATGGAAATGTGAGCTGCTTGCCAAGGCCCTGCCTGAGGTGACCCCCTTTAACTGCTGGGGCCACATCTGCTCCTCTGACCGCTCACTTCCAGCCACAATGGCCTCCTGCTGTTCTGCCATCACTCACAGCTTACCCCACTCTCAGGGCTTTTGCACCTACTGCTTCCTAGGCCAGGAATGTCGTTCCCTACACCCTCTCATGGCTGGCTCTTGCTTGTCTTTCAGATTGTGGTTAAATGTCACTTCCCCTGAGAGGTCCTGACTGCCCACCCTGCTGAACTAGCCCCATTTCCTCTTGTCCTGACTTCACCTAAGTATTTCCTTAGCGCATTCAGCAAGTGGCTGAAATTCCCTTCTTTCTGATTCCTTTTCTGTTGTCTGATTTCCCCCACTGGATGCTTACCTCTATGAGGGCAGGGACTTCATCTGTCCTATTCCCAATTGGCACATAGCGGGGACTCGGTAACACTGAGTGATGAATGAATGAGTGAATCTGTTTTGTCTCCCCTGCTAATGTGAGGATGCCAGAGGGCACAGTGCTCCCCGAAGGACACCCTCCACATTAATACACAGATTTTATTCCTTGCTTTTTAAATGTGGCATCTAAGAGTTTTTTCTCTGAGCGGGGCAGAAAGAGGCCCCTCCTTCATACACTCATCATGCACAGCCAGTACAATTCCCACGTGTTTCACCAGCACTGTGCTGCACAAGTCACGTGTGTTCTCTCACTGCATCCTCTGACAGTCCTCAGAGGCACGTTTTATTATCTCCCTTTAACTGATCATTCACCGAGGCTCAGAGAGGTTAAGAAACTTGCCCAATGTCACACAACTAGAAAGGGAGCAAACCAAAACTTGAGTCCAAATCTAACTCAAAGCCCAACCCTTGAGGGTGATGAAGACAAATTAGGCCGGGTGCAGTGGTTCAGGCCTGTAATCCCAGCACCTTGGGAAGCCAAGGCGAGAGGATTGCTTGAAGCCAGGGGTTTGAGACCAGCCTGGGCAACAAAGCAAGACCCCCATCTGTACAAAAAATAATAAAAATTTGCTCTAGAAGCCTGGCGCAGTGGCACACACCTGTAGTGTCAGCTACTCAGGAGGCAGGAAGATCGCTTGAGCCCAGGAGTCTGAGGCTTCAGTGAGTTATGATCACACCACTGTACTCCAGCCTGGGCAACAGAGCGAGACCCTGTCTCCAAAACCAAAAGATAAATCAGACACTTTTATATTCATGCAGTTCCCTAATGGTGGAGACAGATGTAGAGAGAGGAACTGCTAGGGAAAAATAAAATGTGCTGAGTAGAAATAAAAATGAATAGACGAGGCAGAGTACAGTGGGAGACAGCACCAGTGTGGCTTTGTGATCTTGTACAGAACCCTTCCCCTCTCCGTGCCTCAGTTTCCTCACTTTTAAAATGGGGATAATGGCAGTGCCTGTTTCACGGTGTTGTGTGGGGATTAAAAGACAGGGGCGAACATCAGTACATGCAGCAAAGGGCTTGATCATTATCTCGGTGGCTACCAAGTCCTTCCACCCCGGAGGACCAGGGGGGCATCTTGGACAAGAAGACTCAGTAGTGGAACCCTGGCGGGGGTAGCAGGATCACAAACCCTAGGGCTGTGTGTAGAGCAAAGCCGTGCAGGAAGAAGCGTTTATCAGAACAATCTCCTGCAGAAAGGCTGGCCCTTTCAGACCTGCAGTTACAAAACAAGCTGCAATCCTGGCTCCATTTCAAATGGGCAGTAAAAGAAATCTCTCTAATCCTTCCTGAGGAGGCAGAACACTCCTCGAAGTTCTGATCACAGACAAGCTGCCTCATCGGTCCGGACTGGGCAGTTTGGCAGAAGATAGGAAGGTTCTCCGGCCCCAGGGGGCCCGGAAGCAGGCCCCTCCTGAGAGAAAAACCTCCTTTCCTGTGGGATTAGGAGTTGGCTGAAAAGGCCAGCCAGGCTGCCCCGTCCTGCCCCGCCCCGCCCCGCCTGGCCCAGCCAGCAGGACTCCAGGGCCCAAACTCTCCTCTCCATGGAAGCTCAGAGTTGGAATTTCTGATCCTTGAGGGCAACAGGGCACTGAGTCCAAGGCACCCTGCAGGTCTGAACCCTCCCACCTGCTGCCCCTCCACCACAAACCTCAGGCCATGAGTGCCAGCTGTCCCCAAGTCTGCACTTGGCCTCCGTGGCCTGCACAACATCCATACTGCACCCTGAATGTCTATCAGCATTTCAATCTCCACCGGGCTCCTGCTCCTTCCCAGGGACCTGCTCCTGCCTCCCCGCCTCTTCCTCCCCCTATCTTCTGGAGGAGCACCACCTTCTCGCCAGCAGCTCCACTCAGGGTCTCTGCCCCCTCCTCCTTCCAATGCCATCATCGGGCCCCAGGGCCCAGGCCTGCCTCTTCTCTCCCTTCAGGTTCCCTTGTGCAGTTCAGGCCATCTCGTGGCTTTAAAGACCATCTAACGCCATATCTCATGTGTAGGTCCCCAGTGCAGACCTTTCTCCCCAAGTCAAGATTTTGCATCCAACCAACAAGCCCACATCTCCACCTGGGTGTCTATCAGTCTGACCGTAACCTGTCCACAACTGCACTGGTGGGCTTCCCACTGCCCCCTGCAGCCTGCTTCTCCCGCCGTCTTCTTCCCCTTCTCAAAGGAGCAACTCCAGCTTTCCAGTGCCTCGCAGTCCTGAACTCCCTTTATTTTTCCACCCCATCAGCAAATGCTGTTGCCTTCCAAGTTATCCAAAACACAGCCACTGCTCCCCGCGTCCACAATGACCATCCCGGCTCAAGCATGGCCCACGCAACCTCTCACCTGGTCCACAACACTGTGATAAAACGGCAGCTTTTACCCTAGGCCTCTGCAAAGGCTTTAGGAAGTGGAGGCAGTTTAAGTCCTTACATTCTAAATAAAGTTCCCGCATTGCCGGCAAACTTCTCTCCCCAGCTGCACCACAAGTTTCATGAGGTTGCAAGTCCTTGGCACTGTCCTTTCCGGAGTGTCTAGTACGTTGTAGGGCCTCAAAACAGCCTGGTCATTTTACAAGGACTGGATTTCTTCTGCCTCTCCCATGCCCCAGCCCTCACCCTGAGGTGACCTGAGTGTAAGAGCCAGCCTGTCACACCTGTGTTCTGACCCCTTTGAACCCCAGTTATAAAATGGGGCTGTATTTCCCAAACAGAGAAAGTGGAGGCTCTGAGCACTGAGAAAGTTATAGAAGCTTCCCTTGCCCCTCACATGTAACTCAGGAAGAGAGGCCTTACGAGACACCCTCCCTGCCGACACCCTGACCTGGGACTCCCAGCCTCCAGAACTGTGAAGCAATACATTTCTGTTGTTTAAGCCACACAGTTTTGTGCGACTTTGTTATGGCAGCCCCAGCCAAAAAAAAATGGGGTGGGGGTGCCTACCTTTATTCTTCCAGTCCTTAAAACACCTTTGTAATCAATTACCTGTGTTCAATACCTCCCTGCTTGAAATACCTAGAGTGGCTTCTCTTTTCCCAAGTGCTACAGCAGCATTTTTCAAACCGTTGGTGCTTTGTGAAACAATGTCATGGGTCTTGCCAGCATTAATTTTGAAATGAATGAAGAAGCAACTTGAACAGAACAGAAGGAATAGAACAGAATAGAAACAGATATTCTCAGAGTGGGATCAAGCACAGTAAGCTCTGTGAAACCTCAGCTTCAATCATATATTACATGAATGGGCGTACCAGATCACAGTGGAAAACTTATGTCTGGTAGCGGGTTGAAAGACCTGATTTAGGGACCCCACTAGCCTTCTTGACCTCTGAGGGCTGCTCCATGAGGATTCAGGTCCTTTTGTGGCTCTGGCCAGGATGGCCCCTGGGCAGGGCCAGGCTGCATGGGTGGATGGGGATGATCTGCCCCACCTCCAGCGGAGAGCCCAGGGACCCAGGGAGTTCAGGGTGAAGCCACTCACTTGCCAAGAAAGCACTTGGGGACAGTGCTCAGCTTTCTCCGGCGGTCCTTGATGAGGTTCACCTTCTTGTTCATCATCATGTGGTACAGCTTCTCCCCCTTCTCCGCAATCATGACGTAGGCATCACGCTCCATGCCCAGCTTCAGGCCTGCACAGGGGCACGGTCAGCACTGGAGAGAGCACCAGACCCAGGGCAGGGAGGGGTCGGGGGGAGACAAGGGGCAGGCCCACAGCTCCTGAAAGCTGGCCTGCCACCTGGCTCCCCACCTGCCCCCCACCACCACCACGCCAGCAGCACCTAGAGGGCACCGACTGTCACTGCCCTAGACACCTGCCAATGACACCTCAAAAACACCATTTTACAGACAGCAAAGCTGAGACCCACAGAGGTTAAGTCCTGGGATAATAGGGGGTCATGCCTTCAACCCAGGAATCAAGCTCTACAGCTATGTTCTTAATCACTTTCCTATGTTGCTTCCCCAACCCGAGGGTGGGTTTCCAGATTCACAGGTTATCAGAAAACTTGTCAGTATCTTCATTCCAGCCCAGTGATAAAAGTCTGGTCATTCTTCTAGCCAACACTCACAGGACCTGACCCTAATCTCTGCCCACATTTTTCTATTTTGACTCCCATCTAATTTTGACAACAGCAAATGCTTTTATAGCACCTACTACATGACAGTACTCCTCATGAGAAACCCATAATAATAAGGTGCCATAATTATCCCCATTTTACAGATGAAGAAACTGAGGTCCAGAGAAGTTCAGTTCTGTGCCCAAGGTTGCCCAATTGGAAGTGGTGAAACCAGAATTTAGACCCAGGAAGTTGGTTCCAGATTCGTGCTCGTGACCACTGTGAACCCAGTCCTGAGTTCAGGATGTGGATAACACCCAATTCTAACCACCAAGACCCACTTGGGCCACACCCCCACCCATGATCCCATGTGCCCAACAAAGACCACAAAGATACTGATCGGCCTCACCTAGGCCACATCCCTGAACCCTATCCCAGTCCTGACCACACACTCAGCCCTGATCAATTTCAGAGGTCACAACCCTGCCTAACCAGGCCCCCAGTTCAGTGGTTTATCTGGCCTAATATCATTTTAATAAGTGTTGATGCAACATTTAGGATCAGAAAATGTCACCTAAAAATTTAGATGTCTAGCTTCTCTAGACAAATAATCCATGGATTTGGCCCCACTGAGCCCATATTCCTGAGAGAGGGTGGTGGCTTGTCTTGGGTGGAAGTAGGGAGAGGAGAGGAGAAGCGGATGGGTATGACATATATGCGAAAGGCAGAGTTAAAGGGACTTGATCTATTGAATTTGAGGAGCAGGTGTTGCAGGGGAGACCAGGGATGATACGAACAGTCTGACTCGGAACTGTGGGGCGAAGGGAGGAGCCACTGACTGATACACAGAAGTCAAGGGGAAGAGCAGGTTTGGAGCGGAAGGCCTGGGGAAATGAAGAGCTGTGATTTAGACACAGCAAGTATGAGCATCTGCGACACCTCCAAGTGGCAGTTTCAAGGAAGCAGGATATACATCTGGAGGCAAATGAGGCCCAGTTTCCTCCTCAGTAAAACTGGGAGGTGGGGAGGTTTTTTAGGGTTATGTGTCAGATTTTGAAATGTGCTCAAATCCAAGACCTCTTGTAGCAGCATTACAACCCTCTACAGCAGGAACTTGGATCTCCATTTATCAGATGAGATCACTGAGGTCTGGGAAGCTGGAGTAATTTGTCCCAAAACACACCAAAGCCTCCTTTTCCCAGCCTGGTGGTCTCTGCACAAAACAGCCCGGTGCTTCCACACAGTTGTTGCATGCCCACCCCCAAGCCCACCCTCCAATTATATCCAGCCCCTGTACTTCCTCATATGAACTGCTTTAGGGGTGCCTGTGCCCAGAGGGACTCCTGACTGAGGTTAATGGGCAGCTCCAATGGACCCTCCTCCTAGAATTAAATTCAGTGAATGTCAAAGAAAACCTCAGGTGCAGGGCATAGGGCTATGTGCAGGAAAGGGGAGCATCTTGAGTCCTAATCCTTAAGGGTGAAGACCTTCAGCAAGACCCTTCTATTGGGCCTCAGTTTCCCCATTTGTCTAATGGGCAATCTCTGAGGTACCACCAAGCTGGAACAGTCCCAGAGCTCCATGTCCCTTCAAATACCTGCTTCTTGCAGCTCTGATCCTCCCTAAAAGGACCCTATGCCTCTTCCCTAGACACAGCCCCCACTCAGAAGAAGCCACGCATAGCTCAGGGATCCCAGGCGAGCCCCCAAAGCCGCCACTCACTCTCGCGCTGCTCCCGCTCGCGGATGATGGCGTCCAGCCACTTCTGCTTCTCCTCCGCCGTCTTGGCCATGCAGACAAACCACTTGTTCTTGGCCGTGTTGTGGATCTTCCAGCCGTTGGTGACGGTATAGCCATTGCTGTGGTAATCCGCTGGTGGGGGCAGGAGGCAAAGGTGCAGCAGACACTCAGCCGCGTGACCCTCAACACTCCCCATTACCAAGCCTTTCCATCCCAGCACAGGGCAGGGCCCTCGCCTGCATCAGGATGGGGAGCTGGACTTCCAGCCCTTTACTCACTCACTTCTTATCCTTGTCCAGTGGACAAGGAAGACCTTATGCAAACAAAGACCCCTCTCAACCACTCAATGACAGGGGACTTCATTTTAAGACTTTGCATCTAGGCACAAACACAGCAGTGACTCATGGGGAGACACTTGCCTGGAGCCCCAAAATGCTTCCTGGGCTCCTCCCATCTCACTCGGGCACTGGAGTTACTTAAAACCTTAGTGCCAGACTGACAAGCCAAGTTAAACATGGGACCCCTACCCAATGCTGGCTGGGATGGGACCTGGAAAACCTCTCAAACAGGCTGGCATGATCTAGGGAAGCGAAAGCCTGAATCTGAGGAGGGCTCCACAGGCTTCATGAGACTGCCAAAGGGGCTTGTGGCTCAAAACCAAGCAAGAACCCCTGCTGTGGACAAGCTCAAAAGCACACATACTAGGAGATGCTCACATGAGCCCTCACAGCGTCACTGTGCATGACCGTGAGCAGTGGAAACAGGCCAAATGTCCATCACCCAAAGAATGGATGAAGCGTGGAACGTTCACGTGATGGAACACTCTGCAGCAACGGAAACCAACAGGCTGCAAACAGCTACATGCAGAGACATGGATGAACCCCACCAACGTGGTGTTGAGTGAAAGAAACAGTGTGTTTAAAAAATGTAGATCATATTTTTGGGGCAGGGAGACAAGGTGTCGCTCTGTCGCCCAGGCTGGAGTGCAGTGGTGAAATCATGGCTCACTGCAGCCTCGACCTCCTGGGCTCAGACAATCCTCCCACCTCAGCCTCCCCAGTAGCTGGGACCACAGTTGTACGCCACCATGTCCAGCTAGTTTTTGTATTTTTTGTAGAAACAGGTTTTCTCCATGTTGCCCAGGCTGGTCTCAAATTCCTGGGCTCAAGCAGTCTGCCCACCTCAACCTCTCAAAGTGCCAGGATTACAGGCGTGAGCCACCACACCCAGCCACCATATTTTATGACCATTTAAGTAAAATGGTCATGACCATTATATGACCAGGTGGGTTGTATATATATACATGTATATATAATCACATATATGTAAAGCCACTTAAACTCATGTAATCATATAACCACTTATATAAGGTTCAAAAACAGAAATTTTAATTAAAATGTTTAGTCATAAATGCTTAGGAGATAAAATGTTTTTAAAAAGCAAGAAAATGATCATCACAAAATTCAGACAGTGGTTACTTTCAGGGGGAAGAAGGCATTGCAAGGAGGAAGGATTTGGGGTGCAGTGTTTTATTTCTTAACTTGAATGCTAACCACCCAGATGTTTGCTTCATGCATCTGTGCTCTGGGCACTTTTCTATTAAGTAGGTTACATCTCATGATAAAAGAAAAAGTATATTTAAATGAAACAGAGAGAGTGTGAGGGAGCAGGGAGGGCTCAGGCAGGGCTGGGGGAGGGGCTACCTGTCCCATCTTCCACGTTCTCCACCTCCATGACTTCAGTGTTGATTCGACCCCTGAAGATGTAGAGGGAGCCATTGATGGATTTGGTCCTCTTAGTGGACTTCTTGCTCCCAGTAACCCTGAAAGACAGTGAGAAGTCAGTGTTCTCTGCACATCACCTCCCAGATGCAACTGTTTTCAATAGCACAAAGGGGAACGAAACACTGAGGGGAGACCAGGGGATAGAGAGGAGCCCCAGGCAGGGTTCAGGAGCGGGCGTGTTTGGCTGGTGCTGGGGTAACCTGAACAAGTCACTTCTCTTCCAGCCACAGCTTCCCCATCTGGAAAACAGGCTAATAGCCTTCCTGACCCCACAGAGCTACTTTTCAGCCGAGAGGAGACATGGGAGACCAACAGGAGGTAACAGAAACCCAATCTTCTTGGCTAGAAAATGGGGACAGGCCCATTAAGTTTCTCAAAGACAGGAACTTCCTGAAATAGGACCAGAATGGAAGGAGGTTTGGACTTGGTGGTCCATTCATCCATCCATCCATCTATCCATCATCCACCTTCCCATAGTTCAATCATTCACTCAGGTGAATTCTATCATTCACCCATTCCTACAGTCTAAATGTTGGTGTCCCTCCAAAATTCATAAGTTATATCCTAACCCCCAAGGTAACGGTATTAGGTGGCAGAGCCTTTGAGAGATGAAGAGGTCGGGGGAAAAGGACCTCATGAATGAGATTAGGCCTTATAAAAGAGGCCTCAGAGAGCTTGCTCGCCCCTTCTGCCATGGGAGGACACAGCAAGAAGGCACCATCTATGAAGCAGAAAGCAGGCCCTCGCCAGCACCAAGTCTACCAGCACCTTTAATCTTGGACTTCACAGCCTCTAGAACTGTACAAAATACATTTCTGTTTTTACTTTATTTCATTCTATTTATTTTTTATTATTTTTAAGATGGAGTCTCACTCTGTCGCCCTGGCTGGAGTGCACTGGCATGATCTTATCTCACTGCAACCTCCGCCTCCCGGCTTCAAGTGATTCTCCTGCCTCAGCCTCCCGAGTAGCTGGGACTACAGGCATGTCTCACCATGCCCAGATAATTTTTTGTATCTTTAGTAGAGACAGGGTTTCACTGTGTTAGCCAGGCTGGTCTCCATCCATCTCCTGACCTCAAGATCCACCCGCCTCGGCCTCCCAAAGTGCTGGGATTACAGGTGTGAGTCACCATGCCGGCCTTATTTTATTTATTTATTTATTTTTTTTTTTTTTTTGAGATGGAGCCTCGCTCTGACGTCCAGGCTGCAGTGCAGTAGTGTGATCTCAGCTCACTGCAGCCTCCGCCTCCCAGGTTCAAATGATTCTCCTGCCTCAGCCTCCCGAGTAGGTGGGACTACAGGCATGTGCCACCACACTCGGCTAATTTTTGTATTTTTAGTAGAGACAGGGTTTCACCACGTTGGCCAGGCTGGTCTCAAACTCCTGACCTCAAGTGATCCACCCGCCTCGGCCTCCCAAAGTGTTGGGATTACAGGTGTGAGCCACCACGATCAGCCCGAATTTCTGTTGTTTAAAACCTCCAGTTTCTGGTATTTTGTTATAGCAGCCTAAGGGACTAAAACAGTCACTCAACAAACATCTGGCCAGAGCTTCCTATGAGGAGGATACTAAGTCAGGAGCCATGGGGAGTCACTTATCTGTGTATCCAACAAGCCACGTGGAGAATGTGCCAGGCACTGTTTTAGGTACTGGGGCTGCATGGCTGAACAAAACGTCTATGGGAACTCAACTTCTAATATAGGGTTGGAGGCGGGACACAGAGACAGTCCCCAAGTAAGGTAAACCATATGTTAGATCAAAGGCGCTAAACGCTCTGGTGAAGATATGGCAGAAAATGAACTCCCAGAGCTCAACGGCCACTTGGTGGTATGCACAGGCCTCTGCTCCAGCAGGTGGGCCGTATGCTCACCAAGAGCCAATGGGGGTGTTCCCACACCGACTTGGCTGATGTGTACTTGTTACTCTAAGTGGGTAAATGAAATATGAGATAAGCTGAGGATTCAGGAATGTGGAAGAGACTTAACTCTCTGAAAACTAAGTTGTAAAGGGTGAAGATGTGGGCTTCTGCTGTGTGTGTGAGATGGGAGCCACGGAAGGTTGGACCACAGGCAGAATGGGATGGACTTGTTTCAAGAGACTCCCTGTATCTGCTGATGGAGAAGGGACTAGAACCAGAGAGGAGACCACCGCAATCATCAAGATGAGAAAGGATGAGGGTGTGTATGTGTGTGTTTGTGTGTGTATACACATACCTATAAACATATACATACACATGTGCATACACATATTTTTGTAAACTTGGTATTAAAGTATAAAATCCACACAGAAAACAAAATGCCCAAAGAAGCATTAATATGGCTCAATTAATTTTTGCAAGGGAACACACCTGTATCAACATGTTTAGCTCCCCATACGCACCCCCTTATGCCCCTTTCCCATCACTGTCCTCTTCCCCTGACAAGGGCAACCACTGTCCTGATGTCTAACCCCATAGATTTGCTTCGCCTGTTTTTGAACTTTACAGAAATGGAATCACAAGTGTGTACGTTTGTGCTCAGCTTCCTTCACTCAGCCTCACGGCTGTGAGAGTTACTGGTGCTGCCGGGTGGAGTGACATGGCCACACATTGGGCTTCTTTCCAGTGTGGTGCTGCTGTGAGATTCCTGCACGTGCCTGACAGAGACATGTGTGCGCATTTCTTTGGGCTAGATACCTGAGGAGCTGAATTACTGAGTGATAAGGAATGTGCATGATCAGCTTTAGGAGATACTGCCAAGCTGTTTTCCAAAATAGTTGTACCGATTTTCCCACGCCTAACAGTGTAGGAACATTCCAGTTGTCCCATATCCTCTATAACTGGTATTTTATTTCTCATTTTGGCCATTATGGTACGTATACAGTAGTAGCTCATTAACATTTCATCTGTAGTTCCCTGATAAGTAAATAACCTCAAACACCACTGTATGTTTATTAGTGATCTGGTGCCTTCTTTTGTGAAATGACTGTCCCTTGTCATTTATTGTTGAATTTTCTTAATTATTTAAAGCAGAGGTTGGCAATTGTTTTTTCTGAAAAGGGCCAAATAGTACACATTTTCAGTTTCGTAGGCCATACGGTCTCTGTTACAACTACTCAACTCTGCTCTTATGGCATCAAAGCAGCTAAGACTGTATATAAACAAATGGGTATAGCTGTGTTCCAATAAAACTTTATTGACAAAAATGGGCACAGGGCCAAATCTGGCTACAGGGCCTCTTTATATATTCTGGATGTGAACACTCTAGCCATTATACAGACTATAAAAACCTTTTCCCAGTCTGTGGCTTGTCTTTTCACTCTCCTCACAGTATTTTTTTAATGAAATTCTTAATTTTAACATAGTCTAATGAATTTAGTTCTCCTTCACAACTATACTCTTTGTCCTATTTAAGACATCTGCTTACCCCTAGATCATGAAGATATTCTCCTTTGCTTTCTTCTAGAAGCCTTATTGTTCTACCGTTTACATTTAAATCTATGATCCAGCTGAAGTTGATTTTTGTGTTTGGTATGAGGTAAGGGTCAAGAATCACTTTTTCCCCCACTGGATATCAAACTGACCAAGCACCATTTATTGTACTGCATTAGTGCTTTTGTTGAAATTCAAATGACTGCTTACATGTGGGTCTATTTCTAACTCATTATTTGATTCCATTACTCTACATGTCTGTTTTCATACCAATACCACGCTGTCTTAATTACTATGACCTTACAGCAGGGCTTGGAATCTGGTAATAACAGTCCCCTAGCTTTGACCTTCTTCATAATTGTCTTTGCTATTTCTGTCTCTGGATTTTCCTGTAAATTTTACAGTCCGCTGATCATACACACACACACACACACATACATACATACACACGTACACAAACCCCCTCCTAGAGTACTTATTGGAATTGCACTGAGGTTCTGGACAAAGTTTGATGACAGGATGGAAAGGACTTGCTGATGAAGTAGGTATGGGGACAAGGATAGCTCAAAATCAAGAAGATTCTGGCTTCAGCTCCTGGGCAAATTTCTTCTCCTGCCTCCAGACTCAAGCAGATATCAGCTCTTCCTGGGTCCTGAGCCTGCCAATCCTAGGATCAGAATGACACTACTGGCTTGTCTTCAGCTTGCGGATGACAGAACTTGGGACCTGTCAGCCTCCATAATCACGAGTCAATTGTTTATTTAAATCTCTTTACACACACACACATACACACACACACACACACACACACACACACACACATACCCTATTGGGTCTGTCGCTCTGGAGAACCTTGACTTAATACAAATTTTGGTACCATTTACTGGTAATGAGGAAGATCCAAGGGGCAGAAGTAAGATAAAAAAGAAGAGCCCTTTTCAGACACAACTGAAGTGTGAGCTACGTGTGAGACACCCAAATAAAGATACATATTTCTATTTCTTCCACTTGACCACGTACCAGGCCTTATTCTAACCACGTTACATGTCTACCCTTTACATGTTTTACTCTGTAAAAACAACCCCATGAAATGAGGACTACTTTTATCCCCATATAACGGGTAGGAAAACAGGCGCACACAGCTGACATCATTTGCTCAAGGTCACACAGATAGTAAGCACAGCCCCTATGTTCTTTTTTTTTTTTTTTTTTTTTTTTTTTTTTTTTTTTTGAGACAGAGTCTCGCTCTGTCTCCCAGGCTGGAGTGCAGTGGCGCCATCTCAGCTCACTGCAACCTCCACCTCCCGGATTCAAGCGATTCTCCTGCCTCAGCCGCCCGAGTAGCTGGGATCACAAGTGCATGCCACCACACCCGGCTAATTTCTTTGTATTTTCAGTAGAGACGGGGTTTCACCGTGTTAGCCTGGATGGCCTCGATCTTCTGACCTTGTGATCCGCCCGCCTCGGTCTCCCAAAGTGCTGGGATTACAGGCATGAGCCACTGCACCCGGCCCTCTGTGTTCTTAATGGCGACACACTACTGCTGCCTCTAAGATGCTAAGCAGGGGGTTGAGATGCATGAGACTTTGTTCTTCTGGGTCTTGGTTTCCCCTTCTGGAGGATGGGAGGTGGGTTTTTAAAACACTCCTTCCCGTTTTCCACTTCAAATACCCAAGGAGCCTCTGCTTTTGAATTCGCCCAGAAGCACTGTGAGTCAGAGACCTCCCCTGACCCATGTCCTGGATGGGTGGTGCCCTGCATGACCCAGACAAAGACAAACACAGTCAACAGTCACCAAGCCACTCCAGGCATTGCCTGCACCCACATCGGACTCAGGCCGGGAGATCCACTCACCATTGCCCAACCTCCTGGGCCTCTCAGAGCTCAGCCCTTTGGCTCTCCATCCAAAAGCAGGAATGCTGGCCGCCTGCCAGCTTCTCTCAAGAGACAGATGTGCCCTTTCCCTGCAGCCGGCCCAGCTCGCTTGTGGAAGTGAGGTGGAGAATGGCCTTGAAAGGCTCAGGGCGCCCACAAGGAAGGCCCTAGGGAGCCCACTTGGAATCCGGTACTATCAGAATCAGCTGCTGTCCCTGCACAGGTGAGACTGCCTCAGAGGAGGCAAAGCCTGCACCCGGAAGCCAAAGGCTGAGTAAACTCAGCTAAAAGTTGGGAGCAGGTCACAGAGGCCTAAAGGGACGTTCTGTTTTCCAAACCCCAGTGTTCTGGGAAAAGTGCCTGCTCCAGACTGCTCGGGGCAGAGTGGTGGGGCAGGGCTCAGGGCGGACATTGGCAGCAGCCCTGAAACTACCCAAGGAGGACTCTGAGGACAGCCCCAGAGAGACCAGAAAGGAGGCAGGGAAAGAGGAGAAGGGGGCGTTCATGAGCAGACAGCAGGACGTGAGACAGACAGACCTCAAGGAGTGGGCGGGAATGAAGGAGCAAATGAGAAAGGGCCATGCTGAGCCAGCCACTGGGAGAGAGCAGAAGCAGGAGGCCCAGGCCCTCACAGGGAGGGCCAAGCCCAGAACAGGGGGGAAAGGGCAATGGGGAAGGCCCTGTGGTTTCAGAGCCTCCTGTGCACCAGGAGCTGTACCTGTGTGACCACACCAGAGCCAAGTTAACAACAATGGTGCTGGCAGCTACTATGCTGTGCACCCACTATACGCCAGGCACACTCACATATCTGATCTTCAACGGTCCTAAGAGGTACATATGATCATTGACTCTGTGTTACAAAAGAGGAAACTGAGGCACAGAGAGAGGCAAAGTCACAGAGCTGCAAAGGCGGCTAAACAGGGATCCAATGGGGGGCCTAGCTCTTAACCAAACTCTACTACAAGGAGGGTCTGATCGTCCCCACTTTACAGAAGAGAAAATGAAGGCTCAGAGAGGCCCACGGGAAGAGGAGGACAGTGGGAAGCCCACAAATGGCTATGGAGCATCCATTATTCATCCAGTGGTAAGGTTTCTCACTACACCCTAGGAGGCCAGCACAGAGAGACAAGGAAACTGAGGCTCAGAGATGATCGGTGGGATGGCCTGGACCACAAAGCAAGTTATAGGAAATGCTGAAGGTAGGGCTTAGGGCCTGGACCTCAGGCCTCAGCTCTAGTCTTTGCTAGACAGAGGAGTTAAGAAGCCTCTGAAACATCACTATTTTGTCCCTAACACAAAGTAACAGCAAAGAGATTTTGAAAAGTGCTGCAGGGGTCAGCTGAGACCATCCTATAACTGCTGAATATGAAAACTTAAAGTCAGGAATCTCTCTGTGCCAATCCACCCACCCACCCACTCACACATCCAACCATCAGTTCCCACCAACTACTACAGGCATCCACCCCCCACATCTACCTCCTAATTTCCCCTCTCTCCAATCATTCACCCATCCACCCACTCAGTAATCCAACTGTCCCACTTTCCCTTCCAGAGCCCAACCACCTCGGCAACTATCAACCAAACACTTACCCATCCACCAAGATGTCAACCAACTGGCCATCCATCCACTAATCTCCAAACCTCTGTCACCCACCCACATTCCCAATTATATAACCACCTATCCATCCATCCATCTACCCATTCACTCAATACACCATACCAGAAGACCCCAATCTACCATTCATCTAGACACATATCTGCCAATCTTCATATCCATTTCTCTAACTGCCTGAACATCCACACATGCCCCCAGCTTTCCATCTATTCTTCCATCCAGCCGTCTCCTAAACCTCCAAGCATTCAAACACTCATTCACTCACCCACACGTCAATTCCAACATCCATCCACATTCCTTCCTTCCCTCCCTGCCTCCTTCTATCTACCATCCATTCACCTCCCAAACCTCCAGCCATCTGTGCCTCATCCCGTGTGCCCACACAACCCGTCACCACACTTCCCATCACACATACACCTGCCTCTGTCTACCTACTCAGTCATCCATCCACTTACTCCTAGACTCTACAGACTGCAAGAAGCACCAGTGAGAGACACAAAGAAGCTGAAGAAACTATCCCGACCCTCCAAAACCTGAACAGTGAAAGAGCTTCACTCCTCTCGAACCCTCAACTTTTAGATCTTAGAATTACAGGATGTTGGTGTCACAAGGAACCTCCCAGTTTCTACAAGCATCTAGACCTACACTATCCAATATGGTAGCCAAGAGCCACAGGCAGCTACTGAGCACTTCAAACATGCCCAGGACAAATTCAGGTGTTTTGTGAGTATGACATACACACCAGATTTTGAGGACTTAGTGTAAAAAAAAAAACCCACCACACAAAATACCTCTTTAATAATTTTTTAAATAATAATTACATGTATAATTATAATTGAATATAATATTCTAATATTTGGGGATCTATTAGGTTAAATAAAATATATTATTTAAATTCATTTTACCTGTTTCTTTTTACTTTTCTAAAGGTAAAAAAGTAAATTTTTTTTACTTTTTTTTTACTTTTTTACTTTTTTATTTATGTCTTGACTTGTTACATTTTTTAAAGGCTACTAGAACATTTAACATAACATGTGGCTCGCATTGTATTTCTATTAGACAGCACTGATTTAGAACAAATCCCTCACCTCACAGGAAAGGGAGGCCCAGAGAGGGGAGTGACAAGCCCAGGGCATCACCCGGAGAAGGTAGCAGGCTAGACCCCATCCCAGTGTCCTGGCCACTCACCTGGATTTCCGCTTGCAGTAGACGAGGAGGTTGTCGAAGAGGAAGAAGGCCCTTTCCTGGATGTTGCCCGCCGAGATCTTTAACAAAGTCCCTTGCAGGAGGAGCTGAGTGCAGATGTCGGTGAGGTTGGAACCCTGGGAGAGCAATGAGGACGCAGTGAATGGGCCTACCCAGAAACATTCCCTTCCTTTCCCAGAGACAGAACCTACTACTACCACCTGCCGCACGCCAAAAACTCCACCAGCAAGCCTGTCAATGGACAGAAAATCAATATGATGTGATTAGTGGCTTCCATCTGCTGAGCATGCCAGGAAAATCCTGGGGAGGGCACACTGATGTGACTGCATGTCCCTTTTACAGGAGAGGAACCTGGGGCTCAGGAAGGAATGACTCACCCAGCTCATACAGCTAATAGTAGGTCCTAGTCAGCATCTGGGTATGTTTTGGTTCAGTTTTTGTTTTTTGGGTTTTTTTTTTTTGAA
Source organism: Rhinopithecus bieti (assembly GCF_001698545.2). NCBI lineage: Eukaryota > Metazoa > Chordata > Mammalia > Primates > Cercopithecidae > Rhinopithecus > Rhinopithecus bieti. The sequence goes on along the minus strand of NW_016825020.1, from coordinate 541,387 downwards.
GTGGAGTTTCGCCCTTGTTGCCCAGGCTGGAATGCAATGGCGCGATCTCGGCTCACTGCAACCTCCGCCTCTTGGGTTCAAAGGATTCTTCCTGCCTCAGCCTCCCAAGTAGCTGGGATTACAGGCAGGCACCACCATGCTCAGCTAATTTTGTATTTTTTTAGTAGAGACAGGGTTTCACCATGTTGGTCAGGCTGGTCTTGGAACTCCTGACCTCAAGTGATCCAACCACCTCAGCCTCCCAAAGTGCAGGGATTACAGACATGAGCTACCACGCCTGGCCTCATTCAGTTTTTATTGTGGGTTTTTTTTTTTTCACCTATTCCTTCCCCACTATTTATTTATGTCTTGACTTGTTACTAGATATCTCTCATCTGAATGCCCCTTCTGTAAGGACAGGGCCCGAATCAACTACGTGCCCTGTGTATGCCCAGCACCCACAACATTCTCTGGCACACAGTAGGTGCTCAACAAATGCAATGTGTAAAACATCAGGGGCAGGATCCTGTGGGCATTCCACCTAGCTAAGCTAAAGATGTACATGTCAAGCCCAAACCTGGTCACCTATGCTGAGCGGCAGGGGAAGGGGTGACAAAGACATGCATGAAGTTCACTGAACATCAGTGAGCATCCGGGCAGAGTGGCTGGGAAAGGCATCAGGGAGGAGCCAGCAGACCTTGGAAGACAAAAATTAAGATAAAGAGGCTGGCTGGGCGTGGTGGCTCATGCCTGTAATCCTTTGGGAGGCTGAGGCAGGAGGATTACCTGAGGTCAGGAGTTCAAGACCAGCCTGGCCAACATGGTGAAACCCCATCTCTACAAAAATACAAAAATTAACCGGGCATGATGGCGGGTGCCTGTAATCCCAGCTACTCAGGAGGGTGAGGCAGAGAATCGCTTGAACCTGGGAGGCAGAGGTTGCAGTGAGCCGAGATCACGCCATTGCACTCCAGCCTGGGTGACAGAGCGGAACTCTTATCTTAAAAAAAAAAAAAAAACAAAAAAACAAACAGATAAAGAGGCTGAGGGCAGGGATGGGAAGGTCCTGGCTGGGAGGGATCTTCAGAGCCTGAGATCACACAGGTCTCCCTGAAGCCGAGAGGACCCAGGTAAGAGCAGAGAGATCCCCAAGAGAGAAGAAAAGAGACCTTGGTGGGCACCGAATGCCAAATGAGGCAGCCCCTCAATCCACGTCCCTCTTCTGTCGTTTTGGGGAATGGAGTCTTGCCTGGTACTTGGCTGCCCAGCCACAGACTACATCTCCCAGTCCCCCTTGTGCCAGGTGTGGTCACATGACTAAGCTATCACCAATGTGCCTCACTGCCAGGGCACATCCTTGAAAGAAAATGGCTTCCCTCCCCTTCCTCTTTCCACAGGCTGGGGTGGTGGGATACACTGCAGCAGATGGTGGGGTAAGGAGCTGGAGGGAAACTGGGTCCTGGCAGAGCAGAGCTGCCCACCCTAGCCTGGCTGTCCGCCTCTGTGCTGCTAATGAGAACTGCGTTGCAATGCTAATGAGCCACCTCCCTGAGGCCGCTGCATCGCTTCCCTACAGCAGTCAACCGCGGACTTTAATTAATACAATAAAGCACAGACAACAGGGTGCCACGGACATTTAGGCCCAAGGAATATTATGCAAAAGCAGTGTTTTAAGGGAGTTTCATGTGACAGACCGGCAGATTACACTGAAGAAAGAAACAAGAAGTGATGTTGTCCCTGCCTGGAAATGAACTTGGGGAGAGAGGGATAATTATTCACAGAATCTCCTTCCCCAAACACTGAACACCCAGAACCAACATGGAGTTCCTACCCCACTGGGATCTGCTGACTCAATTCTTTCTGAGATCCAGTAAGGGGAACTGGTTCTGGCAGCTGAGAAGCCAGGCTGTCTGCTAACGGCCTACAAGGGACTCTCTCGCTGGTGTTAGAGCTGGTCTGCTCTGTGCCCATGGTCCAGTTGGGTACAACAAACCCACTCACTCAACAGTGCCAGAGACCCCTCTGGAGACTGGGAAAGCAGCTTCCTTGTAGTGAAGAGCTGTGCAGCCGGGACAGGAGCCTGCACGCATTATCACACATCACGGCCTTCGGCTTGGCTAGAGGCCAGGTGAGCATGGATGATTGCATGCCCACAGACAGATCTCGGGTTTCCAGTGAGGCAGCAGCCTGCTGCACCAAGACTCAGGGCTGTCATGAGGAAGAGCCCCTGGGACCCCGGGCATCCTCGCAAACCGGGTGACAGGGACTCCCTGGAGCTTCATCATGGCCCATGGGCAGCACAGAGCAGACATCGGTTCGGCAGTCCCTGGAGCCCAAGTGCCTCTCCTTCCTTTTGCCTTGGCTCCCTCATGCCCACCCACCAACCCTTCTAGGCTCCAAAGGGGCAGTTGAAGAAGAATCTGGTACCTGGCCCAACTGCCAAACCCCAAGGTCACACAGCCCTAGACCTGAACCCTGCTGCCAAGGCCATCTCGGGGGACCTAGGAGAGGAAGTGTGCCCAGCCTGGGAAGCTGCCTCTCCAGCCTTGGCCAATCACCACCCGGCCAACTGCAGCTGAAATGCCAAGCACACTACAGGGGGATACCCCCTCCACCCCAGCCCTGCTGAGAAGCCCAGCCGTACTCTCAAGCTCCCTGAAATCTTTGAATCCAGGTCAAGGGTGGTGCTAGGGGTTGGATGCACAGGCAAGAGGCTAAGCACCAAGAGATGTGGACCAGTCAGGATTCAAGACCTCCTTCTTTCCAGACATGCACACTCAACCATGACAGAGATGGAGATGACAAAACCTTAAACACGCGAAGCCAATACATGCATGGGGTGGCCACATGCCATGCACTGTTCTAAATATCTTGCACAAACTCAGCTAATCCTCAGGACAATTCTCATTTTATAGATGAGGAAACTGAGGCACAGCATGGTAAAGTGTCTCGTTCATGGTCACATAGGTGGTAAGGCCGTGAGGTGGAACTTGAACCCAGAAAAGCAGCCTCCACTCCCCCACCCGCTCACCCCTAACTCAGGCCGCTCTTCGAGGACAACCTGAAGAGTTTTCTTTGCAATCGTTAGTCTAGAGCAGGAGTCCCCAAGGGGAGAGACCCTGTCCCACTGGGAGCCCAAAGCACCCCAGGGAGGGTAGGAAAAAACTACGAGAGCTTTGTAGTGATTTTGTTTCCTCAATCCTGTTTCCTTCTCTTCCCTTGTGGGTGAGTGAACAGTTGGTCATCTCCTAAACCGGATCCAGAGCCAGAAAGTGGAGTGCCCGCCTGCCTGCCTCCCTCTCTTTCTTTTTTTTTTTTTTTTTTTTTTTTTTTTTTTTTTGATGGAGTCTCACTCTGTTGACCAGGCTGGAGTGCAGTGGCACCATCTCAGCTTACTGCAACCTCCGCCTCCTGGGTTGAAGCGATTCTCCAGCCTCAGTCTCCCAAGAAACTGGAATTAACAGGCACGCTCCACCACACCTGGCTAATTTTTCTATGTTTAGTAGAGATGGGGTTTCGCCGTGTTGGCCAGGCTGGTCTCAAACTCCTGGCCTCAGGTCATCCACCCATCTCGGCCTCCCACAGTGCTGGGATTACAGGTGTGAGCCACTGCACCAGGACTGTTTCTTTCTTCTTAAGAGCACACATTTCCTTTTTGTCACTGTGAGCTTCACACGGAAGTCCATGGGGCTGTGTCTGCAGTGTGCCTCTGAGGAGGTGCAGCCCACACTGGGCACACGTTCTAGTCAAAGTTCTTGGATGCTTTTTCCATCTAAAATAAATAAAGAGATCCCGCTTTGCTGCCAGGGCTCCTCCTGACATGTATTGGGCGTTTTCTCCGAGCCAGGCACTGCCGAGGACTCTGTAAGCATCAACTCCCCCGTCCTCAAGTGACCCATGACGGGGGTACTCCCATGATCCTGACTTCGCAGATGGGGAAACTGAGGCAAAGAAGTCTCTCCCCAGAGAGGCGGTTGTCTCATTCACTCACTTGCAAGGTTTTGTGACACTGCCATTTCCTTGTGCTCAGCAAAATGGATTCGCAGATTAACTTACCTGGTTTTAACTAAACCAGTCTCACAACACACAGTGGCTCACAAACGATCAGGGGGTAAAAAACACACATATGGGAGATCGAACTCATGAATGATGCAACCTCAAGCAAACAGCAAGAAAGTGGCCAAGACAAGACTCCCCTTGCTCCAAAAACAAGCCCCTTGTCAGACATATTTCAAGAGAAAGATGACAGCCACAGGATCAGATCAGTAAGAGGTCACAGAGAAAGATGGGAAATAACCAAGAAGAATATCTGAAATAAAGACGTGCAATCACTGTCATTAACATGAACTGCCCCCTAAGTCATGCTGTCCTCAGAGACTGTAACAACTAACAGATAGCATGGAAGCAGCTCCACTATTAGACATTAATTTGTCTAGCTAGAATGTATTATTTTCACAAGTCACCTTGAGGAACAAACTGTATTTTAAAAACCTTTCTACTTCATAGAAAACAATTTCACGTTTTTCAAAGGACATTCATATTCCATATCTCACTTTATCTTCCAAATGAAACCAAAACATAACTTCAGAGATATTATCACTAAAATTAAACAAATAGGAGAAAATAAGGCCCACCAGGCAAGACAAACTGACCTGAGGCAGGGCAGTCTGTAAGTTACAGGGCTGGGCCTCAAAACCCAGTTCCCGTGCCTCAGCCGCCTCATCTGTAAAATGGGGATAACAGCACCTCCCTTGTAGGGTTGGAAGCTCATAACAGGTGCTAAATAACTGCCAGCAATTCTTATTTTAGGTCACTTTATTTCCTATTGCATCCAGAAACACCGGCCACTGAGGGCCACTGAGTTCTCAAACTGTACATGTTCAGGGTCACAAAGGGTTTTAGAGACCCTTGGTTCCCATTTCCCTAGGCCCTTACCAGGAAAAAAAAAAGGCATCTGGAAATCACTTCTGGTGCAGCTGCCGAAGAGCTTGCTCAATACCCTCTCCTCCGGGGCCCATGTGAGAAATTTCTTTTCCAATCGAGTGCCAGGAAACTCTGTCTCCCAGAAGAACTGCTTTGCTTCTTCCTTTTCGGACAATATTAGGTAACTTATGTGTGTTGCTCTTTTCACGTTGGCTTCTAGGAAACTCAAAGCCCAAATAGACAGATGTTTAAATTAGTCACCTCTGTTTGCTCTTGAGGTTCAAAGTGGCCATGTGACCCATTTCTGGCCAATGTAATGAAAGGGGACACCTGCATGGGGCTTCCAGAAAAGGCTTTCCTCCACCAGGGAAGAGAGCTCCCCACTAACTACCCTGGCCATGCCCCTGTCTCCTCCGGTTTTGAAAACATGGTGCCTGGAGCTGCCGCCTTCATGGAAGCATGAGGGGAAGAAGAGGATCACCAGAGACCAAATCAGAGCTCTGACATCACGAGGCTGAGATGAGAGTCTTAGAGGATGCATCCTAACTGACGCACCTGAGGATCAGGCAACTTTCAGATGCAGGAAACAGAAACCAAGCTGTGTACTTTTAAGCAAAAAGGAAGGAGGGGCTTTACTTACTCACTGAAGGGACTAGAGGAGCCAGGAATCCAGGCCAAGGGTCCCAGGAAACCAACCTCACTGCAGAACTGACCCACCAGGGGAGCCACTGCCCTGCCCCAGGTGGGAAAGGAAAATCAGAACATCACCTGTCCAAGCTCAGGCTCCAGGAAAAGGCGGCCCAGGTGGCATCGAGGATTCAGTAGTTGTGGCCTCAACTGTCAACTGCAAAGCCGTCCCATGGCTGCTGTCCCACCAACAGTAAAAAAGGAATGCCTAGGCCATGCATCTGACACGCAGGAAGCTAGCGCCCGGGCCCTCTCCTAATGTTACCACAGAAAGCCAGACACAACCATGGCTATGTTTTGCTGCAAAAATAGCACAGGGGTAGCCTCCGCCCCACTTCCACCTTCCAAATCTCAAGCAGCTGGATCTGGTCTTGGCCAGACCCCAAATCATATCCCAAACTGAAGCTGGGAAATAGAGCTCTTCACTCTCCAGCCTCGGCTGGGCAGGAAGGCCCAGCAGAAGGAGAGTGGGGGACATGGCAAGTGGATTGGCCGATCCACAATACCCACCCCTCCCTGAACGCAGCCCCTCTCCTTTCTGCAGCCAAACCCATAACCTCACAGCAATACAGCCTCACATTTAGGATTCCCCAGCACAGAGAAAATAACTAGAAATCCCAAATATGGTAAGTGCCTCCAAAGGCCAGAAAATCCAAAGGGCCTAAGGCGTATGATTCACGTAACAATCCCTGCCCGAGAGCCTTTCATCTTCCCTCTTAATCTCCCATTCCAGCTGTATTTACTCTGATACAGATTTTTTCATTTATTTATATTTTTCCATTTCCTTCTACGGATTCACAGGAAACCTCTAATAATCTAAGGAAGGCATGGGGACTTAAATCCAATGATCTCAAGAACCCTATCCCCTAATAATCATGATAGTAATACCAATAGCTACCACTTATTGAGTACCTACTATGTACCAGGTACAGATGAGGATACTGAAGTTCAGAGAAGTGATGACATTTGCCTAAAGTCACCCTGCAAACGAGTGTCAAAGCCAGAATTCTGTCCTGGAGTGGATGCTAAAACACTACCCTTGACGTTGGCATCAATAGTTCAAAGGCCTCCACATACCAGGTAATGCATGAAAGAGAAGGGGTGGGGAGATAACAGGGGATGGTGGGGACTGAAGGAAACTAGAGGCTAAAGTGACTATTTCCATGCGATATAGGGGCCCAATGTCACCAAGTTTTTAAGAGAAACTTGAAATGTGATTTTTTATTTGGATTTAATTGAAAAATAATTAAGCAATCTTTTGCAAACACTCCGTAGGCCAAACAAAATACACTGCAGACTGAACTAGGTGCCCAGGCCTCAGTTCATGCCTGCAGCTGTGTACCTCCTGGCCCCCTGCAGCCCAGGAGGGCCCCTCCTGTCCTGTACACACCTCCCAGCCTTCGATGTGGGACTGCAGCTGCTCCAGGGCTTCCAGCTTCTCCATCTGCCGCTTGGTCTCATTGATGTTGGAGCAAACGGTCTTCATGGCCTGCAGGGCACTCTGGACCGCGGGGTGGTCTGGGTGCTTGCCGGGAGTCCTCTTGGCCAGCTCCTGGGGTAGAATAGAGGTGGGGAGAAGAAAGCAAGACATCAGTCCAGAGGAGACCCAGGCCAGAGCTGAACCCAAGAAAACAGAAAAAAACTCCTTGCCTGGTGGACATTACATTCTAGCAAAGGAGATGAGCCAAAGAAAACTCAGGTATAGAATCCAATGTCAAGCAGTGGTAAACACTAGAAAGACAAGACAAATCAGAATGACGGAGAGAGAAGCACTGTTTCACAGGGAGGTCAGGGGAGGCCCCTCTCTGGAGGGATGTTTGAGCAAAGACCCTGGATACAGCAAGAGAGAGAGCCCTGCAAACACCTGAGGGGAGAACCTGACGGGCAGGGGGCACCGTGGTCCAAAGAGTCCAGGGCGGGCACACGTCTGGTATGTAATGAGGAACAGAAAGCAGGCAGTGTGTCTGGAGTGGAGTAAATGAGAGAGAGAAAAACAGAGATCCACAGTCACGGAGGTGGCCCCAACACTGCCTCTCCCCAGGCCCGGTTTTCTTATCTGTAAGATGGGTATAAAAAATACCCCGCCTTCACAAGGCTATGGGACTGAGCATGTAAAGTGGCTCTTAATCCATGAGAAGCCTCCTGCCCCCACCACTTCCCACTGCCAGCTCACTCCCAACTCAGACACAGGCTGGGACATTGCAAAGGCCAGGCCAGTCTTAATGGAAGATTCCAGCCACTAAGTGTGATGGGAGAGGAACTGAGGAGGAAGGGATTAGCTGGGACTTGAGATATCAGGGAATATTTTTCAGGCCAAATTACCCAAATCACCCAACCGCCCCTGCCAGCCTTTCATCCCTAACTGTGCTGGCAGAGAGAAGTTTCTTTAATCATCTGACCCAGAAACACGCCTAACAGCTCCAGTCTCTCTCCTACGCCCTCTCTCTCTGCTCCCTTGATGATCTAGATAATGTCCCCACAGATGTGACACTCTTGCATCGTAGTTATGAGCACAAACGTAGGTTCAAGGGCTGACCCTGCCCCTCACTGTCTGGGTGACCTTGGGCCAGTCCTCTCTCCATCCTCGGCCTCGGCTTCATCATCTGCAAACCCATGATGATGAGGATGATGGTGATGACGAAGGCAGCAATTAATGTCTACTGAGCCTTTGCTCTACATTTTTAAGGTAGCTTCCGTTTTGAGGCACAGAAAGAAAGCCTTAGGCCTCAAAGAAGTACAAGGAGGAACTGGGATTTGAACCCAGGCTGTCTGGTACTTCTCATGGTTGTGGTAAGGGATAAATGAGGCACTATAGGAAAAGTATCAAGTATGTATATAGTAAGCACTCAATATATGCGAGCCATTAGCATTCTCCTTCCCGTATGACAACAGGCTAGCTGTAACCGTGAACAGCAATTTGCCACAAAAGGGTGTTGTTCTGAGCACTCCCTGGAGAAAACAAACTCCAAACACATCCCTTCTCCATTCGCTTCTTTTCTGCCCTGCCTGAAAACAAATGTCCTCTTTTCTGAAGACCAGGTCCTAAGATTCCCAAGGCCCAGCTGGTCTGCATCATCAGGCCCCTGGGACTTTGCTGAGGTCTTGCCATGCACCCAGGCAATGTGCCCAAAGGATGCAAAACAAGGGAGATGGAGCCCTGCTCTTCCTCTGGAGGCCCCAGCAATGAGGCTGGAAAGGCACTTCCCTGGGGGCTTGAGAGAGGCCCAGATAGCAGCGCCATGTGCTGAAAACGCTGGTGATCAATCAGAGAAGCAAGCCCAGAAGGCTTCAGGAGGAAGCAACACGAAAGCAGGCAGGGCACCCAGGGCCAGCTCTGCTAATGCAGAGTGTGTTTCGACTCATTCTTCACTCAGCAAATACTGGCTGAGCAACTGGTGCGAGCCTGAGCCATGGAGGCTGGGGAGAGAACAAGACGGTCCACTGGGAGCTCATGGTCAAGAGCAGACCAGTCAACAAGGTAATGACTATTACTACTACCAACAGTAACAACAGCTAATATTCAGTGAGCCCTCATGCACCTGTCAACCTCGTTTGATCCTCACATCAACCCTATTAGGTAGGCACCGTTATTCTTCTTGTTTGACAGATCCAAGACCTGAGGCACAGAGAGGTCAGGCTGTTTGTTCAAGATCACACAGCACATCTGAGCCCACCCAGTCTAACTCCAGAGTTTGTGCTCTAAATTCCCATGCTATTTACAACTTTTTAGACAGTGAAGTATGAATACTTTCCTCTCAAATAAATATATAATTTATAGGAATTAAAGGGATAATGAGTGAGGGAAGTGCAATGGTCTGAAAAGGTCTCTCTGGAGAGAAGGCTTGTGAGCAAAGGTTGAATGAGGTGAGGCCACAGGCCGCACCGCATCTGCAGGAACAGCACTCCAGGAAGGAGAAGAGCATGTGCAAAGGCCCTGAGGCAGCGAGAAGCAGCAGGGAGGCCAGCGGAGCTGCAGTGGAGCGAGCGAGAGAGAGGGATGGACCATGGATTCAGATAAGCATGCCAAGGCAAGATAATGTTAGGCCACAGTGGGGTGTCTGGGTTTCCTCCCAAGAGCATGGGGAGGTGATGGGGGTATGAGCAGAGACCTGACACCATCCTCTCACCCTTTAAAGGACCTCCCTGGCTGCTGACAGGAAGATGCACGGGATGGAATGTGCAGTGAATATAAAGTGGGAAGACCAGTTATGGCTACTGCCAACTTCCAGGCAAGAGCAGAGGGTGGCACAGAAGCTCTGTGCCTCATTCACTCCGTGCACACATGTATCCACTCAGCCAGGCTCCAGTGTACCTGGCCCCATGTGGGCTCTCTGTTGTGCATAGATGACGACAGACACTCCCCTAAGCCCTCCTGGAGTCGTCAGCCTGCTTGTAGGCATGTCCACAAAGTTACAATACAAGACCGTGATCTAATGACCGTATTCAGTAATTCCATTCGATTCAGCAAAGCTACCCCAGACCCAGGTTCCCTGAAGTGGTTTTTGGCATCTGGACCTCTGTGAGGCCAGCCAAGGCCAGGGAATGAATGTGGCTAGTCAGCTCCCAGTGGACAGGAACAGAGGCTGCCAGCTAATGAGACCCCGCCCCAGGTTCTACCCATCATCCCTTTCATCCAAAGCAGGGGTCAAATGACTGTCTGAGGACCCAGTCCAGCCCATCACCTGTTTTTGTAAAAAAAGTTTTATCGGAACCCAGCATCCTCATTCATTGACATACTGTCAGTGGTTGCTTTTACACTACAATGACAGACTGTATGGACCCCAAGGCCTAAAATATTTACTAGCTGGTCCTTTAATGGAAAAGTTTGCTGGTCCTTTGTTAAAAGCAACAGAACTGATTCTTAGCTGAGCATGAGGGCACCTGGAATAAAGGCCACACACCCAGTCCGCCTGGACACTAGGTTCTCGTGGATGGACTGTGAGCAGAAGTGCCAGGTGCAGTTTCCCTTCTCCTTTCCCTCTTCCTTGGCTGGAATGTGGGCATTGTGTGAGCACCTGAAACCCCGGTGGTGAGGGCCACTCCTCAGGGTTGGCAGAACTTGGTGCTGTCAGCATGGAGCCACCATACTGCCCTGGACTGCCTTGACAAAAAGAAGCTTAGACGTTGTTTAAGCCACTGTTGTTTCGGAGCTCTGCCACTGCAGCTAAAACATATCCTAGTACAAAAGACCCCACTGTGTTGTGGCACTTGGGATAAATTCACCACGAAACCGCCTTCTTCCTTCTGCTGGCTCTGTTTAGCTTGGCCATCAGTGAAATTACTTTGCCTCCCAATGGCCCTAGCAGGCAGGTGCTTCTACTATCCCCAGATGAGGAAGCTGAGGCTCACACAGAGGCAAGGTCTCCTGCCCAAGGCCATGGACAGCTAAGCGGCTACATGGTCCAGCCCCAAAGCTCACATTTCTGAATCACTATTCTGTGATTCTCCAGCCTGAGGCCCTGGGCCACTTCCCACCTCCTCCGGCAAGTAGGAAGCCCTCACCACTTTTATTCTTGAAACTAACACCTGACGGGCCCACGGCACCCCTCTGACGGGCACTGCCGCCACATCTGCTCCTCCCAAACCCTGGATGTTGGAATCTCAGTGATTCTCCTCCAGTGGTTCCCCGTGGGGCTGCCAACACCCAGCAGTTAGTAAAGTGAAAAAAAGGCTGCTTCCGTTTTCTATCTGGCTGCCTCTATCTCTATTCTTGCTCTAGGTCAGTGGTAGGGGTAGGGAATTGAAACCAAGCAAGGCCTGGCCAGGCCCAAGGCTGGACCAAACCCACAGGGGAAGTGTTAGCTTTGGTGTCTTGGTTCACAGGGGTGTGTTGGCTCCACTCTGTTGAGCTTCAAAAAATGAGGGCCCATTCCTGCCTCCAGGCCTTTGGACTTGGTGTTTCCTCTCCCGGCACACTCCTTCTCAAGATCTGAAGAAGTAACAGCCAAGCATGGCTCATACCTGTAATCTCAGCACTTTGGGAGGCCCAGGCGGGCGGATCACGAGATCAGGAATTCGAGACCAGCCTGGCCGGCACGGTGAAACCCCGTCTCTACTAAAAATATAAAAATTAGCCAGGCATGGTGGTACACACCTGTAATCTCAGCTACTTGGGAGGCTGAGGCAGGAGAATCGCTTGAACTCGGGAGGCAGAGGTTGCAGTGAGCCAAGATCATGCCCCTGCACTCCAGCCTGGGCAATACAGTGAGACTCCATCATTTAAAAAAAAAAAAAAAAAAAGAGGTAACATAGTACTGTACAAAGATAGGCCTAGAGATCAATGGAAAAGAATTGTAGCCGGTGGCCAGCAGTTCAAGACCAGCCTGGGCAACACAGAAAGATACCATCTCTACCAAAAAATTTTAAAAACTTAGCCAGACACAGTGATGTGCACCTGTAGTTCCAGCTTTTGGGAGGATGAGGTGGGAGGATCACTTGGGCCCAGGAGTTCCAGATTACAGTGAGTTATAATTGGGCCACTGCACTCCAGCCTGAGAGACAGAATAAACCTGTCTCTATTATCTCTTTAAATCAAAAAAAGGGGGGGGGAGGTTGATAGGTGCAACAAACCACCACGGCACATGTAGACCTATGTAACAAACCTGCACATACTGCACATGTAGCCCAGAACTTAAAAAAAAAAAAAAAAAGAAAATCAAAAGTAAAAATCAATGCATATCAAAAAAAATTAAGAGTACAGAAATAAATCCTTATATTTATGATCAGTTAATTTTCCACAAGGACGCCAAGGCAATTAAATGGACGAAAGAACTGTCTTTTCAACAAATGATGCAACTGAATATCCATGTGCAACAAAATTAGGCTGGCCCCTTCCTCACGCCACACACAAAAATGGACTAAAAATGGATCACAGACCTAAATGTAAGAGCTGAAACTATGAAACTGTCAGAGAAAACATAGGGGTAAACTCTTTATGACCATAGGTTAGGCAAAGTGCTCTTAGATGTGACCAAATGCACAAACAACTTAAAAAAATATAAAGTGAATTTCATCACAATTTAAAACTTTTGTGCTTCAAATGATACTATCCCAATGTGAAAGCCAAAAAATAAATAAAATTAAAAAGGAAGGGAAAAAACAATCTGCACAATGCAGGAAAATAGTATCAATTACACATCTGATAAGGAACTTGTACCCAGAATATACAAAGAACCCTTACAACTTAACAACAAAAAGATGAATAATACAAGTAAAAAACAGGCATAGGACTTGAACAGACATTTCTCCAAAGAAGATATACAAATGTCCAGTAAGCAGACGAAAAGATGTTCAACATCATTTGGGAAAATGCAAAAACAAACCAAACTGAGATACCATTTCACATCTACTGGAACAGCTATAATCCAAAACATGAATAACAACTGTCGGTGGGGATATGAAAAAAACAGAGCCCTCCTACATTGCCGGTAAAAATCTAAAATGGTGCAGCAGCTTAGGAAAGCAGTTGGGCAATTCCCTTGTGACACCATGATCCAGCCATACCTGAAGCCATCTATCCATGGCTTTTCATTTATGTGAGCCTATTTATATTTTACATATATATGTTGTGTAAGTCGGCGTGGGCTAGTTTTTCCATCTCTTATTTGAAAACGTTGCTACTGTTTCACAGTCTCAGAGAGAGTGCACAGATATGGAATCTCAAAGGTGTCCCAGTTAGTCTCAGACAGGCATAAAATGTGGGTATCTTCAAAGCTAACGAGAGCTTGAGCGATACTAACAAAGGTCTAACATGTGAAAGGAGGGAGGTGAGGAGGCTCCTGCCCAATTCAGAACTGAACAGACTGTCCTAATAAATTAGAATAGAGTCACGTTCAAAAGAGACATACTATGGTACTGAAAACCCTGGAATCCATATCCAAAGTGGAACAGATACGTGAACGTCCAGGACTTGGCCCAGAGAAGAGCATTTCTGGAAGGAACCCAAGAGATGCTTGCTTGCTCGCTAAGCATCTTGGGAGAACTACATGATGAAGAGGCCCAGTAGATCTGTAAGAACTCAAGGAGTCCTACGGGACCCATGCAAGAGACCACTGTTTGGATTAATCCATTCTTACACCACTTGGAGCTTTCTCATAAGAGAGGGGGCTACCTTGTAAGGTAGTAAGTTCCTCATCAATAGAGGTATCAATGATAGATTCAGGCCCACTAATGCTTTATTCTAGCTCAAACCCAGTATCAGATCATGAAACTGGAAAGCCCTGTGGTCAAGAGAATGGGTGCTGGGAAAAGGGAGGCGTGGTCTCCACTTCGCCTCCACCACATCTCAGCTGGGTGGCCTTGCACAAGTGACCTCACCTCTCTAAAGCCAAGTGTGTACATCCGTGAAAAGGCTAAGACACACCCCTAAGGCGAATGTAAAGATCCAATGGAGTGATGAATGCAAAAATCTTGGTACCCAGTAAGGACACTATATATATAATATATATATATTAATATACATATAACCTTTTTTTTTTTTTTTTTTTTTGAGACCGGAGTCTCGCTCTGTCGGCCCAGGCTGGATGTGCAGTGGGCGCGATCTGCGGCTCACTGCAGCTCCGCCTCCCAGGTTCACGCATTCTCCTGCCCAGCACTCCTGAGTAGCTGGGAACTACAGGCGCCCGCACCGGCGCCCGGCTAATTTTTTCGTATTTTTAGAGGAGAGACGGGTGTTCACCATGGTCTCGATCTCCTGACCTTGTGATCCGCCCGTCTCGGCCTCCCAAAGTGCTGGGATTACAGGCGTGCGCCACCGTGCCCGGCCAGGACACAATATTTATCATCATCATCATCGTTATGTCTGTGGTAATAGTGACTATTTCTTATGATTTCTGTATAGAAGGAGTAATAGTGAAAACAGAAGTCATGGTAATAGTCCTAATAGCCAGCATCTACCGAGTACTTACTGTGCACCAAGCACTGCTCGAAATTTAAGTGTATTAAGTCATTTCATCCTCGAATCATCCCAGTGAGGTAGGTACTATTATCATCCAACTCTATATATGAGGAAACTGAGGCACAGAGAGGTTGAAAGCCTCTTGCCCAAGGCCACAGAGACCGAAAGTGGGACTTGGCAGATGCCAACCACATCTACAGGCCCCTCTAGAAATAGTAATAGCTGGAAATGAACACCCCCAAATCAGACTCTTAAAATACAAAATGTCTGAGCAGGGCAGGTCCTGGGGACCCTTCAGAAAAACTGCGAGTGGGGAAGGGCGAGGTGTGCCAGGGCTACCCTGTGAACCAGCAGCACTAACCCCTCCAGGAGCCAGGCTGAGTGGCCTTCCCCAGCATCCGCCCCTCGAGCCCTATGTGGTTTCGCGAGTGAGGCCCCAGGCAAAGGCTTCCTAGAAGAGAGGATGTCGGCGCAGAGAAGCCTGGGCTTCCGCGAGGTGCCTCACCTCCCTCTCACCCCTGCAATCACATTTACTCAAAGGATGTCCAAAGGTGCCCGCTCTGAGCAGCCCCTTCATGTCCCCAAAACTGTGTACTCAGCCCCCAAGATAGCCATAAGAGGCAGCCTGAGGCGCAGGGTCTCAAATTCCAGGGCAACAAACAAGCGTGGCTAAGGCCAGCTCCTACTGGCTCACTCAGCCTCGCCCAAGGCCCAGATCACTCAGCCTCACCCCAAGGCCCAGGAGAGGACTGGGAGAAGAACAAAGGGCTCAGAGGAAGAGGAGGTGGCAAGGAGAGAGGAGGACGAGCTGCAGAGGCCTACTGCTTCCACCTGCTCCTCTCTCGGGCCATGGAGTCCAGGAGAGGCCACCCCAGCCAGCTCCCAGTGCGGATCTGTGACTAAAGCCTGACCTTCCATTCTCCCAGCCACACAAGGAGGGTGTGGGATCCATGCTGAGCTAGTGGGCCTCAGGCTGGGACTTCCTATGCAAATGCTGGGAAACGCATGCTCTCCTCTTCCTGGGTGGGCATGCTGGTCACACACAGGCCTGAGGCTGCTGGTGACCAACGATGCCACTGTGAGAAAGCAGCCTCCTGAGCACAAAGCTGGCACTGAGGGAAACACAGCAGGATATGGAGAAATGGAGCCAGGACAGTATCGCCTGAGCCCTGGATACAGCTGTGCCTGAAGTCAGACCTACCCTCAGTCTTTTCTGTTTTCTACTCTTTTTTAAAACGCAAGTTTAATTAATAAGTTCATAAAAACAATAAAGTAGATTTTCAGTCACTGGCAAGCAAAATTGTCAGAAAATGAATCCATAAACCCACAGTGTGAAAACAAAGCTGCGACTGTCACTGGAAGATGTGACAATACGCACTATTCCCTGTGAGTTGGGGTTGGTGGGGTTGGAAAGCCATACTGTCCTCTCCACAAACAGAAAAAGGCATCTCATGGAGGCAGGGAGGTGGTGTCACCAACGGAGTCTGGGTCAAGGAGAACAACATCCACTTTCTGGGGACACCTCAGCCAGCTCCAGGAAGGGGCTGATCTTGCACTCAGTGACTTGCCTCCAGTCACACAGGCCTGCCCAAGGCCCTGCCATCTAAGCTCAGAAGCCTGGCTTGCTCCTGTACCCACAGTGCTGAAGTCCCCTGCGGCCATACCTACGGTGACAGCAGAATGCAAATGAAGAGGTGCTAAGGATACCCACCACCACTTAAAAAAAAAAAAAAGGAAAAGAAAACAAGAAGCGAAAACCATCTGTCCAAAAAAGTCCAAGAGAACCCAGAAGTGAAGAGCTGCCCAGCATTGCAAAAAAAAAACCACAAACACCCTCCGTGCATGCAAATCATATGCAGATTTCATGTAAATGTATTTCCAATTTTAACAATTTCAGCCTCTGCTGCATGTCTAGGAAAACTGTAGTCCCACCAATTAGGAATTAGCAGGAGAAAGGAAATAATGTTTGTGGGTTTTAAAAACTCCTTTCTTCTACTCAGAGGAAAGGTGGGTAGAGTGGGAAGAGGGCTTCTATCAGGAAGTTCCTGTTCTGGCTTTGATGAGGATGTGCTGTGTGATCTTGGACAAGTTGCCTTCCCTTTCTGTGTCTATGCCTCCTGGCTATGCAAGGTAGTGATGAAACTAAGCTAAATGTTATCGCCAGCCTCTGTCAACAAAGCAGAAGCTCTGGCCACCCTGGGCTTGCGTTTCCACCATACCGTAACAGTTGGCTGGGCTGAGCGGTGGCTGCTCCTTAGAAGGGACGAGTGCCCTCTAGTCTGCCACAGTTCCCACCCACCTCGCTAAGTTACAACCAAGCTACTCACTCACTTCCTGCACCTGCCCTGCAGGTATCTGTGTTTGTGAGCCTAGGTTGGTAGGTCTCTACTGACCCTCCAGGCTCTGACATTCAGGAGCTCTATATCCAGCCTTTCAAAGAGGCCCTAGCATGGCTCACCATAAAGTTCTATACCTCTTGTTCCCACTTCCAGGCTCTATACAGGCATTTCTCTAGAGAAAAGGGTAAAATGGTAAGAGATGGTGGTGATTGATGGTGATGGTAATGGTGGTGGTGGTAGTGGTGATGAAAGCTATAAATTCCAACTTAGTGAAAGCAAAAATAAATAAAAATAAAAGAAATAAAGGAAAAAGAGCAACTAAGCCCCAAAAAACTAAAACAATCCAAAATAAAACATGGAAAGAGGCAAAAGCATCAAAAAAAGAGGATACATAGAAATCAAAAAGAAGGACGGCAGAACCAAGTTCAAATAAATTAATAAACACAATAAATATAAGTGGACTAAATGCTCCTGTTAGAAGATATTATTAGATCAGATTTTAAATTGAACTCTATGGAGTTAACAAAAAAAGCACCTGAAGCCTAAGGATTCAGATAGGTCAACCACAAAAGGAGAAACAAGATATTTCAGGAAAACACTAGTCAAAAGAAACTTAACGTAGCTATATTAATATTGGGGGAAAAAACGCTGAAACAATAAAAGTAGCTAATATTAAGCACATCTCAGCATTTTACAGACATTTTTCATTTCATCTTTACAATAACCAGTAACTAAGGCAGTACTTCACAGGAGAAAACTGAGGCATACAGAGTTTAAGTCAGATTTCAAAGAGGCAATGCTAATAAGGTCAGGAGCTAGGATTGAAAAGCATAAAAACCATTACAATATTTGAGTCACCAACATTTAACAAGCATGACCATTTACTCAGTAATATGCAAAATGCTTTCATGAGTTTTCTCATGCATTGTCTCATCTGATCTTCACAGCAAGCCTGGAAGGTAACTACCATGCCCATTTTACAGATGGGAAAATAGAGACACAGAGAGGTTCAGCAACTTGCCCTTGGTCACACAGCTAAGAAGAGGTAGACTTGGATTTCTGTATTCATTCTTAACCACACACAGTGTAGGAGAAAGTAGAATCCAGGCTGGACCCCACAAAAGGTGATCTGGGAAGGCTCCTTCGAAGATGGGGCATCTGAGCATGGCTTTGAAAGGAAGAGGTGATGGCAGGGCCCCCCCACTAACAACTCCCCAACAAGGGGTGTCCCGAGGTTAGTGCTCACCACACAGGAAAGAGCCTGAGCACAGGCTGACACAGGTTGCGTCTCTGGAGCAGCTGTGGGCGAGGTGTTGGTGCTTGGCCCGAGAGACAGGATGAAGGGGTGGGCACTGTGGTTGGGGAAGGATGGGGTCAGGGTAGAGGGGGCTGCAGTGAAGAGATCTCTGACTTCCTGTACTTTCTCAGCAAGACAGTGACAATGCCCAATGCCCAGCAGATGAGGAACTCGCTGTGTAACATCAGTCAGACAAAAACTCCAAAGAGATAACCCAAAGTATCCAGAATAATAGAAGGACTCTGGGAAATCAAAAGGACAACTGTCCAATAGCAAACTGGCAAAGGATGTGAAAAGGCAACTCTCATGAAATGCACCCACCTCCACTGCCACCACCAGGTCCAGACATCTCCTACCAGAACTACTGAAGCCAAGTACTTCCTGGTCTCCCTGACTCCACCCTGACCACCCCACGGTCCATCCTCCACACCCAGCCAAAGGGACCCTGTTAGAACTAAGGCAGATCCTGTTCCTCCCTGCTCAGAACCTTCCCATGGCTCCCACCTTACCCAGCTGGCAAATAAAGACCTCACAAAGGCCCTGACCTGGCTCCATTACCTCTCTAACCTTCCTCCCTCGCTCTCTCCCTATCCTCTCCTCTCCAGTCACCCTGGCCTCCTCACTGTTCCCCAGACACACCAGGAACAGTCCTGCCCCAGGGCCTTTGAACTGGCTGTTCCCTCTGGAACAATTTTCCCCGAGGTACCTGCTTGACTTCCTCCCTCACCTCTTTCAGGTCTTTGCTCAAATGTTTCCTTCTCAGTCCAGCCTTCCCCGACCACATTATCTAAACCTGCAACCTCCTGAGTGACTCCTGGTCCTTACTGATCTTCTGAACCTGATATTTATTTTTCCCGCAGCATCCAAATATTCCATCTAAACAAGCACACACATTTCTTACTCATTTGCCACCATCTCCCCCAAGAAGAATGTCCGTTCCAAGGGGACAGGGGTTCAAGTTGGTTTTGTTCACTTTGTACCCCTAGCACCTCAAGCAGTGCCTGACACATAATAGTTGCTCAATAAATAGGTGGTGAATGAATGAATGGCTTCAAAAACCCTAAACACTGCAGCATCAACTGTGGCTCTCTCGGAGGACACTAGGAAGATGGAAAGGCATTTGCTAAGAGAGTAGTATTCTACTGTGTGAGTCACTGTTTTTTAATGTTGGCTTCTCCCCGCCCCCCCTACCCATCCCACATAAAGTTTGCTCTGGTGTCACCTAAAATTTTCTGGTAAGCTATGAGTAGCACACGTCCACGCTCTGGGAAACATGTCACTCCCAGCTGTCCCCCTTCACTGAGAATTGAGGTCAACACCTCCCTGGCAATGGACCTCACTCAGTCCATCCCAGGAGTGCTGACCTCAGTATCGGCCACTTTCCTCCCAGCCAAGCAGACAGAGGTAGCCGCCGAATGACAAGGTCCTTGCGCTGCACTTGGGTGACAGCTGCATCACCCACAGACAGACATGGGAGGTGCAGGAGACACCAGCGGCTGTGCACCAGACCCAAGGCTTTACCCCAAGCAGCTACTCTGCAGAAAACATCCCTGGACGCAACCCCACGAGAGCAGCTGTTCTGAACAGACAGGTCCCAGGATGTGCCCTGTTGGGGCCCACAATGTTTAACAAGTTCTGAATCAAGCTGATACTTGGACATAACTAACTTTCACCATAAAAGTCCCAATTTCTGGATTCAGAAACAGTTGGCAAGAAGACAGGGGTGGCCTTTCCACACATTCACTAAGTGACCAGGGGTATCTACCCTGTGCAGGCACCATTCCAGGCACTAGGGATACAGGCCCAAATCCCTGCCTTTGAGGAGCTGACATCACAAAATCCATCAGGACACCAAGCGTCCCAGGACAGAATGTGAGCCAGCTATGAAGAAAGATAAAAGCAAGGTGACGGGGACAGAGAATGGCAGAGGCAGCTCCTCTATCGCAGAGGTGGCCAGGAAAGGGCTCGGGCGGGAGGCACTGGAGCAGCAGAAGCCTGACAAAGATGAGCAACGCGTCTCAGGAGACATGGGGTAAAATGTCCTGGCAGAAGAAAGGGCAAGTGCAAAGGCCCTTAGGCAGAAACCTGCTTGTTGTGTTCACAGAGCTTCAGGAAGCAAGCCTGGCTGAGCAGAGACGGTCAGAGAGGATCATGGGTGAGATCGCGTAGGACCTTGCAGATGGCAATGGCAAAGAACTTGGACCTTATTTGGAGTGAGCAGAGAGCCCTGGGAGGATCGTCTGGGGAGGAGTGACATGAACTGACTTCGGTTTAGCTGCTGAGCTGGGAGTAGCCTGCAGAGGACAAGAAGAGGCAGGGAGGCCGGTTGGGGCTGGGGCTGTGGCAGTGGCCCAGCACGCAGGGACTGCAGGCATTCGGAAGCAGCTGGACTCTGGACAAAGTCTGAGAGCAGAGCCGACAGGACCTCCTCATGGCGAGACATAGGGGCGGGGAAAGAGGGACACCAAACGTAATCCCAAGGTTTGGCCTGAGCAACCAGAAGGACAGAGGGACTGTCTGCTGAGCTGGGGATGGAGGGGTTGGTGGGGAGGTGGTCTGGGGAAAGGCATGAGTATGCTCGGCAAGAGATGCCTGCCAGACACTCAAATGCAGAAACTCAACGGGCAGGAAGACAAGTCCAGGGTCTAGGGGAGAGGTCCAGGCTGAAGTCATCCACATGCAGATGGACTTTAAGGCCATGGGAATGTCCACACAAAACCTATACAGGAACCTTCAGAGCAGCGTGACTCACAATAGCCAGAAAGTGGAAACGACCCAAATGTCCATCAGCTAATGAGTGGATAAACACAACGTGGTCCAGCCACACAACGGAAGATGATTCAGCCACAAAAAGGAAGGAGGCACCGACACGCTCCAATGTGGCTGAGCCTTGAGGACATGAGTCTAAGCGAAGCCAGCCAGGCACGAAACAGCAGCACTGTGTGATTCCACTTGGAGGAAATATCCAGAATAGGCGAAGAACTGACAGAGGCAGAAAGTAGACGAGTGGCCAGCAGGGGCCGGAGGAGGGGCGGATGAGCAGTGAGCGTTTATAGGTCTGGGGTTTCTTTTGGGGGTGACGGAAATGTTCTAAAATTATTGTGGTAATAGTTGCACAACCCTTGAGTATACTTTTTTTTAAAAAGGCCACAGAGTGGATAAGGCCACCACAGGAGCAAGTCTAGATGGGTAAACGGCCTAAGGACTAAGCCTGGGGCCCATCTCTCCTCAGAGGCCCCAGAGATGAGGAAGCAGTAGAGGAGACCAAGATCAAGTGGCCAGAGAGCTGGGGGCAAAGGTGGCAGCTGCCCCCTGAGACAGGATGTGTCCCCTGCAGTCGGCCCCAGGATGGCCCCTGCCCCTGCCACACACTCCAAGTCCCTGCAGGGCCCAGCCCAAGGCTAGAAGCTCCAAGGGGCAGGGCCCGGGTCTGTCTTGTTCACAGCTGTGAAGAGCGAGCAGCAACACAGATGTGTGCATCACCAGAAAATAACTAAGAGGATCAGTGACAGTCGGGGCCCCCACCAGGCACCTGCCAGCTGTGCACCAGGGGCATCACCCCAAACCTGAATCATTTCCCTGGCAACGTGAACGGAAAAGCCAACAAAGCCTGAAATGCCAACTGTCTATCCCACGCCCGGGCTGAAGAGTCGAGATAGAATGTTCTGGCTATTCTTAGGCAATGTTCAAGTTCAGCTTTTGGGGGCTGTTCCCAAAAAGGCTTTTATTCTTGCCTCTTCCCTCTTCCTACCCAGGCTCCTCAACCTTGTGTGCCCACCCCAAGTGGGAGTTCAGCTCAAACAAGGGGACTCAGAGGGCCATGGGGACCCCTGCAAGGGCATCGGAATCTGGAGAAGCCAGAGGGGGTGGGCTGAGGGGTTGAGCTCAGCTGCTTCAAGTTCATGGGATCATCTTTGAAAATCCACTGGAAAATGTGACAGAAAGGAGGAACTCCGGAGGCCGGGGGACAGCACTCCCCTCAGCCCCGGGTGTTTGCTGATGCAAATATTCCCGCTCTGGTGCCAAAGGCCGGGCACACTGAGCAGTTCTGTCAGGCAGGGAGCAAGGCATGGCCCCAACAGGAGTCTAAGGCCTTGCTTGTTCTCTCCTAAACAGCACCCCCCACCCTGCAATCTCCTACTTGATAAACACAGCTAGAGACCAAGGAAACAAGGCGTGCCCCCACGAAGCGCAAGCGGGCAGGGTAAACAGCCATCTGGCCAGGACAGCGAACCGCGGCCACCGCATCGCCATTTCCTGCGGGCCATTTCCTCCACGGGTCGCCGGGCGGTTCTGCCCCTGCCCTCTCTCTGTTCTCCCGGGAATCCAGAGCCCAGGAATCCCACCAGACCAAACTCTGGCGCCTGGGGAGATGCGAACAGGCCTCAGAAATGCCCGGGCCTCACACTGAGCTTAGAGTCCACAGCACACACAGGTCCAGCCACACCATGTGTTAAAATATGTCACGGAAGCTGCAGCTCCAAGGGCCTGCTGGAACCCAGACTTTCGCAAGATCCAGAAACCAAACCTCAGTTCAGGCTCTGGGCTATGGCTGCTGGTTCTTCTCATGGGTCAGATGTTCAAGGTTTTGAAACCCAGAGAAGAAGGAGACCAGTCTCAAAACACAGGGCCACCGACCTTAGACCCCATTTAGGGAACTGAGAGGGCAGCATTGCTAATACTCTGGCACTCTGGCAGTTTAACTTCCCAAAATGCTCTCAACAGGCAGTAGAGCCATATGGGTAGGGGTGGCCCTCTGGAATTAGAACGCCCGGGTTCTAATCATGATTCTACTGCTTACCTACTATGTGGCCTTGGACAGGCCACTTCCTTCCTCTGTGCCTCAGTTGCCCCATCTCCAAAAGGGGGCTAATCACAGTGCCTACCTTGCTGAGTTGCTGTTAGAACTAAGTCCATGCTTACTTGTCATAACAACCCCATAAGTACCATTAACACAAACCCTATGTTTCAGTGAGAAACTGAGGCACAGGGAAGGATAGTGACTTGCCCAAGGTCACACACTCGTAAATGACAGAGAAATCCAAACCCAGACTGCTTATGGCTACAACGCCTGGCTCTCACCCAGGGGTCAGCACATTTTTGCTGTAAAGGGCCAGATGGTAAATATTGTAGGCTCTGCTGGCCACATCCACTCTCTGCTACATATTCTTCTGGGGTTTTGCTTGTTTGTTTGAACAACCCTTTTTAAAAAAGAGTAAACACCATTCTTAGCTCACAGGCTATACAAAAACAGGCCATGGGCTGTATTTGGCCCATAGGCCACAGTTTTGTCAACCCTGTCTCTAACCACTACAGTACACTATCTCTTAATGCTGGCAGCTAATCCGAGTTTGAAAGACACACCACACAGATCACACGAAGCACATCTGCAGGACCGATTTGGTCCACAGGCTACCAGTTTACAAGTTTCACCCGAAGCTTCTTCCACACCCAGGTGAAGACCTGAGCTACAGCATTTCCAAGACCTATTTAGGGATCAAAGCCATGGCAAGAACAAGTGCTGAAGTTCCTTTCGAGTTTGCTGGAGAGATCAACAGCAGGAGCAGACCAAAGGAGGCATGGGAGAGCTGCATCTGTCCATCCCCGTGGGTGTGCACGGCAAAGGTGTGTGTTCGTGGGCAGAGCTGATGGCCCCAGGGTCTGGACCAGCTCAGAGGCTCCAGCATCACCCACTTTCTCCAGCAGAAAACCAAGATGAAGAATGCCCTGATACTCTTCCCCTCCCCTTTTGCTTCCAGTTCATGGAGCAAAAATACACAGGCCCCTGTAAGCAGGTGTGTGAATGAGGCCCCACCAGCCAAATTAATCCCCCGGGGAACCCGGAACACAGCTGCCTTCAGGACAGAGCCAGGACAGGCTCCAGCCAACAGCCATTTGTTCAGCCATTTCCAAGGGCTGAAACTCCGGGCTGAGAACAGAGGAAGGTGGAAGAGCCATTCCCCGGGCTCAGGAACTGTCCAGCAGCCAGCATGAAGCCTAGAATCAAGACTTCTCCATTCCCACACAAGCAGCAAACCTTCCCTGCTTTGCCGAGCCAAGACAAAGCCAGGGCTGGTGGCAGGGAAGGAAACAGCAAGTGTATGGATGGCTGCATTTGCCCAGTCAATGCCTACGCCTGCCCTCACCCTGCCTTCCACAAACAGCTCAGAGGTTGGGCAGGTGGGGTTCACGTGTCCTCACTCATGGCCTGTGGGACCCAGTAATTGGTTCAAGGTTGGAGCACATGACCCAAGTCTGAGCCAATTAGAATTCTCTTGCTCAGAATGATTGGTTCAAGAGTGCAGCACCTGATCCAGGTTTCAGCCAATCAGAATACAACACTGCCCTGCTCGCTGTCATTGGATCAGAGTGGAGTGTGGGACCATGTCTCAGCTAATCAGAGCACAGCAATAGTGATTGGTTCAGGGGTAAAGCACAGGTGATTGGTTCAGGGGTAAAGCACGGGTCTAAGCTGACTGGAGGATGATAAATGATACGTGCAAAGGTTTCATGTGATTGGTCCAGGTCAAAGCACATGACTCGGGCCCAAACCATTTGGCATATGACCCTCCCCTGGCCGCAGATGGCCAAAGACAGAAGGAATCTCAGGACTTTCCTCAGCTCTTAGTAGAGAGGTTCATTCTTTCCCACTGACCTTAAACTTGAGAGGATGTGAGGCCAGGAGAACCACAGCCACCTACCTGCTGCCATACTGAAAATAAGCCTGAACGGTGCAAAGCAGAGTGAACAAGAGAGAAAGAGGCAAGGTCCTGGTTTAAATCCAGCCCAGCCCAAAGCTGATACTGCTGCTAGACTTCTCAGATACTTGAACTAACAAATTTTATGTTATGCTGAAGTCAACGCGTTTTCTGTCACTTCAAATATGGGAAAGTCTCACCTTAAGAAGGAGCGGGTACTTGCAGATCCTCTGGATGGGAGACAACAGGTAGCCTTCCAAAGGGATGTCCGTAGTCTTCCGGCCTCCCAGAAGCATGCAGCTCTGCAAAGGGACAGGAGACCTTCATGAAACCCACCAAGGAGAGCACAGGGACATGGCCACCCTCAACCATGGGAAACGCTCTCAGAGCACAGCTACAATCACTTGGGAAGCAATTTAGCACCCCCTAGGATAAGTGAAAATGTGTATCATCTACAAGCAACACACAGCCTAGTGGGCCAAATCTTGCCTACTCCCCATTTTGGTAAAGTTTTATTAGAAACACAGCCACATCCATCACACTGTCTGTGGCCCCCTACAAGCTACAAAGGCAGAGCTGAGTTGTTGAAAAAAAGGCTGTATAGCGGAGAAACCGAAAATACTGACTATCTGGCCTTTTGCAGAAAAATTCACCCATTCCTTTTCTAGAGAAGCTTTCACATATACACACCAGGAGACTCAAAAAGCCTTGTTTACAACAGTAAAAAATGGGACGCAACCTAAATATCCATCACCTGAGAATGGAAACATCTGTATTTTTGTTTCAGTCTGTTTGCGCAGATTTATACAACGGTAGCTAGCTATATAGCAGTGAAAATGAGATAACCAGGGACACGAGTAGCAACACGGGAGAACCCCAAAAATATACTCTTGTGCAAAACAAAGAAGGATATGTACAATATGAAACCATTTATAGAAATCTTTTGCCGGGCGCGGTGGACAAGCCTGTAATCCCAGCACTTTGGGAGGCCGAAATGGGTGGATCACAAGGTCAGGAGATCGAGACCATCCTGGCTAACACAGTGAAACCCCGTCTCTACTAAAAAATACAAAAAAAAAAAAACAAGCCGGGCGAGGTGGCAGGCGCTTGTAGTCCCAGCTACTCGGGAGGCTGAGGCAGGAGAATGGCATGAACCCAGGAGACGGAGGTTGCAGTGAGCTGAGATCCGGTCACTGCACTCCAGCCTGGGCCACAGAGCGACACTCCGTCTCAAATAAATAAATAAATAAATAAATAAATAAATAAATAAATAAAAGAAATCTTTTAAAGACATGGAACATAAAACTAGGTGCTGTTTATGGAAAGCATGTATGAGGTCAAATATAAAGACATGCGTGTTAAAGGAATGCACCCAATTCCAGTGGGGGTTCCCTCTGTGGAGGGAGAGTTTCGGGTTGGAAAGTGAACTGGGAATCTTCATCTGTTACTGAAAATGTTCTAGTTCTTTACCTGGGAGGAGTGTACGTGATTCTGTCATATGCATACCTCTATTCTGGCTTGCAGAGTTAAAAAGTGCAGCTCTCTTAGGAATGGAATACCGTTACCCTAACTCCCACACTCACCCACAAGCTCCTGCCCGCATGAATCAATTCAGTGTCGTCCATGTCAATACTTCTGCTCTGCAGCCCCCTTGCCTCTCTCGGCTCATTCCATGTCTCTTGTCTGGAATGTGTTCTCTTCCCCAATAATAATAAAAATAATAATAATACTACCATCATCCATCAGGAACACTGACCAAGAGCTAATCATGTTTCCAGCAGGCCTCTAGGGCTCCTGACCACCAACCACCCTATGAACTGAAAACTATGATTATTCTCATTTCACAGCTTAGACCCCTGGGGTTTGAGAGGACCCTAGAAAAGTGAGTCACAGAACTGGGACCTAGAGCCAGGCGGGTTGATACAGAATCTGGGATTGAAACCATGATGCCCGTGTGCCCTTACCCCAAGCCCACCCATGCACCAAGGCCAGCCCAGCCACCCAACCTGCCCTCAATTCCCAAGACTTCTTCCTCCTGGAGCCTCCATAGGTGGCCATTTGTTCCACGGGGCTCTCAATCACATTACAGGCACTGTTGCTCCAACTGAAGAATCTGTTTTTGTTTGGCAGGAACCATGAGTTCTGCGGTGTTTCCCTGCCATGCCCCTCACAGTCCTGGGTCCCTTGGGCTCACTATGTGCCCATGATGTGTAAGTGAATGAACTAACTAACTAATGAAGGAACAACCCACCAGCACATCCAGCCATTCCTCCTTGACACCACCCTGGCAAACTGGAAATGAATCCAGACTCTTGGGAAAAGGGATCCCCATCCTATCATTTATTCATTCATTCAACAAACACACATTGTGTGCTGTGCACAGTTCCAAGCACAGGGGGGCTGCCCAACGAAACAAATTCCCTGCTTATATTCAAGTGAAAATAAGACCGTAAGAACCCATACCGTGTGCCCACCATGTGCCAGGCACTGTGCCTCGTGCTTCACATACACACAAAGTTCATGCCAAAAGCCTAAGGAAATAAGCATGGACCACTGTCCCCTACCACACACGGGGAAACCATGGCACAAAGAGCTGGCCCAAGTCTCAGAGCTCCCTCCACTGCCTCTTAGGGATCACAATAGGCTCTGCCTGGAGAAGCAGAATTCTGGGGACCCCAGGTCCCAGCTCTAGCTGAGCTGAATGGCCCCCACCCATGTTTACCCCGGCACAGATGGGGGATTGAGGCTGCGGCAGCTGGGAGATGCCGGGCCCCACGCTGCTCACACTCAGGCCTTTGTCCTAGGAGCCAGCACTTGCCACAAGCTGCCCTGGTGATGTCAGCTCTGGGCAGAGTGCAGGGTGCCTGGGGGTGGAGAAGTGCTTTCTAGAAGCCCCCAGGGCTTGGCGAGAGAAGGGTCCAGGATCAAGGAGTTTTCACAGGATTTTCACAGCCACCAATGACACTTCCCAGCAAACACTCTAGATTGTTGTTTCACTTTATTTTCTTTAAAAAAAAAAAAAA
>NW_016825020.1:510217-513386 GCF_001698545.2 Rhinopithecus bieti | reverse complement strand
ACAGAGCGACACTCCGTCTCAAATAAATAAATAAATAAATAAATAAATAAATAAATAAATAAAAGAAATCTTTTAAAGACATGGAACATAAAACTAGGTGCTGTTTATGGAAAGCATGTATGAGGTCAAATATAAAGACATGCGTGTTAAAGGAATGCACCCAATTCCAGTGGGGTTCCCTCTGTGGAGGGAGAGTTTCGGGTTGGAAAGTGAACTGGGAATCTTCATCTGTTACTGAAAATGTTCTAGTTCTTTACCTGGGAGGAGTGTACGTGATTCTGTCATATGCATACCTCTATTCTGGCTTGCAGAGTTAAAAGTGCAGCTCTCTTAGGAATGGAATACCGTTACCCTAACTCCCACACTCACCCACAAGCTCCTGCCCGCATGAATCAATTCAGTGTCGTCCATGTCAATACTTCTGCTCTGCAGCCCCTTGCCTCTCTCGGCTCATTCCATGTCTCTTGTCTGGAATGTGTTCTCTTCCCCAATAATAATAAAATAATAATAATACTACCATCATCCATCAGGAACACTGACCAAGAGCTAATCATGTTTCCAGCAGGCCTCTAGGGCTCCTGACCACCAACCACCCTATGAACTGAAAACTATGATTATTCTCATTTCACAGCTTAGACCCCTGGGGTTTGAGAGGACCCTAGAAAAGTGAGTCACAGAACTGGGACCTAGAGCCAGGCGGGTTGATACAGAATCTGGGATTGAAACCATGATGCCCGTGTGCCCTTACCCCAAGCCCACCCATGCACCAAGGCCAGCCCAGCCACCCAACCTGCCCTCAATTCCCAAGACTTCTTCCTCCTGGAGCCTCCATAGGTGGCCATTTGTTCCACGGGGCTCTCAATCACATTACAGGCACTGTTGCTCCAACTGAAGAATCTGTTTTGTTTGGCAGGAACCATGAGTTCTGCGGTGTTTCCCTGCCATGCCCCTCACAGTCCTGGGTCCCTTGGGCTCACTATGTGCCCATGATGTGTAAGTGAATGAACTAACTAACTAATGAAGGAACAACCCACCAGCACATCCAGCCATTCCTCCTTGACACCACCCTGGCAAACTGGAAATGAATCCAGACTCTTGGGAAAAGGGATCCCCATCCTATCATTTATTCATTCATTCAACAAACACACATTGTGTGCTGTGCACAGTTCCAAGCACAGGGGGGCTGCCCAACGAAACAAATTCCCTGCTTATATTCAAGTGAAAATAAGACCGTAAGAACCCATACCGTGTGCCCACCATGTGCCAGGCACTGTGCCTCGTGCTTCACATACACACAAAGTTCATGCCAAAAGCCTAAGGAAATAAGCATGGACCACTGTCCCCTACCACACACGGGGAAACCATGGCACAAAGAGCTGGCCCAAGTCTCAGAGCTCCCTCCACTGCCTCTTAGGGATCACAATAGGCTCTGCCTGGAGAAGCAGAATTCTGGGGACCCCAGGTCCCAGCTCTAGCTGAGCTGAATGGCCCCACCCATGTTTACCCCGGCACAGATGGGGATTGAGGCTGCGGCAGCTGGGAGATGCCGGGCCCCACGCTGCTCACACTCAGGCCTTTGTCCTAGGAGCCAGCACTTGCCACAAGCTGCCCTGGTGATGTCAGCTCTGGGCAGAGTGCAGGGTGCCTGGGGTGGAGAAGTGCTTTCTAGAAGCCCCAGGGCTTGGCGAGAGAAGGGTCCAGGATCAAGGAGTTTTCACAGGATTTTCACAGCCACCAATGACACTTCCCAGCAAACACTCTAGATTGTTGTTTCACTTTATTTTCTTTAAAAAAAAAAAAAACAGGCAAACACACACAGAGCTAGCATTCACTCTTCTCATTACATTTCAGGCACTATGGGAAGAATTTCTGAGAAGTCCTTAAATGCCCAAAATTCACAGAAGTGATTCAGGTGAGGCGTCAACCTCATGGTCTTCCCAACCTCCTAATGGCAGCACGTTCCTGGACTGTCCTGAGTCCTCCTTTCTGTCCATGCTGCCCCCCGGCTGATCCCACCCTGACTCAGCTTTTTTTCTTTCTTTTCCTGGACAGAATCTCATTCTGTCGCCTAGGCTGGAGTGCAGTGGTACAATCTCAGCTCACTGCAACCTCCGCCTCCTAGGTTCAAACAATTCTCCTGCCTCAGTTTCCTGAGTAGGATTACAGGTGCACACCACCACACCCAGCGAATTTTTTGTATTTTTAGTAGAAACAGGGTTTCACCATGTTGTCCAGGCTGGTCTTGAACTCCTGACCTCAGGTGATCTGCCTGCCTCGGCCTCCCAAAGTGCTAGGATTACAGGTGTGAGCCACCGCGCCTGGCCTGACTTGGCTTTAAACACCATCTTTCCTTATATTGAAAACACTCAGGTTTATCTCTCCAGCCCCTAAAATCCAGACTAGAGTCTCTGGTGCCCACCCAACGCCCCACCTGGATGTACTGCAGGTATCTTAAACCTCACACATCCAAAAGGGAATGTTTATTTCCCTGTCCTACCCTAGCCTGCACCCTCTTGGGAAAATGCAACTCCATTCTTCCAGTTGCTCGGGCACAAAACTCTAAAGTCATATTTGATTCCTTTCGTTCATTTATATCCAAAGTCAATGATCAGGCAAATTGTGTCAGCTCAGGCCTTTAAGCTCTATGTGAATCCAACCACCTCTCCCACCATGACCACACTGTTCTCAGACACCATCGCTTCCTGCCCGGACATTGCAGTAGCCCTGCAGTCGGTTGAATGGTGTTCCCCAAAATGCCAGGCCCCCACAAAACCTCAGAATGCAACCTTATTTGGAAATTGGGTCTTTACAGATGTATGGTAATTAGTTAAAATAAGGTGATGCTGGATTAGAGGGGAACCCTAAATCCAATGACTCATGTCCTTATGAGGGGAGAAAGACACAAAAGGCGGCCATGTGAAGACAGAGGCAGAGACTGGAGCGATGCTGCCACAAGCCAAGGAGCACTGGCAGCCGCTAGACAAGATCCTTCCCTGGAGCCCCAGGAGGGAGCACCCACTGACACCTTGATTTCAGACTTCTGGCCTCCAAAACTGAGAGAGAATCAATTTTGTTGTTTTAAGCAACCCCATCTGTGGCAATTGTCCCGGTCCCCTAGGAAATGCAAACAAGCCCCTCCCTGGACCTGCACTTCTTTTTTTTTTTTTTT
>NW_016825020.1:493172-509830 GCF_001698545.2 Rhinopithecus bieti | reverse complement strand
TTCTTTTTTTTTTTTTTTCTTTTTTTTGAGACGGAGTCTCACTCTGTCGCCGGGGCTGGAGTGCAGTGGCCGGATCTCAGCTCACTGCAAGCTCCGCCTCCCGGGTTCACGCCATCCTCCTGCCTCAGCCTCCCGAGTAGCTGGGACTACAGGCGCCCGCCACCTCGTCCGGCTAGTTTTTTTTTTTGTATTTTTTAGTAGAGACGGGGTTTCACAGTGTTAGCCAGGATGGTCTCGATCTCCTGACCTCGTGATCCACCCGTATCGGCCTCCCAAAGTGCTGGGATTACAGGCTTGAGCCACCGTGCCCGGCCTGGACCTGCACTTCTACCCAGATACTGACGGGGGGGCCTTTTACCATGCAAATTAGCTCCAGTCATGCCTCTGCTCAAAACCCTCCCACGGCTTCCCAACCCACTGAGAATAAAACAGAACATTCTCTTTTTTTTTTTTTTTTTTGAGGTGGAGTCTCACTCTGTCGCCCGGGCTGGAGTACAGTGGCCGGATCTCAGCTCACTGCAAGCTCCGCCTCCCGGGTTCACGCCATTCTCCTGCCTCAGCCTCCCGAGTAGCTGGGACTACAGGCGCCCGCCACCTCGCCCGGCTAGTTTTGTATTTTAGTAGAGACGGGGTTTCACCGTGTTAGCCAGGATGGTCTCGATCTCCTGACCTCGTGATCCGCCCGTCTCGGCCTCCCAAAGTGCTGG
Organism: Rhinopithecus bieti; assembly: GCF_001698545.2. NCBI lineage: Eukaryota > Metazoa > Chordata > Mammalia > Primates > Cercopithecidae > Rhinopithecus > Rhinopithecus bieti. Next base: position 509,123 of record NW_016825020.1, on the reverse strand, counting down.
GATTACAGGCTTGAGCCACCGTGCCCGGCCTAAAACGGAACATTCTCTAAGGCAATGCCATGAGCTCCAACATGAAGGGATCCCACAGAGCAATCCCACAGACATCATGCTGCACAAAAGCGGCCACACACACCGTATCCTGAATGATGCCGTTCACAGATGATGTTAGAATAGGCAAAACTAAGCTTTGGTAAGAGAAACTAGCAGAGGGATTCTGGAGGTCTGGGGGCCATGACTGGAAAGGGGCAAGAGGGAACCTTCTGGAGTGATGGGAATGTTCTTCGAACTTGGTGGTTCCATGCTATAGACATATGTAAGCATTCGTCACCCTGGAGGTGCACTTACTGCATGGATGCTACACTTTAATTAAAAAGCTTTTTTAAAATCTCATACTTGGACTGGGCAGAGTGACTCACACCTGGGAGTGTACTCCCAGCACTTTGGGGAAGCCAAAGCAGGAGGATCACTTTAGCCCAGGAGTTCAACACCAGCCTGGGTAACATAGCAAGACCCCAACTCCACAAAAAAAAATTTAAAAATTAGCTGGGCATGGTGGTGCACACTATAGTCCCAGCTTCTCAGGAAGCTAAGATGGGAGGATGGCTTGAGTCTAGGATGTTAAGGCTGCAGTGGGCCATGATGGTGCCATTGCACTCCAGCCTGGGTGATGCAGTGAGATCCTATCTCAAAAAACAAAAACAAAACAAAACAAAAAATGTCAGACTCTTTCCATTGACTAGATGCTCCTTCATCATCTGGCTTCTTTCAATCTCTCTGACCTCATCTCCTCCTGCTTTTTCTCTTATGACCTTCATTCTGGTCTCCCTTGGCTTTCTTGCAATTCCTCAAACACAATCCTACCTCAGGGCCTTTGCACATGCAGGTCGTCTATCCCTCTGAAATGCTACATAGCCTCTGCCTCTCTCTCTCTCCTTCACTTCATCCACATCTCTGCTTACATGTTACGTAAGATGCAGTTTTCCCAAAGACCAATCTAAAACGGCAGCCACCACCCTAACTCCCTCAAAACATCCTGTCACCCTTATTTTACATCCTCCAGAGAATTTAACATCACATTATCATTGAAGTTCCCCCAACTAGAATAGCCACTCTATGAGAACAGGGACTTTTCTTGCCTTGTTCACTGTCGGATCTTTAGGCCTTAGAATGATCCCTACCACATGATAAGTGCTTAGTAAGTTGTTGGATGAGTAAATGAAAAATCATCCCCATTTTACACACAAGAAAACTGAGGCAGAGAAAAATAAAGCCACTGCTCCACCAGTCTCCATCACTCAGCTGGTGCCCAGCACAACGTGGATGGAAAACCAGATTCTGTCTGTTCCCAAAGCCTTAATGTCCCATAACAGACTCAAGACAGCTCTTCTGCAGGTGGCCAAAAGCTGGGAGACGCCAGCAAGGAGGGAGACAGATGGCACATGTGCTGGCACCCCACGCATCCTCCCCTGCCCAGCCCGGCCCACCCAGCTGCTGCTAGGAACAGGGCAGTGTGACCCACCAGAAAGACTGCTTGAGAGAGGGAGGGAGGGAGGGAGGGGGAAAGAAAGGAAAAAAAGGAAAGAAGGAAGGGAAGGGAAGGGAAGGGGAGGGCAGGGCAGGGCAGGGCAGGGCAAGGAAGAAAGAGAAAGAAAATTCAGCCCTTCCCTTCCCTTCCCACACCCTTCCCACATATTTCTGCTTCCCAGGACCCAGCTGAACCTGAGGGAATACCCTCAGAGGGTGGGACCCTCAGCCAGGGAGCCCAGAGCCTGGGCAGCAGGGACTGTCGCAGGGTAGTGCTGCCTGCAAGTCGACAGGTCACTGCAGACATGGCCATTTCTGTCCATGTGGGGTTTGCACTAACGTGACTTCGTCTTTGCATTCTGCCCAGACTATTTTATGAATATAAGTGCAAACACAGAAATGTGAAGATGTAGATACTGGCTATGAAAAGCAACAGCGCTGAAAGCTTAATTCACTTGGGAGAAAGATGGAAATCAGTAAATCAGTCCGCCAATTTGCCCTTCCTCAGATGTTCACTGGAGCTGGGCCAAGCAACATGAACTCACTTGTGAAGGAAACATACATTTGGAATCGAAATTCTGGAAACACTTTGTTGGAGACTGTGCGTGAAGGAAAAGTGCAATTAGGAATATTATTTTATAGTTTAGCACTGTAGGAATGTGGTTCACACTCTGTATGTTATGTTAGCTTATTGTTCTACTTTTATGTGCTGAATTCGGTGTGTGCTGTTGGGAGAACAAACTGTATGGGGGAAGAGATGCCTGTGACCAAATGAGAAGGGATTCAGAGGTGAAAGACTGGGACTGAAACCCAGGATAAGCTCAACCACTTTTCTAGGATGGACCCCTAGAAAGTCACTTAATATTGTGAAGTCATCAAAATCACCTGTGACAAAGGCTATGCAGTGTCCCCTAATGTATTCTTCTTCCACAGCAATCACATTTCTAGCTGGGCACATGGCTGCCCAGAATAAAGCCTATATTTCCCAGCCTTCCTTGGATCTAGGGGTGGCCATGTGGCTGAGTGCCGGCCGATGGGACGTGAGGGGAGGAGATGTGTGCAGCTTCCTGTGGCGCCCTGAAAATGAGAAGGGTATGCTCTCCTTCCCGCCCTCCCTCCACCCCACCACCCGGAATTGGGATGTAGTCAAAGGTCATCTGAGACCAGGTCAATGAGCACCATACCCTAGGGCCTTAGCCCCTGACACTGGAGCCACTATACCAGCCCCAGACAGTCTGCACTCACACTGTTAACAAGAGGGAGAAGTAAGAGTCCACCTTGTTTAAAGCACTGTCCTTTGAGATGTCTACAAAGCAGACAAATGTTTATCTTGACTCATACGCAACAGATAGTGGTTTGAAAGGCTCAAAGGAGGTCACAAATAAGAATCCGTTTTATACATAAGCGAGGCTCTCTACAAGTGTAGGGAACACCATCATGGATGTCTACAGTTTTTCCTAACATCCATTCCCAACTTACCTGTATTCCCACAAATGCAAACCAACTGCTTTAGGGATCCACTCTACCCTTAGGCTCTACTGTATGGATAGACCTGACCCCATCCTCCATCTCCAGAAGTGACCAATCAGAACACCACCACCAATTACTCTGTCTACAGCAATTGGTTCAGGGATGAGGTTTTTAGCCAATGAGCATCAGACCTAGGATTTCTGCTGTTACTATAGGGAAAGGGAAGTTCTCTCAGCTATCCTGGAGCTGCTCAGCTATCAAAGGTATAAGCCTGGAGCTGTTGGGGACCACCCTGTTACCACTTGGGGAGAGCCTGCCTTGGAATGAAGCCACAGCAGAGAAAAGGAGAGTCAAGCGACACACATTCCTGATGACATCATTTGAACACCCAGACTCTGCCATGTCTGTAGCCCTCTCAGGTCTTAAACGTCCCAGAAAAGTGAATCCCTCAGTTTGTGCTGGTGGTGTTGTTTGTTGTTTTGCTTCAGCCAGTTTTTGAGGTTTTGTTTTTTGTTTTTTTGAGACAAAATCTCGCTCTGTCTCCCAGGCTGGACTACAGTGGTACAATCTCAGCTCACTGCAATCTCTGCCTCTCAGGTTCAAGCAATTCTCCTGCCTCAGCCTCCTGAACAGCTGGGACTAGAGGCATGTGCCACCATGTCCAGCTAATTTTTTTTGTATTTTTAGCAGAGACAGGGTTTCACCACGTTGGCCAGGCTGGTCTTGAACTCCTGGTCTCAAGTGATCCACCCACCTCGGCCTCCCAAAGTGCTGGGATTACAGGCGTGAGCCACCGCACCTGGCCGCTTAAGCCAGTTTTAATTGGATTTTCTTTCACTTATAATTAAATAATCCTAAAAATACTAGTAATCCTAATAATAATCATCGTAATAATGACAATAGTATTAATAATTACTACTCTTGCTGCCATTTTTATTAGAACCCTTACTTTAGACCAGGAATGGGCAAAGTCAACCCTAATACAGCCCTCTGCTTGTTTCTGTAAATAAAGTTTTATTGCCACACAGCCACACCCACTCCTCTACACATTCTCTATGGCTGTTTTCATGCTACAACAGCATGGGCTGAGTCGTGGTGACAGGAACTGTACGGTATGCAGAGCCAAAAATATTCCCCAGCTGGCCCTTTATGGAAAAGGCTTGGCGATCCCTGCTTTAGGCAGGAGATCACCCCAGCCAAGGAAGGGATTTGGCACCATGGGGCAGCATGAAGTCCCCTTGTGCCCAGATGCCCAAGGCTGAGGCCGAGTGCAAGGGAGCACCAGGGCTGACGGGTCAACTTACCAAAAGGAAGGCGCGCACGGTGGGGATCTTGTTCAGCTCCACCAGCAGCCTCAGCGCTTTCTCATGATTGCTGCAATACTCCTCGTACACGCAGAATTTGTCCTTCTGCAAGACAAGGACAGAGCCTGTGGGAGGCAGGTCATGGTAGAAGGCAGGTTCCCTGACATGTGCCTACCGCTGGGCTGGCAGGGTAGTGGGAAAGGGCTCCCCTGACCCAGGAGAGGCTACAGCAAGAGGAATCTCGGGTAGAGCGGCTTCACTCACTACCAGCTTCCCAGTCTCCACTCTTGCCCCAGGTCTGCACCCAGGAGCCTGAATAACCTTTTGGGAAGCAGTGTGGCTTGGGGGTCAAGAGCATAGACTCAAGAAGAGTGGCCTGGGCTTGCACCATGGCTCTGTATTTCCTGTGAACCTGGGCAGGTTACCTGACTTCCCAGTGCCTCAGTTTCCTCATCTGTAAGGTAGAATTAATAAAAGTCCTTAAGTCAGACTTGTTATGGCTGGGGGCTAGCTCTGTTGACCTCCAGACACCCCTGAGCCCAAAGATGGACTCTTTCCAGCCTAAAGGTCACCTGTGGGTCACCAGTTCCAGAACCATCAGTCAGGGTTTCCGGAACTGGAAGAGACAGGAGCCTTCTTAGCAGGAAGCTCTCAAATGAGCATTCTTGGTTCCAAATGGTTCACGGAACCCGCCAAACCCTAAGCAAGAATGCCGTGGGTGAGGTCACTGGAGGAGGAAGGGTTGCAAGGCCTCAACCCTGGGCTAGGGGTGGGAGTGTGCAGGAGACCCGAACAAGCTAAGGAAGGAAGAGGTGGGTCCACACAGCAAGCAGCTCATCTTGTTTCTAAACAAGCCCCCAGATGGCCTTCCGATGGGAGGCTGCAGGAAATAGGAAACCAAAGAGAAGGGAGGATGGGTTTAGAATGAACGGGCATCCCCAGCCCACTCCAGCTCACTCTGGGGGCTCCCTGTGCATCGTCTGAGCAGACACTCCGAGCCACAAAGTACCCAGGTCAGTGCTGATGGCTAACACAAAATGCACACCCAGCACGTAGCACAGACTGCCCAGCACACAGTACAAGCTGCATGCTGCTCTCCTGGAATGGGGGTTAACTTACTCATTCCCCACGACAGCCTTACATGGCAACTACTGTAAGAAACCCACATAGCCATGAAAAAAACAAGGAAAAGTTGCTTCCCCAGGGTCTCGCCGCTAGTGCAGTGGCAGAACCAGGACTCAAACTCCCTTAACCCCAGTGACAACATCAGCTCAAGGTCATGGCACAGGGTAGGGTTGGGAGTGGGAGGCAAATACCCAGGGTACAAATCTCAAGCCACAAATCTGGACTAAGTTGCATCCCAAGGGTACTGCATCAGAATACTGAAGGGCACAGAGTGACTCCAGAAACCCAGTTCCACGTTCCCTAAGTAGAGGGTGACCTTGGGCAAGTGCTTTACCTCCCTAGGCCTTGGTTTCCTCATCTGCAAAACGAACATCATAACTGACCTTCAACACTTACGCTGCTGGAGGATTAACTAATATGTGAAATGAGTAGAACGGTGTCTGGCACACAATAAGCACCGTACAATACTTCAAAGTACTCTACAAGTATTACTACAAACATAAACATACTCAATAAACATGGATCAATGGGGGAAAATATCAGACAAATCATGTTACAATGACCCACAGTGCACCTCCATATACACACACATACCACAAGACAAACAATCTTGATGCATACTCCAAGAAACCACCCAATGACCTCAAGCATCACAGCACGCAAGCTACAGGCTCCAAACACCACCACCGACGTCAGCATGCACACGGACACATGCACTGAGTCACAAAGCACAATTCACTCATCAAATATCTGCAGTCCACTGAGATGCCAACACACACACACAAAGACACACACAACCACAAGGCAAGGAAGGAGAAGAGGGGACCCCCAGCACCCCCAACACTGCCCAAGCAGACCTTTTTCTACTTCCATTTGTCTCAAATGAGCCTAAGGGGCCATCAAGGCCAAAAGGGCTGGGTGAGGAGGCATCTGGGCTGCAGGGGATCACCCAGCCATAGGTAAAACCTTGTGAGTAGGGTCTGCTGGGCACATCTGGAATCAGGGTTTCAGCTGCAGACTGTGGTGATGCAGGCTGCAGGGAAGAGGAAGAGGAAGAGGAAGAGAACAACTATTTTGTTGTAGGTGACAGGAACTGGCCTGTCTGGAAACCTGCTCCTGCAGAGAAGACCTGCACCGACGTTAAAAGCCCCCATGACCACTCTCACCAACCACTATCAGCATCAACCTTGTAAGTGCCAAGGAGAAGTTCTGCAGCCAGACCATCTAGGTTCATAGCCCAAGTCTCCTGGTCACTAGCTCTTGGTCAAGACAAGTAACATTTCTTGGCCTCTGCATTCTCATCTATAAAGTACGGACAACAATGATATCATTACCATAATGGTGTTGTGGGGATTGGCAGGTGAATTTATATTACAGTGCTTGCAACGGTGCATAGTCAGTGTTCACTAAATATTAACTAGTATCATTATTGCTTATTAATGTTGTTGTTATTATCACCAGCATGATTGTTTCAGAAAATTCATTATCTTTTTCATTGAACTGGTCTGTGACAGGGTAGGGCGGTAGGTGGGAAGGTTTTGACAGCAAAAAAAAAAAAAAAAAAAGACAGGCAGAGTCAGGAGGAAGGTGGTAGCGGATAGACTTGTGGGTTTAGGGAAAGCCTTGGGAGGGTCCCAGGCAGATTTTGGGAATTATGTTGGTCCCTGACCCCAGGATGTTTTACTTCTCATTTGTGCACTGTCCTTCTCCCCTGAATCTCCTGGGACTGTCAGCTCCATGGGGACAGCGTTTGCATCTGTTGAGGTCACTGCTGTGATGTCAATGGGGTCAGCAGCCACTGGCAGAGAGCAGGTATCATGACTATTTGATGAATGAAAGCAAGAAAACAGAAGGAGGAACCAAGAGAGGCCAAAGGCCCCTCAGACCAGCTCCGTGCTTCTTCCCAAGCTGGTTCCACCCCACCCCAGGAACCACAAGTGAGCACATGACCCAGGCAAAACCAATCAGAGTTCCCCGTCCTAATAACAGTGGCCATGTGACCCAAGCTGGGCCGCGAGAGTCCGCAAGGACTCGTGCTAGAATCACTGGGAAGAGAAACTCTCTTTGAGCTGCTATTGAACCCCTGCCACCATGCGAGGCACGCACCCCATAAGCCTCTCCCATTCTCCAAGAGTGAAATCAGCACCGCACAGATAAAAGCAGAGCCTGAGATCAGAGAAAGACCTGGTCCTGAAATCATCATACGGAGTCCTGGATCTAGCTATGTCTGAAGCTGACCTACACTCCTGAACAATTTCACTGACATGCATCAGTAAAGTCCTTGATTTGTTTAAGCCTATCTGAATTGGTGTTTCTGTCACGTACAGCAAAGACAGTTTTGATATGTGCACACTCTGAAAGGGAGAAAATGAAATACATAGACCCAAATCTTAGTGAGGTGACAGGGACTCTCTGTCCATCTCCACAGAGATGAAGGCAAGGGATTGGGCCAGAAAGCAGGGACAAATTGGTTTCTTCCCACATGCCAACCCCAGTCACTGAACACTAGTGAGGAGGATTCTGGGGTCCCACAGGAAGCCCAGAGGCAGAATGCTGTGATTGATTAGCTATGTCTGCCACAGGTGCGGGAGAGGGAGTAAGTAACAAGCTCACCACTGGTTTGTCATTCCTCATCCCCTGAGCCCCCTCTACAACACAGTCTGCAGTGTTTTCCTCTCCTTCAGCCTGTGGGAAGGGCAGGGGCCCAGGGCTTGAGGCTTGGAGAAGTTAAATTTAGCAAAGGACAACATCCCCTCTGCAGCACCGTGCCCAGTTCAATCACACCCGTGTCCTTTCATCCAGCCTGACCCCAGCTGCATCTCAGGCCTGAGACTCTGCAAATATGGAAACGCTGCTCTTGACAGCTCAGAGTCCAAGTGTTCCATTTCCTCCTAGGGGCCCCACATGGGGCTCTGATTGCTTTGCCAGGAAGAAACGGACAAATAGTTGTGCATACACAGATATAGTGGGTGCGCAACATGTGGCTGTGGGTTTGGGGTGAGAAGGGGGAGAAGGGGACAGCTGCCAGCTGGAGACAGCCAGGGGAGGGGAGCTCACCCCCAGGAAGGGCTCAAGGATTGTGAGAGGTGGCAGCTGCTGTCCACGATACCCAGGTGACAGTGGTTCCACAGGGACCATCAGCTCCAAACCACTCATTTCACAGCCAGCAAGACTGAGACCCAGAAAAGGGAAGGAGCTGGCCCATGCAAACATATCCTCCAACGGGGAGAAGAGAAGTGAGAGTCAGGTCTCAATTTTTCAACAGTCTCCTCAACTTATTTACCCATCCACACAGCTGCGGAGAGAGAGGGGTTAAAACATAAATCAGACCACACTACTCCTGTGCTTAAAACCTGCAGTGGCTTCCACTGCCTCAGAATAAGATCTATGGTCCTTACCTTGGCACGCAAAGCCCTACAGGATCTGTCCTGCCCCCACTATGACACCCTCAAACTCTCTCCATCACTCACTCTGCTCTGGTCACACTGGTCTCCCTTCTTCTCTCAAATGAGCTAAGCTTGCTCCTAGCTCAGGGCTTCCGCCCTTTCTCCCCTCAGTCCAGATCACCCTCCCCAAAATCATCCCATTTCACCACCTCAGAAAGGCCATCCCACCCTTGGGTTGCCAGATACAAAATAAAACCCAGGACACCCAGGTGAATGTTCATTTCAGATACATGTTTTTTTTTTTAGTATGTCTCAAATATTCCATAAGATATGCTTCCATTAAAAAAATTACTTGATGTTTACCTGAAATTCCAATTTCCCTGGGTGTCCTTTGTTTTCATTTGCTAAATGTGGCAGCCCTGGCCCTGACCTCCTGATTGAAAGCAACCTCAGGCAGAGTCACTCTTCACCACATCTGCATTTTACGTTCTTCACAGTCTGCACTGGCATCTGAAATGACCTAACCAGTTAAATTACCCTCTGTTTCACCCACCTACGAGCAGTGTGGCAGCAGGGAGCAAGTCTGTCTTATTTAGTACAGCATCCCCAGGGTCTAGTGCAGTGCCTGGCACACAGGAGATGCTTAGTATGTATTTCAGGAGACCTTATCACATAAGACAGTGAAAACCACAGACTCTACAGCCTGAATGTGTCAGCTCAAATCCTGGCTCTGATGCTTCCTAGCTCGGTAAGTTTGCTTTATAACTTAATCTCTCTGGGCCTTGGTTTCCTCATCTGTAAAATGGGTACAATAATAGTAACCACCTTTAGAGACTGTTGTGAAGTTTTAATGAATGCATATCTGTAAGGCACAGAGAACAGGACCCAGTGCAAAGAAAATGTCCACTCAGTGCTAGTTTATGATAAACTCAGTAGTTACTGGTTGGGTTTTGGGGAACAGGGGTTAGGGACTCTTCCTCCATCTGTTCAGTTAGGTGGCACTAGTGGGCTGGACTGTGGGCCAGGGCCCCTTCCTCTCCTGGAGAGCCTGTCTGCAGAGCTCTGTTCCCAATTAGCATCTCACCAGCCCAGATGCTGCCATGGCCATGGGAAAATGTTTCCAGGCAGGGAGTAAATGGAGTAAACAAGCCGGGGAAGGAGAGTGGAAAGGAAAAATTGAGACCTGCTTTTCCTTTGGGGTTGCAGTGGATGCCATGGTGCACTCCTCAAATGCCTGTCACGGAGAGAGAGAGATGCCCCTTACCCCAGGTGCTGGGAGTGGGGGCTGACAACGACCCTTAGCTAAGGCCCTTCCCTGGAGTTGCCTTCAGCCTAAGAGGGCTGCCTGTCTGCAGTGGTACACCCACTCCTGAGGACAGCCCACCAGGCAATGAGGGTGCAAAGGCCTTGCCCACTTGCTACAATTGTGCGTAATCTGAAGAGCTATCCTAGTTCCAGAGTTCTTTCCAGATGGGACTATCAGCAGCTGGGGTGGAGTCTCCGCAACCTCTCCTTTAGCTGCTTCCAAGAGGCCACCTGTGTGCAAATCGCCAGCTTCCAGAAACCCAACATACAGAGGGGCGGCCTTCAAAACTCCTGAGACAGACTGACTCAGCCTGTCCTCCGTGAGCAGGCAGGAAGAGGCGTGATGATTTTAATTTTTAATTAAAAAGATGATTTTAAATTAAAACACTGGATCACACACTGAGAACGCTGGCTCCTTTTTCAATAGGTCCGGTTAGCTCAAGGAGGGTCTTAGCTGGTGTGATGTAACCAGCCTCAGGCTGAGAGGCTCAAGCAGTTAATAGTTTCTAGAAAGAATGCGGTAACACCGCTTGGTTTCTACCGCACTTATTTTGACAATTACCTTCTATTTACAGCACTCATTTTCTATTTTCAATGATGATGCAAACTTCTCTTTTTAAATAAGTTTATTGAAGTTGTGTTAAGTGAATCAATTTTTTAAAGCATTAAACAAGTAATACTACAAAGGATACTCAGATATAGCTGAAATTCCAAACTTAGCACGTAAGCTAATGAACTGAGGAACCCTGGCTTAGCCCTTAGGAAGGTCGAAAGCCCACTTCTGCGGCTGGCACAGTTGTGACCTTGAGCTTAACCTTTCTCTCAGTTTGCTCGCATGTCCAGAGGACAAGTGAGCTCAGGGCTGGATTTTTTTTGTTTTGTTTTGTTTTGTTTGTTTTCAGACAATGTCTTACCCTGTCACCCAGGCTGGAGTGCAGTGGCTTGATCTCAACTCACTGCAGTCTCAACCTCTTGGGCTCAAGTAATCCTCCCACCTCAGCCTCCCAAGTACCTAGAACCACAGGCACACATCACCATGCCCGGCTAAGGGGCTGGAATCTTTCTGATGCAGACAGAACAGCGAGCATGACAGAGTCCCTGTCCTCGTGTTGTTTACATTCTAGGGAGAGCAGACAATAAGCAAAAAGGAGCAAAAGATCCGATGTGTCAAAGGGCGATGCGGACCGTTCTGTTGAGAATGACAAGAGCAGGGGAGGGGCAGGGAAGGACAGGAGTGCAGCAACTTAAACAGAAGGGCATGGAGGCCTTCGCGGAGAAGACGGCATTTCTGAAAAGCTTTCAAGGCAAGGAGGGAGAGAGCCGCAGGGATGTCTGAGGGAACTGGTCCAGTAGAGGTAGTGGCCTGGGGCAGGAATGGGCTCCCTATTCTGGGACAGCGAGGAGACCTGTGTGGCTGGAGCCAGGGGAGTGAGTTCCAAGGAATGGACAGGGCATGGCGGAGTGTGGGGATTTTATTCCAATGACGCAGGAACCTTTGGAGGGTGCCGGGACGGGGGCTGAAGAGACCTGACTGATGTTTCTCTCTGGTGGCTCAGGGGAGAACCAATCTCCAAAATACTTCATCTCTGTCAAAGCCTCCTACATGCATCCTTGCACCTGGGCATCATAGCAGCTTTGTGAGGCTGGAAGGACAGGAGCCCCGCTGAGGTGCAGGGGGGCTCATGATAAATCACCTGGAATGGGGTCCAGTGATCCCAGGCCTGGGGACCCTGCACAAAGTCACACTCCAGAGAAGACTGGGAGGTTCCAGAAAGCGCTGGATCACATGAACAGATGTGCACATAACCCAAGTGAGAAACAATTCCTGGGCACTTATGATGTGCCAGGCTCTACCAACGTCATTCATTCTCTCAACCGCCCTAGAAGGTGAGTTTTGTGATACCCACTTTACAGATGAGAAAACTGAGGCACAGAGAGGTAAGGTCATTCTCCCAGGATCACAGAGCAAGGAAGTAGCAGAGCTAGGATGCAAAGTCGGGCAGCTGGGCTCTAGAATGCTTGATCTCCCAGGCCTAGGGAGGACACCAGCAAGAACCCAGCCCAGAACATCCTCCCACAAAGGCCTAAATGTCCACCCTCCACATGTCATGACTCTGATGGCAAGTGCGGCCTTCACCAGGTACCTAGTTTGATGAGGCTACATGAGGAGGGTCCCAGGTAGCAGAAGAGAGGACATGGAAAAGAGGTTGCTTCATGCACACTGAACTTCCCACCCCTAGCCCCCCAGCCCTCTGCTGTATCTCTGAGCAAGTCAGGAATCCTACAGAGAGAGGTAAGAATAGCCCCACTGTGTCCTCAAGGTCCAGGGCTCCTCTCTGACAAGCGAGTTAAACCCACTTCCCCACAGCCTCTGGGACTCAGGCAGAGAAGCCAAAAGGCCTGAGGAGGGCCGGGGCTTTTGGCAAACTGGATAGTGCACCTTGAGGATCCTTTCTCCCACTTTTGCTAAGTACAGACAATCCTGCCCAAGCTCAGATCATCACGTCACAGCCAGCCCCAAGGCCATGCCTTCCAGGAAGCAGGCCGGAATAACACCCACAGCTGACACGCGGCATTAGCTCGGTGCTGAGTCAGGTCATTCATCCTCATGACAGCCCCCTGCAGCAGGTATTGTCATTACCCCCATTTTACAGAGTTGGAGACTGAGGCCCTGAGAGGTGAAAGGACTCGCCCAAGGTCACTGGGCTGGCGAGCAGTAGAACAGGGATTTGAACGTTGGCTGTTGGCTCCAGAGAAAAAAGCACTTCCTGTCTCCTCTGAACCCGAAGGGAAGACTGTCCCTCCCATTCTTTTCATTTTCCTATTCAAACACCTTTACTGAACCACTGTGGCCACCTGCCCCTTCTCACCACCTCCACTGCTACCATGCTGGTCCGAGGCACTGTCACCTCACTTGGCAGGGTAACCTCTTAGATGTCTCCTTGCTTCCAGCTCTCCCTCCACACCTGCTCCCCCTCACAGCAGCCAAAGGGTCCCTGCAACCCAAAGTGGACCACGTCCCTCCTCTGCCCAATGCCCTCCGCTAGCACCCAGCCCACCTGCGCCCCACTGTGCTCTTATTTGTCCAGTTCCAAAGATGGAGGAGCATCTGCTATGTGAACAGGAAGATAACGTCGACCTTTACTGAGCACTTACTGTGCCAGGTGCTGCACCAAGCAGGCTCCTTGTATTATCTCGCTTAATCCTCACAATGTCACGGATTTATACCCCATTTAAGGGTAAAAGGAAACTGAGGTACAGACAAGTTCAGTCAACTTGCTGAGAGGACCACAGTTCATGAGTCGCTCAGCAGCCTGGCCAGAAGCTCTCCTTGCCCTCACTTTCACATAGAGAGTGGCTGGCCCTTGGCTGAATGACTGCATCCTGGGGTACTCTGCACGCCTGATAGCACATGAGACTTGCCCCCCACTGCCCTCTGAGGGCAGAGTCACACAGCTCCATCATCTTAGGCTCTGGTCACTCAGATGTGATCCCCTGGAGAAGTGAGTTAGTGATGATGATCATGATCATGATGGTGATGACAGTCTGAACAGTGACCGAGTGCTGATACACCAAAGTTTCTCCACCTCGGCACCATGGATATTTGAGGTCAGATGATTCTCTGTTGTAGGGGCTGTCCTGTGCATTATAGGATGTTTGGTGGCATCCCTGGCCTCTACCTACTAGAAACCAGTAGCACCCCAGAGCTGGGACAACCAAAAATGTGTCTGGACATTGTCCAATGTCCCCTGGGGGCCAGAATCGCCCCAGCTGAGAAGCTCTGCTCTAGGCTCTCTATCCTATTGCTTTACCTCTGAGTCTTGCCATCAACCCTGGGAGGTAGGCGGAACTATCCCTACTTCGCAATCACAGGAGGAAATAGAGGCTCAGAGAGGCAAAGGAGTTTGGCTCACATCTCGTGCCCGTGAGGCTAGTTCTTCTATCTGTGAGGGGGGTCCCAGGTAGTACAGAAAAAGAGGCTATGGAAAAGCAGTTGCCTTCCTTCTTCCAGCCTACCACCCACAATTCCAAATGCGTTAGTAATCCTGCAGGAAGAGAGAGGCTACTGCAACAAGCGTCAGCCTCTCTGAACAACAGCCCAATGGGGTACCCAAGGATCAGACACCCTTACTGGCCAGTGGGTACCTGAGCTGCTCAAACCCAGGTCTGTCTGATGCCAAGTCTTGGCCACTAGCTACCTCTGATGGTCACTGTGGCAGAGGGGCCCCGCCAGGCCAGGAGGTCACAGGACTCCAGGACACATGCATTCAGTGAGGGCCCACCCTCTATGTGAAACTGAGGGAAAGGAGAGTCACTAAAAATGCCCACAGTCTGCTGGGCCTGACCCACCTCCCATAGTTCCGGGGATGCAGACTGGGCCCACCTGCCCAACTTGCTACCCCGTCTCCCAGACAGACCTACAGAGGAAGCTGGTGAAAGGGGTTGGGGCAGGGACCCAGGGAGAAGCCCACTTCTCAAAAGCTAGAGTCCACCAGGGGCAGTGGCATGGTACTCACGAATTTTAAGAAAACGTTCCCAAGTTCATGCTGAGACTGTGGTTCCGGGTGTAAACAATACTCCAAGGCGGCTAAGAAATCCTTATGAACTTCCAGGATGTCTTCAATGTTCGAGAACAGGATCTGTGAGGAAAAGACAGGCCAGAGGGACAGCGTGAATCAAGGCTCGGAGGGAGAGCAAAGCCAAGCATTAAAAAAATACAAACCTCGGTGCAGGTGACACTGTAGTCAAAGAAGAACTCTCAACCACCGGAACTGGTTTACCACTAATAGAAATCATTGTAATCACAGAAATATTGCCAACATTTATTTACTATCATCGGGATTAGTGACTAATTCTGTGTTAAGAACTTTACATGCATTCATGGAATCTAATCCCCACTGTAAATCCATGAGATAGAACTACGATTATCCCCAATTTACAGATGAAGAAGTAAGGCTCAGATAAAATAATATTCCCAAGGTCAAAGTCTTGCAAGCAGTTCCACATTTAGTATGCAGACATTCATCACAGTCAGACACAACTGCTGTGTCCAGCCACAGGATGGATGTTGAAATTACGAGTATATTTCCATGCACCCATTAAAACGACGTGGTAGAAGAAAACACAGTAAGGAAGGAGGTTAGAAATACGCTGCCTAAACTCTCACAAACAATATATGAGATTCTCTGTTTCCCCACATCAACCTAAAAGTGTAAAACACTAGTACAATTTGACCCAGCAATTCTACATTTTAGAATTTAACCTTCTGATCAGTTGTTCCCAACTAGGGGCAATTTTACCCACCACCCCTGCCACACACACATGGGATATGTGGCAACTGTCAAGGGACATTTTTGGTTGTCACAAATTGGGAGGAAAAGGGGTGTTTCATAGACAGAGGCCAGGGATACTATTAATCCTTCCTGCAATGTATAGGACAGCCCCCGCAATGAGCAATTATTTAAAAATACAATATGATTGTATTTTTTTAATTATTATTTTCTTTTTTAGAGACGGAATCTCGCTCTGTCACCCAGGATGGAGTGTGAAGTGCAGTGGCGCGAACTCGGCTCACTGCAACCTCCACCTCCAGGGTTCAAGCAATTCTCCTGCCTCAGCCTCCCAAGTACCTGGGAATACAGATGCATGCCACCATGCCTTGCTAACTTTTTTTGTATTTTAGTAGAGACAGGGTTTTACCGTGTTGCCCAGGCTGGTTTTGAACTCCTGAGCTCAGGCAATCTGCCCGCCTTGGCCTCCCAAAGTGCTAGGATTACAGGTGTAAGCCACCTCGCCCAGCCCTCATGATAGTATTTTTTTTTTTTTTTTTTTTTTTT
>NW_016825020.1:483128-492843 GCF_001698545.2 Rhinopithecus bieti | reverse complement strand
TTTTTTTTTTTTTTTTTTTTTTTTTTAAGAATAGTTGTAACAGCCAAAAACTGGAAATAACTCAAATATCCATCCCCAGGAGAATGGATAAGTACATTGTGTTGCATTCATACAATGAACACCATACAGCAAAGAAAAAGAGGGAACCACAGCTACACACAACATCACGGGCAAATCCCACAGGCAGGCAGGGACTCGAAAGAGCTCACTTTAACACAAATTTCAAGAACAGGCAAAATCAATCCATGGTACTTGGAACCAGGGATTACCTTTAGGGAGGGAGGACTGACTGAGGGGGCCCAGAGTGGGTAGCTGGGGCTGGGAAATGCTCTCTGCCTTCATTTGGGTCACGGTTACACTGGTGCATGTGTATGGAGACACACACTGCATTCAGCACTAAGGATTTGCACCCTTTACTATACGACACTTCGACCTCATTAAAAAAAAAAAACCTGTACTAAGTCGCAGTTTACAATTATAATGAATAATTTTTAAACTATAATAAATAGTATAATAAATAAGTGGAGTCAACAGTCGGTGCTCAGTCATATTTGCCGAATGAATGAGTGAACAAATGAATGCAGGCATAGAGTTTAGATCCTAGGATCCCACTGCATGAACACACACCCCCTACCCCCAGGACGAGCCATGCAGAGACCTTGAGCAAGTCCTTGACATCTCTAAGACTCAGTTTTCTTATGCAAATAATTCGGTGTAGCATTGTCAACATGCAAGGCCACCGTCCAGATTAACCAGGGCGTTTGGGGGGAATGTCTTCTATGACCGAGTCCTTTGTGTGCTGCAAATACTGGGCACCTTGGACACCAGGACCTTTAGAGCCCCAAAGCCTGAAAGGCAGCTCAGAGAGTGAGGTCACACAAAAAGCCAGGCCTGGAGAGCCAGGCTGGAGCCGAGCCATGCACACAGAAGGCCTATTGATCTCCTCCTCAAACTCCCCAGAGCCACGGCCAAGGCCAAACTGGACCCAATTACTCATCAGCCCTGCCTGGACACTGGATGCCCAGGGCGGGAGCGGGGGCCGGGGCTGCCAGAAGAGGGACTGGAGGTGCCAGGCTCCCGGGGGCACTTGGGAGAGGATTTTCCACTGGCTCCAAGCCTGAGGGCCCGACACGAGGAGCCCGGAAGACGGGGGGCGGGTCACACTGAGCACAGAGGGGAAGTCTTGGGCTGGAAAGTGGGGCCCAGGGCTGATTCATGCTGACGTCCACCAAGCACAGCTTGCTCACAGGACAAGAGGCCTCCAGGGGCTACAGGGAGTAAGCTGGGGCAGGGCAAAGCTGGTGGCCAGCAGTCAGCGGGTGACACGCCTCTGCCAGCATGCACACTCTCTGAGCATGGGAAGAGCAAGGCATAGAGCAACACAGATATGCTCTAGAAAAGGGGCCAGTCCGAGCATCCACACCTTGACATTCTCCTCCGTGAGGCCCTTCTCCACTGAGTCAGCCACGTTCTGCCGGATGCGATGCAGGAATGCCTGGAGGAGAGAAGCAGAGAGAGGTGAGTGTCTGCGTCTCCAGCTCTCCCATGGAAGGCCCTACAGACGGCTCTCAAGTTCAAATGCCAACTAGGATCTGAGAGGTACCATGGGTCCAGGGACACAGGCAGGGGATGAAGAAAAACGTGCTCTGCTTACACCTTAAACACACTGGAACAGCCCTCGCTTCCACACTGAAACCAGGGGTGTACACTGTGCACCTATGACACCAGGCCCTGCGCTGGGCCCTGAAGAAACAGCAGAGAAAATCTCAAAGCCCCTGCCCTCGAGGAACCTCTGGCCCCAAGAGATATACACCTGCTTCCTCACCCATGGGCACCTCTCAGACTCTAATTCATTTCCCTTTTCAATTTTTTTTACTTTGCTTTACAATTTAACTTCTGAATAATAACACAGTCACATGGTTCAAAAGTCAAAAATATAAAATGGCAAAAACACAGAAAGTCTGTCTCCTTACCCCAGGCCCAAACCATCGAGTACCTCTCCAACCCCTATAGGAACCCCAGCTACTAGTTTCTTCAGTATCCTTCCAAAAAATCTATGCAAAAACAAACACACACACACACACATCTATTCCTTTTTTTTTTTTTAACTTCTCTACACACCAAAAAATAGCAACATACACTGGATGACCTGCACCTGGATTTTCTACTTAATATAGCTCAGAGATCCCTCCAGATCATCTCACGAAGAGCCTCCTTCCAGATGCCAGGAATCTACTGTTTGAATGGACCACAGTCCTTCTACCACCCTTTCAGGAGCCTGGAACAGACAAATCACGTCTCTCCTCCGTGAGACGCAGCAGATGAGTGTGACTATACCAGGGCAGAAGCGACAGGGGCTGCAGGAGTTGAGGGTGCACCATTCACGTGGGGCCACGTGGGGAGGCCGCAGGCCCGGGACCACCAGAGGTTCAGATTTGGGTGTTTTTGTTGTTGTTTTTTGTTTTTAATGAAGCCAGAAATTAGAATTTTTTTAAAAAGAGAAATCTCCCAGTTTTGAAGTGTTGGTGAAAGAGCTCTCTGTTATTGCAAGGAACTGGATTTCAGAGGTTGCGTGTAAAAGTGGGGAGACCAGGGCAGTAGGGTGCAGTGGTGCCAACAAGAGATGACGGTGGCCTGGCACCAGGTGGTGTGGGTGGAAAAATGGCAGAAAGAAGAGCTGTCAAGGGGTCACACAGATGGGGTGAGACAGTCACAGCGATCAATGTTGGGGGAAGGAGAGACAGCAGAGTCAGCACCTAAGGGAGACCAAGGCCCAGTACCCACAGCCACCTCCGCCTGGTTTGCCCCAACTCCAGGATGTGGGATCTGGCTGTAGCCTAACCTGGAAGCAGCCACATGGAGACCCCTGGGAAAAGGAATTCATGGTGCTGGTACAGCCGCAGGGCCATGGGGAGCTGTGGGGCCTATCAGTCACCTGCCCTGCCAAGACAGATGACAGCTTGGGAGTCCCCAGAGGGGCTGGTCCAGGTGAGCACCTGGTCTTCCTGTCACAGAACCCAGGTGCAGGCTGATTAAGACAGGGGCTGCGAGAGCCTGTCTCATCCCACCACGCTTGTCTGGGGAGATCTCTGAGAGATGGCAGGGACAGCCCAAGATAGTGCTGGGGTCAGGGGAAGCGGGGCAGGTAAGCAGAGAGGAGGGTGGCCCTCCACACACGGCTGTCAGATCCTTTCCATCACCCAGAGACACAACACGTCCATGCCTGCCCCCAGGAGCCCAGCCACCTGCCCAGACTCAAGCCTCTTGGGAGGGGGTGCAATGACAGTCCACAAGGCGAGTCACAGAAAAAGGCAAGACATAGGAAGGCAGCTTTGTCTCTGTCCACACAGAGTGCAGAGCCATCTCAGCCAGTCTTGGGGCTTTAACCCATCTATGCCTAGAGTTCCATTACTGGAACACTAAGCTTGTGGGAGTTATTTATATCCTACTCTTCAAGGTCATTGCCAAGGTCTGATTTTTTATTTAAAAAAAAATTGCAACCTCTGGCATAAATGGGTTAAATCCCCTTTTTTTGATGACCCCCATGTTTATATCCCTGGCCTGGACTTCTCCCCTGAAACCCCAGACTCTTATCTCCAGCTGCTGATTCAATGTCTCCACCGGGATGTCCAAACTCAGCCTGTCCAACACTTAATTCCTGACCTTCCCCAAATTCATACCGAGCTCTTCCCCACTCGATTAATGGCACCTCTGCCTTTCAAGGGCTCTAGCCAAAACCCACCAGCAGTCCTTAGTCCCTCTCCTCTGACATTCCATTTCCAGTACATCAAATGTTACCAGCTTTACCTGAACACTACAACCACTGGTCCCCATCTCCACAGCCACCCCCCGAGTCCAAGCCATCATCATCTCCTGCCTGGACTAACACAGCCATTTCCCTCCTGGTCCCCTTCACCCTCCCAAAAGTCTGTTCTCTACACACACAGCCAGGGAGATCCCTTTAAATATGTACAAGAGATCAGTTAATCCACGCCTTTAAAATCTCCATGGCTTCCCACTGCACTTAAAATCCAAATCCTTCCATGGTCCCCATGACCTTGTCCTTGTTAACCTCTCTGATCTCATCTTCTAGTACTTCATCCTCCCACATAATTCAATATAAATAATCTTCAGCCACACTGTCATTCTAGATTCTATCCACCTGCCAAATACACTCCTGCCTCATGACCTTTGCATATGCTGTTCCTGTTGGCAAGATGTTCTCCCCCGTTCTGCCCTGAGCAGCCTCCTTATCCATCTGGCCTTAGTTCAAACGTCATCTCCACCAAGAGGCCCTCCTCTTCTTAATGCAAACTCCTATCTTCCCATCTTGCGTTAAGAGCTCATTTGACAGATGAGGAAACTGAGGTTAAGCAATCTATACAAGATCCTAAGGGAATGGCCAGGACAAGCAGGGATCATGGCTGGGATGAAACCATAACCCCCAATCCAACAACAGAGGCCAGGTTTGGAAACTGGTGAGTTTGAGTTTCAACCACGGGTCCTTCCTGCTGTGTGACTTCAGGGAAGTGCACTAGCCTCTCTGAGTCTTCATTTACTCTTGCCAGTAGAGATTATAGGAATACAACACCTTTTAGAATGTCATGGGATAAAGTAAATGGAAGCTCCCTGAAGGTCCAAATGTAGTGCTCAGCAAACAGCAGGTGCTTGAAAATCAAAGGAAGGTATGGAATGTGCCTGGCACAGTACCTGACACATGGCAGAGACCTGGACTCAGGCTCCTTGGAAGTCTGCGGATCCTGTTTTTTAAATGACAATGGGTGGGGGGCATAAGGACGGGGTTCCTAGAGGATGTTTTAACAGGGCCTGGGATACTGACAGGAAGTCAAGTCTCCAGCCTCCCCAGACTAGAGGGAGACAAAGACAGCCTCGCCCAGCACAGCCAGGGAGGGCAGGAAGCTGGGAGTGCCACACTCTGCTGGCCTAGATTGGGGCTTCCTGTCCTGGTTTCTTCACACGAGCTCTGCCACCGCTATTGTGCTGCAACAATGGGAGGCTCGGGCCACCCACTGAGGAACTGCAAACAAGCCGGTGTGAAGGCCACAATGGGCAGCTCGTGACCCGGAAAGAATGGGCAGCAGGGGCTCTGGGCCCAGCCCTCCTGCTGCCCAAGGCACGACTGGCTTTTCCAGGCAGCACCAGTGTCCCCTGCACTGGCAGGAATGGTGAAAGGGACCCTCCAGCGTGACTCTTCCTTTGTCCAAGGCTTGACAGCTTTGAAACACTCAGGTCAAAAGCAGCTCTCATCTCCGAAGCCTCCCTTAGACTCAATACTGTTCTCAGGATTTCCAGGGCTGCCTGAGAAACTCCTCCAGCCTCAGAAGCTTTGCCCGTGCCTGGACTACTTGTCCTCACATCTGCCCAAGTCCTCCTCTTCATTGTATGAATATGATGATGAAGTACGTCAAGGATACAGAAAAGAATAGAGAGAAACAACAAACACCCACAAACTCATCACTACGCAGCTTTGGCAAATCTTAACACTACACCAAATTTGCTTGAGACCATTTGCAAAAGAAATTCACCAAGTCTGGGGGAGGCACAGACTGGAAAGGGGATGAGGAGGCTCTCGGGGGTGCTGGAAACGTTCTCTATCTTGATCTGAGCAGTGGTGACACAGGTCGCTGCATATGCAGAGCCCCAGCAGTATGTGCTTGAGATTAGTTCAGTTTACCCACAGTACCATGCAAATATCAAACCTCAATGTATTAAACAGAAAAGGCAGAAAAGAATCGTTACAGAGAGAGGTGAGCCACTGGGCACCTTCCCTCCCTGCAAGCTACTTGGAGCTGGTGCTCCTCATTCCCACACATGCCTCTGCCCACTTACCAAGCCCGTGTGCATCTATAAGCAAGAGAGAAAACTGTTTTGCATGTTCACAACATTTTTATAAGTAGCGTGCTTTCTGCAACTTGATTTTCTCACTCAACATCACATCTTCCACATTTACCCATGTTGATATGTACACCGGGCAGCATCTGCCATCCAGACCCTACCCTTACCGCACACCACATCCAGCTGCCAGTGCCTGCATCTCTGGGCCTGAAGGCCCCGCTCTCATGCACAGGGCAGGCCGGAAGTGCTGAAGAAGTAAGACTGCCTGGGAGCAGCCCTCAGTGACGGCCAGCAGGACCTGGCATGAAAAGAAAGATGAGGAAACTGAGGCACTCGATGGACACTATCTCCCCGAGTGCCTTGATGGGATTCAGCTCCGGCAGCCCCCATGGTAACCCACTTGATGACACACCCTTCTTGGCTGCCTTCTCCTCCCTGCCTCACTCCCCCACTCTCCTATTGATGCCTCCTGGGTGACCTCCCAAGTACGCTACTTGCCCTTGAAATAGTCTCGGGACGTGTTCTTTGGAGAATCCACAATAAGACAGACCTCAAGTTGTTCACTTCATTGCTTACTAGTCAAAATTACAGCATAAGGTAATCACTACCATGCTGCAGACACTTGTTTCAAGCATCCTTACTGTAAACAGTGGCGCTCAGGTGTAAGTTCCTTCAGCTGTAGTCAACTGGGGTAAGTTCCTCTAGGTGATGCACAGGTTTCCTCGAGCCCAGGCGTTCAAGTTCCTCTAAGTATATACCCAGGTCTTCTGGGGCATAAGAGAAGGACCAGAGGGGCTGTTTACTCGGCTCCCGGCCTGAGTGTCTCCATGGTCCCCAGAGCTCTAGACTTAGCAGGAAGCCACATCATGATTGATTAGTGATGTCTGCCATGGATGTGGCAGGGAGAGGGTTAGAAGGATTATGAGTTTGCCATCTCCAACAAGCTCCCACTTGATGGAGAAACCAAGAGTATGAGACACTGGTCTGAGGTCAAACAGCAAATTGGTGACAAAACCCAGATTAGAACCAGGTCTCCCAATGCCAGGCTAGTCCCACCCCGGTCCCACCTAGCCTGAGCCCAGTGGTTCTCAACTTTGGGGTGATTTTGCCCCCTAGAAGACATGTGCCAATGTCTAGAGACATTTGTCACAACTGAGGACGGGGTGCTCCTGGCATCTAGTATGTAGAGGCCAGGGATGCTGCTAAACACCCTCCAGTGCACAGGGCAGCCCCACAAAGACACAGCTGACCGCAAACAACTGTGCCAAGGTCAAGAAATCCTTGCCTTACAAGAGGCTCTGATTAAAACCTAGAAAAAATTCAACCTCTTCCACAGCCCAAAGACTGTCTAATGTGGGCTCTTCTCACCCCACTGGCTCAGCCGCAGGCACACTGGTCTCCTTTTCATTTCTTGAACATACCAGGACCCCACCATCCAGGCCTTGGCACGTGCTGTTCTTTACCTACAGAGCTTTTCCCAAGACATTCAATTGGCAGGGGAGGTCCCTCCTCTCTGGACCCATATAAGAGAGGATCTCACCCACTACATAGCCACCTGAACCCTGTTACCCTTCACAGACGTCACCGCTATTGGCTGTGCTCTTATCAATTAAGTATGGATAGGTTTGATCATTCAGCATCGTCTCCCTCACTAAAGTATCAGCTCCCTCAGGGCAGAAGACAGTTTCCTTGGCCGTCTACGCAGTGCCTAGAACAGAGGCTGGCACACAGCCGGTGCTCAAGAGACTGGTCTGTGGAGGAAGGATAGGAGAGACGGGGAGAAACTGAGAACAGGCTCCACAAAGTAAACTGATACTGAGCTGGGAGAGGCCACTAGAAGAAGAACACCTTTTTTAACTCACTATCTACACCTTTGGGCCGTATGTGCAGGTGCTGCTCTAGGTGTTTGAATCCTCAAACTCCAGGAGGCAGGCATTGTTATCATGATGTCCATCCCACAGAGGAGCCTGAGGCCCAGCACAGTGAAGATCTTATCTAAAGCCACACAGCTGGTAAGTGAACGAGCTGGGCCTTGAACCCAGACAGTCTGAACTGGTAACGTGTCCCCAACACACCCAATCACACTCCATCGGTGAGTGACTGTGGACAGTGAACCACATCAGCCTTTAAAACAGGTAGCAGCTGCCCTTAGGGGTGCCCCTGGGGAGCTACCATCTGCCTGGAACCCATGGCTGCTGTCGCCTGGGGAGGATAAATCTCTCCCTGGAGATAAAAAGGACAGAAAGAGGCCTTGAAGTCACTCCCTGAGACTGATGCCGGCAACCTGATCTGCTTGGGGAGGGGGCCCGACTGCCCCCAAGGACACCTCTGCCTTGGCTGGGGTGACCTCACCAGACATATGGTGAAACTTGAGAGGGCCAGGGGATGGGCTGGGAGCAAAGGGAAGCAATGATTTGTGAGGAGGTGGGAGGGAGCTTCAGAACACAGCAAAGACAAAGAAAAGGGGGTGCCCTGAGGACCCCATCCCCAACATGATCTGGGTGGCGGGGAGTCAGAAGTGAAGTGTCATGGAACGGCAAGGGCCTTGGAATCTGAGTGATGATAATAAAATCGCTATAGTAACAGCAGAAGGGGCTTACACAGCCTGCTGCAAGCCGCCCCACACAGCCCAGAGTCTGGGGAGCTCCCCAATTGCCCAATGACCCCTTCAAATGCCCAAATCCTATGCTCCATCCATCCAAGTTCTGGGCATTTATCCTACAGGGAAAAATAAATCTCATACGTGTCATGAAGCTTTAGCTTCAACATCTGATTTATAATTCCATCACTGGGGGTTTAGTTAAATAAATTACCATCCAGCTCAACAAGGAATGATCACGCTAAAAATAGTTTGCAGAAGTCTATTTAATAAGATGGAAAAGGGCTATTGATGTATCCTTAACTAGGAAAAAAAATCAAGTTACAGACAAGTACGTAAAATATAATCTCATCTTTGGTTAAATAAATTCTCTCTCCCTAGGCATAGAAAAATGAAGTATGGAAGGAAACACCCTAAACTGTGTAGGAATGTAGCCAAAATTACCAGCTGTCTCCCAATATCGTTCTCTTTTTCCTTTAGAAACCAGAACTCCTGATTTAAAAATAAGGACTGTATGTCCCAGCATCCCTTGCAGCTAGGTGTGGCCACACAACTAAGTTCAGGCCAGTACAGCATACATGGCGTATTATGTACGACATCTTGGAAGTATCCTTGTGGGTTGGGGGAGGAAGGGGTAGGGAATCTAGTCTGCTATTCCCTCTTCCTACTGACTGGATCACAAATGCGATGCCTGGAAGTGAAGCAGACATCTTGTACCATGAGATAGAAGCCACATGTTGGGGAAGACAGAGCAGCATTCAGTAGGCATTTATGTTCCTAGTGATGGTGCAGCCAACATATCCGCCCTGGGTCACCTATAATTACAGAAGAAGGAAATAAACTTTCATCACATTTAAGACACTGTTATTTGGGTTTTATCAAGAGCCACTGAACCTAATTCTAACTGACAGAGGGGAATTCTAAAGAATTTCCATGTTCTTCTTTCTTATTTCCCTTTCCAGATTTCTACAATGAACATGCTACTTTTAAGCAAACGTCATTTTAACATAAATGCATGTTTTATTTTCTGGAGGGAGGGGTACTAAACACACCAGGCTCTCTCTTGCCCACCCCATCACCCACCCCATCGCCCACCCCATCACCCACCCCATCGCCCACCCCAATCATCAGGACCCCTGGCTTCTCCCTTCTCCTCCTTGGGCATGTGTATCCCTGTGCAGTGAAGGCAGTGCCCGCCAGTGGGCAACAGAGCAGGGGCCAGGCAAATATGAGATAGAAAGGTTTTCCTTCTGCAGAAGA
>NW_016825020.1:476544-480181 GCF_001698545.2 Rhinopithecus bieti | reverse complement strand
GCCCACCCCATCACCCACCCCATCGCCCACCCCATCACCCACCCCATCGCCCACCCCAATCATCAGGACCCCTGGCTTCTCCCTTCTCCTCCTTGGGCATGTGTATCCCTGTGCAGTGAAGGCAGTGCCCGCCAGTGGGCAACAGAGCAGGGGCCAGGCAAATATGAGATAGAAAGGTTTTCCTTCTGCAGAAGAGCCTCTGAGCTGCTGACCAGCCCTCCTTCTCTGTGTCAACTCCGGAAACCTGGGGACCCCCACAAGCTGGCCTGGAGCTTCCACAGCCTAGGCCAGAACACAAGAATGTCCACCACCCAGAGCCCACACCACTGCCCAGGCTGAGATTAAAACCCTCTCCACTCTGTTCCCACCTAGCATTCCTTCATCAGGTCCGTGCCAGGAGCTGAGAGCCATTGGCTCAGAACCAACTGAGGCTTTCCCAAAAGGCCCAAACTTTGGATTTGAAACATCCTCTCGAAGGATTCCACCACTGACTCATTCAGTCACAGACTCTGAGAGGACTGGGAAGAGACAGCTTTTTAAAAAAAAAAAAAAACAAAGTCAGACTTACTACTCCTTTACTCCCATGGCACATTTACAAAGTGCATATATGTATCAATAATTTGTGTCATTATATAGTCCATAGCACAAACATATTGCTTTGAATTGTATCTTTAACAGGCTAATGTCTTCCTGAAAGCATACAAAGAACCTACAACTGAGACCCCCTGGGAACATACCAAGGCACCACCCACCCCAGGGCCTTTGCACTTGCTGTTCCCTTTGCCTGGAAGACTCTTTCTCCAGATATCTGCAGGGCCCTGACCTCAATTAATTCCTGTATTAGTCTGTTCTCACACTGCTAATAAAGATATACCAGAGACTGGGTAATTTACAAAGAGGTTTAATTGACTCACAGTTCCACATGGCTGAGGAGGCCTCACGATCATGGCAGAAGGCAAATGAGAAGTAATGTCTTATATGGCAGCAGGCAAGAGAGTTTCTGGAGCGGAACTCCTCTTTATAAAACCATCAGATCGCGTGAGACTTATTCACTATCACGAGAACGGCACGGGAAAGACCCGCCCCCATGATTCAATTACCTCCCACCAGGTCCCTCCCATGACACATGGGAATTATGAGAGCTACAATTCAAGATGAGATTTGGGTGGGGACACAGCCAAACCATATCAATTCCCCTCTAGAATCAAATGCCAGTTCTTCTGAGGCCCTCCCCCACTGCCCCATTTGAAAGAGACACCCATTCCCCTGCACGCTCTATCTCATCCTCCTCCATCCCCACAGCACTGCCCTCCACCTGCACTGAGCTGTTTCTTCACTTATTGTTCCTCTGTCCCCTACAATGTCAGTCCCAGGAGGGTGGTGGCTTGTTTGGGCAGTGTCCACCCCCTGGGCCTAGAACCGTGCTGGACACAGAGCAGATGCTCAGTAACAACGGGTTCAGCAGGTGACTGATGGTCAGCTTGTTTGTCCTGCATAACAACACCACGAGGTACGTTACTGCATTCCCTTTTTAGGAAAGAGGAAAACAAGGCATGAATCACATGACAGGCTCTGGAGTCAGCCCAGCCTCGCACCTCCGTTGCCTCATCTATAAAATCTGTGTCATGGAGCCTCACCTTGCAAGTTGCTGACACGAGGATTACATCTGACACTGCTTGTAAACCGCTTGTTGCCTCTGCCCCACGGTGGGAGCCCCCAGCTCCCAAGATCCAGCCAGGATCACAGAAGGTGCCCCATAAGTCCTCAGTAAATGTCCAGTGAAGGGGTGGGCACTTTTAATTCCATGTAGCCCCTGGACCAGCTCAGACCAGGCCCCTCCCCTGGGCACATTCCTTGGACCTACAGAAATGTTGGAGGCCTTTAAAAATATGTGCACTGGCTCCAAATACAAAATGAAAACTGTATTGTCAAAATGAATAAATCTTGATTTAAATGTCTACAAAATTACCAACCAACTCTGCCCGTGGTTATGTGCACAGAGAATGCAGGGAGTATGTGCCGTGGGTACATCTTAGCAGGTCTACCATGACGGGAGCCTTGGGGTGGTTCCCCAGATGCAGCAGACCCTGAGGCAAGAAGTGGAGTACAAGTAGTTTCTGTGGGAGGTGGGAGGTGGGAGGTGGTCCCTGGAAACACCAGCAGGGAGGTGGAACCAAGAAGGGGAGGCAGCCCACGAAGGGTACGAGACCAACCAAGTTACCACCATGAGGCCCCAGACAGACTGTGTCAAATGCACACCTCAGAGCCACCCTCAGAGATTAAGGAGGCTGGGGAGTCTGTACACCGGTCCTGTCTGTCACTGGTTTAAGGGCAGTGAGGCACTCACTCCCCTGAAAGAGCAGCTCAGAGCAGACAAAGCCATCAGGCAGAGGAGCACAGGTGCTGGCAGTGGAGCGCCCATCTGGTGTGTCCTAGAGTGGTTGAGGTGTCGCAATGCAGCCTTAAAAAGAAAGAGGGTATAGGGCCCCCTGAGCATGGGGGGTGAAAGGCAGGGCTTTGCAGCACCACAGCCATACAGGCCAGGCACTCCAGCAGATGTTTTCCTAATACACACCAGGACGACCTCGCTGCCTGTGAAAACACCAAAATAATTCTGAGCTGATGGGGAAAAATCTCTACATGTACAGGGCTGAAGGTCAGCGGAGGTGGCTGTGGAACCACAGGCAGTCCCTGGTCAGACACGGAGACAGGCTTCACGTGGAGCAGACACAGGGAGCAAACAGCATTGCGTGTATCTGAGGATACGGCATCATGGGCAGGGTCAACAGCTGGGGCAAAGGCCCAGAGGCACATTCAGTCTCTCCAAGACAATCCTATTGAAAACGTCTATCCCTGCTCTGTTTTCCTCACAGCACCTGTCACCATGGACATTATGTGTGTGCATTATCAGTCTATTATCCATTTAGCCCACCTAAATCCAGGCTGCATCTGCAGGGAACCTGCACACGCTCCCCTGCAGAGGCCAAAGACATGGCCAGCATTGCACCTCCTCCTCCCATGCCCTAACTCTCAGAAGACTCCCCTGCTCTTAGAAACTCTCCCTTCTCCTTGCTAGAAGGGCACTGTTATCTCCTAAGCAAGCAGAATGTAAGAGTGGACGAGACTCAAAGGCTAGAACCAGCCACCTGGTTCAAATCCTGCCCCTGCCACCTACTGCTCTGTGACCTAGACAACTGAGTCCATCTCTCCGGGCCTCATCTATAACATGGATGGGGACCATAAAACTGCTGACTTCATGGACTACTGTGAGGCTGATATGAAATAATGCAGGCAGGCCAGGCGCAGTGATAATCCCAGCACTTTGGGAGGCTGAGATGGGTGGATCACCTGAGGTCAGGAGTTCGCGACCAGCCTGACCAACATAGTGAAACCCTGTCTCCACTAAAAATACAAAAATTTGCCAGGCATGGTGGCTCACATCTGTAATCCCACTTACTCAGGAGGCTGAGACAGGAGAATCATTTGAATCTGGGAGGCAGAGGTTGCAGTGCGCTGAAATCGCGCCACTGCACTCCAGCCTGGGCGACAGAGCAAGACTCCATCTCAACAAAAAAAGAAAGAAAGAAAGAAAGAAAGAAAGGAAAGAAAGGAAGGAAAGAAAGGAAGGAAGGAAGGA
>NW_016825020.1:406822-476267 GCF_001698545.2 Rhinopithecus bieti | reverse complement strand
AGAGAGAGAGAGAGAGAGAGAGAGAGAGAGAGAAAGAAAGAAAGAAAAAAAGAAATACTACAGGCAAAGCATTTAAGTGGGCTCAAATCCCAGCTCTGCTGCTTACAAGCTGTAAGACCTGAAGTAAATTATTTATTCTCTCTGCCTCCATTTCCTCCTCTGTAACGGGACAAAATGAGTACACAGGATTACAATGAGAATTACAGAAGCTAACACACATAACCAGCACCTGAATGGTCTCTGGTGCATAGTAGGTGCTCAAAAACATTCGCTACTATTGGCCAGGCATGGTTGCTCACACCTGTAATCCTAACACTGTGGCAGGCCGAAGCAGGCTGACTGCTTGACCCCAGGAGTTCAATCAATCAACCAACATGGCAAAATCCCTTCTCTACTAAAAATAAAAAACAAAATTAAATTTAAAAATAGCCAGGTGTGGTGGCACGCAGCTGTAATGCAAGCTGCTTGGGAGGCTGAGGTGAGAGGATCACTTCAGCCCAAGAGGCAGACGTTGCAGTGAGCCAAGATCACGCCACTGTACTTCAGCCTGAATGACAAAGTGAGGCCCTGCCTCCAAAAAAAAAAAAAAAAAAAAAAAGCATTGGCTATTATGATCTCTCCATCTTGAGTTTCTAGAGTGTCTGCAGGGAGTCCAAGCCCTGGTGTAGGCAGACAGAACCCATGGTGCTTCCTAAGGAAACCTGGATTGGAATCAACTTCAACTGTAGGGCTTGTACATGCACCAAGCACACTCACGTTTATCCCACATTATTTTTACTTATTGTTGTTAGTTTTTTCCATCCTGCAAACAGTTCTATTATTATAGACTGACTGCTTCCGAGTCTCCTGAGGTGAGAAGGGGAAGGCTTTATAAATTGCAGAGCCCCCCACATCCTCATTACCACCAGCGCACCCCTCCGTCCTGCCCCATCCTCTTTGCTGACTGCCAACCACATGACCTCAGCAAGTCACCGCACTTCTGAGTCAATTTCCTGGACCAAACAAAAACGGGGGGAGGAGTAGTTGTTGAGGTTTAAGTGAAATGATGCAGGTGAACACTTCGTAACTACAAAGGCTTCCTGGAAAAAGTGACAGAGAGGCTTAGCCAGGAGACGGAGGCTGGACTAGGAAAGGGGACAGGAAGTTGCTTATGACGATATTCTAGGTCCACAAGCCCTCTCCGAGTACCAACCATCCCAGCAACTGTTAACCAGGGCCTGCCAGGCACCAGGCACCCAGCTGGGTGCTGGAGACACAGATAAAAGCCATGACCGTGCCATGGAAGGGCTTATGCATTCTTACATTCACCTATTTAGTCAGCAAATACTTACTGCACACCTATTATGTGCCAGGCACCGTGCTAACAGCCAATGACACATCAGTGAATGAACAAATCAGACTAACTCCATATCTTCGCAAAGCAGTGGCAGAGACAGACTATACACTGACTTTAAAATAAAATGGCAGGTAGGAATGATTGCTACAGAGAAACATAAAGCAGCATAAGAAAACAGAGAAGGATAGGGTGGGAAAGCTATTTCAAGGAGATGTTCAGAGAAAGCCGTTCTGAGAAGATGGCATTTGAGCAGACACAGGCAGCAAACAGCATTGTGCGTATCTGAGGACACAGCATCATGGGCAGGGTCAACAGCCGGGACAAAGCCCCCGAGGCACATTCAGTCTTTCCAAGACAATCTTATCGAAAATGTCTAACCCTGCTCTGCTTTCCTCACAGCACGTGTCACCGCGGACATTATGTGTGTTCATTATCACTCTATTATCCATCTAGCCTACCTGAATCTCACCTCCAGGAAGGCAAGGATGTTTGTCTGTCTAGGTCACTGTGGTGTCCCAGAGCCTAGGATCAGAACCAGCACACAGCAAACCCTCGAAAATGATGTGTTTAATTAATTAGTCAATCAATCATCTAGAGCAGACTACTCCCACCCCCGCCCAGCTTCTAGGCCCTGGTAAAAGGTGCCCACTTCTCACCCCACCCCGCCCCATTCCCCACCACATTGGGGGAGGAAGTTGATGTAAAAAACAAGCTGCAATAACCTGTCATGAAGAAGTCTGATGCAACAGTGGGGGAAGGCAGTGGGGGACACTGAGAGGAACCCAACGCTTTTCTTCCTGCAGCCCCTATCGAGGGGCTGGGGCCTGGCCTACAATCTTCCCTGAGTTCACCAACAACCCATCCTTCCTTCAACACAGAGATTTATGCAGAGCCTCTTCTACATGA
The DNA here is from genome assembly GCF_001698545.2 of Rhinopithecus bieti. Classification (NCBI taxonomy): domain Eukaryota; kingdom Metazoa; phylum Chordata; class Mammalia; order Primates; family Cercopithecidae; genus Rhinopithecus; species Rhinopithecus bieti. The sequence continues at coordinate 474,025 of NW_016825020.1, read as the reverse complement.
TAGGGCTACCTCATGGGTCTCAAACTGGTAACTCACAGGCATCGTTCACTTGGCCTGCAGAGGGGTTTGAGAAACTTGGGCCTAAGTTTGAATATCAGATTTCCCATTAAAATCCAAATTCCCTGCTTCTTTTGAAAAAACTGACACATGGGTCTCAAATGCCCACAGGGCTGCAGGTGCTGTAGAGCAGAGACACAGCCATCACCTTCACCCAGGACAAGTGCTCCTCAATTTCCCACCACCCAGCCTGCTGCTGCATCCTGTGAGCACCCGAATATGAGACCTCTGTCCTAGACACAGGTAAGGCAAACCTGAAACCTGCTGCTTCACCTTTACCCTCTTCCAGGGCAGACATCACCAATGGAGTGCAGATCTTTTTTCCTGCTGAGTCTTCTCCACACCGTTCAGAATTTATCTCCCTTCACTGTTGTCAGAAACGGTCTAAAATCCTTCCCATTCAAACCCCAACTTCTCCCGACTCCTTTGGGCTCCTCAGGTGTTGATTTTTTTCCTGAAGAATGGGCTCATCAGAGTGGGATTCCAGCAGAGATTCTCAACCTTGGTATCCTGACAGTTAAGCAGATAGTTCTTTGCTGTGAGGGATGTCCTGTGTATTATAAGACACTCAGCAGCTTCCCTGCCTTCTACCCTCTAGATACAAATAACAACCCTCCTCTCCTCAGTTGTGACAATCAAAAATGTCTCCAGACATTGCCCATGTCCCCTAGAGGCAAAATCATCCTTGGTTAAGAACACTGCATTACAGCAAAGCTAAGAAAATGGACTCTAGACAGAGCCAAGTATTCTGGGTTCAAATCCTGGTTTGGACATTTGCTGGCAGTGTGGCCCTAAGCAGCCTCTCTGTGCCTCAGCTTCCTTCTCTATGAAACAGGGATATAAAAATGGTACCTGACTGCTAATAGTATGAAGTTTCTTTCTATTTTTCTTTTTCTTTTTTTTTGAGACCAAGTCTCGCTCTGTCACCCAGGCTGGAGTGCAGTGGCACAATCTCAGCTCACTGCAACCTCTGCCTCCTGGGTTCAAGCGATTCTTCTGCCTCAACCTCCCAAGTAGCTGGGATTACAGGCACTTGCCTCCACACCTGGCTAATCTTTGTATTTTTAGTAGAGAAAGGGTTTCACTATGTTCGCCAGGCTGGTCTCGAACTCCTGACTCAGGTGATGCACCTGCCTTGGCCTCCCACAGTGCTGGGATTACAGGCGTAAGCCATCGTGGCCAGTCGATATAAAGGTTCTTTCTGAGGTGATGAAATGGTCCTAAAATTAGATGGTGGTACAACTCTATGAATATACCTAAAACCATTCAACTGTACACTTCAAATGGGTAAACTGTATAGTGGTACCTGAATTATATCTCACACTATTACACCAAAAGAAGAAAAAAAGATAGATACCTGCATCACAGAAGCATGGTGAGAATTTGATGGGTTAGGATAAAGGACACTAGGAAGCACTGTACGAACCGTAGCCCTTATCCTCAGCACCAGCCCTCGCCCATCTGGGGCCTGCAAGGGCGTGTGGCTGGAAGGAAAAGCCTCAAGTGACGGAGACAGTGGTGGCTGGGAACAGGCCCTGCTTTGGGTGGCATTTCCCGCCGGAATGTCCTGGACAAAGAGAACCAAGTCACTCGGGGCCCCAGGATGCAGGGCGGGGTAGCTGGACGTCCTGGGGTCCCTGGGCCTGTCTGCAACAGGACAATGAGTGGAATGCGGTCTCCTCTCTGTGGGGCTGACACTTGACATCTGAAGACAATGACTTTCAAGAGGTTTTGTTTTTTCCTCAGTCCAACTATTTTGTTTCCATCTTCCCAAACAATTGTTCCTGGGGCTGGAGGGTGAGCAGTCCCCTGCTTAGCTGGTGAAGGATTGTATTTGCAGAGTCAGGAAACAATGCACAAAAGTGAGAGAATGTAAAAATAGTGGCATTCAGGGCCTGGGCCTGGGGGAGGGAAGTGCAGCCATGGAGGTTTCCTCCCATTGATTTTTCCCAGCGCCTGCTCGGGCCCCAGGGAGGGAATTCTGGCAACAGAAGGGCCAGTCTTAGGAGTACAGACACTTGCTGCTTGGCTGCAGCTTAGGGACTTCAGTTTAGGGCGTGTCAACTATGTACCCAATGCTTCCCACAATTGCCTCATCCTAGACAATCTCATCTCCATTTTACAAAAAAGGAGTCGGAGGCTCTCAGTGGCTGACGCGGCAGCCTCAGAGCATGCAGCTAAGCAGACAAAGTTGGCCTCTGACCTCGAGGCCATCAGAGTCCAGGCTCTGACTTTCTGCCACATCCACTCTGACCCTCTTTTGCCATCTCAGCTTCGCTGACCACCCACTCACTTCCCACTAGTGATGGGGCCACATCATTGAAGTTGTGACCCCCAAGCTCCACAAGGGAAGAAACCTCTGTCCCTGGGGCCCAATACAGTGCCAGGCCTTCTGGTCCCACGTGAAAGGACGGAGAACTTGCACGACAGAAGGGACCCAGAGCTTGCAGACATCAAAGGACTCTCAGAGAGGCCCCAACAGCCCTTGACCACTGTGGTGGGCCGAACAATAATCCCTCAAAGATGTCTACATCCCAATCCACGGAACCTGTGAATACATCACCTTCCATGGCAAAAGGGACTCCACAGACGTGATTCAGGTAGGGATCTTGGAATGGGGGGGATTATCCTGGGCTACTGAGGTGGACCCAACATAATCACAAGGATCCTTAAAAGGAAAAGAGGGGCTGGGTGCAGTGGCTCAAACCTGTAATCCCAGCACTTTGGGAGGCCGAGGTGGGTGGATCACTTGAGGTCAGGATTTTGAGACCAGCCTGGCCAACAAAGCAAAACCCCATCTCTAGTAAAAATTTTAAAATTAGCCAGACGTGGTGGTGCACACCTGTGGTCCCAGCTCATGGAAGGCTGAGGCATGAAAATTGCTTGAACACGGAAAGCAGAGGTTGCAGGGAGCCGAGAGAGCGCCACTGTACTCCAACCTGGGAGACAGAGTGAGACTCTGTCTCAAAAAAAAATAGAAAAAGTGGGAGGTAGGAGAGTGAGTGTCAGGGGTCACAGGAAGACTGGAAGATGCTATGCTGCTGGCTGGGAGATGGACGAGGCCACAAGTCAAGGAATGCAGGGGACTCTGGAAGCCAGAAAAGGCAAGGAAACGGATTCTCCCCAGATCCCCCAGAAGGAGCACAGCCCTGCCGGCACCTTGATTTCAGCCCCGTAAGACCCAGTTCAGACTTCTGACCTCCAGAAGTGTAAGATAATAAATCTGTGCTGTTTAAAGCCACCAAATATGTGGCGATTTATTACAGAAGTCACAAGAAACTAATAGGACTGCTAGCTTGAAACATGTACACGAAAAAAACCAAACCTGTCATATCTCCATTAATCATGGCCAAGCACAATCCTAATATTCTGTTATTATGATTACTACAAAACAGATGTTATCATAAAGTCTAGCTATACATTTCATACATTGGCATATGTTTAGTAAGCTGCAAAATGCTTTCTTCCCCCACCCACAAGTCTCTACAAACAAATATTCATTAAGGACAAATGGTCTAATAACAGTAATTACTATAATAATTACAGCAACATCAAGTATCTTTCACTATTCAGATCTATTCAGTTCCTGAGTTTAGAAAGCAAGAAGCCATTTAGAAAGATCAGAGAAGGGAAACCTTGGGATACTAAGTTGTCAGAACTAGATAATGCCTGTATTTCCAATGGAGCGTGGACACGACAACCAGCCACAACACATTTAAGTGCTTACTGCATGCCAATACCACACATATAGGAGGAAGCGACTCCTACATCCCCATTTCACAGACAAGGAACAGAGTTATTTGCTCAAAGTCATGCAGAGAAGGAGGACGGAGCCAGATCTAAGTGCAGGCCCCAATGGCTTCAGAGCCAAGTCTCTTTCCCACAGGACTATACTGCTTCTTCAGTTCAAAAATTGGGAGAATTGAATTAGGGGAAGGAGAAGAGCGTAGCCTCGTGGGAAGACCAGGAGTTGGGAGGCCTAGATCAGGGTTCCCAACCCCTGGGCAGTGGGCTGTTAGGAACCGGGCCGCACAGCAGGACGTGAGCAGCCAGCAAGAAGCAAAGCTTCATCTGTATTTACAGCCACTCCCCATTGCCCACATGACCACCTAAGCTCCGCCTCCTGTCACATCAGCAGCAGCATCAGATTCTCATAGAAGCACAAACCCTACTGCAAACTACCCAGGCCAGGGATCTAGGTTGTGCCCTCCTTATGAGAATCTAATGCCTGATGATCTGTCACTGTCTCCCATCACCCCCAGATGGGAGTGTCTAGTTGCAGGAAAACAAGCTCAGGGTTCCCACCGGTTCTACATGGTAGTGAGTTGAATAATTATTTCATTATATGTTACAACGTAATAATGATAGAAACAAAGTAACACAATAAATGTAATGAGCTTGAATCATCCTGAAATCATCCCTTCCCCAACCCTAGGTCTGTGGGAAAAAAATGTCTTCCTTGAAACCAGTCCCTGGTGCCAAAACGGCTGGGGACCCCTGGCCTAGATCACTTAGGCATCCCTGGGTGGAGTGACACCAAGGGATCATCACAAAATGCAAATGTGGTCACCCACTGCCCTGCCCAGCCCATCAGCCGCTTCCCACTTCTCTGAGAACCCCCTCCAGAAGGGCTCTGCAGGACCTGACCTCAGCCCCCACCAAGCTGTGCTGCAGCCAGCCCAGCCTCCAGGCTCCTCAGCTGTTCCCCAAACACACCCAGCTTGCTCCTGCCCCTAGGCCTCGGCACAGGTGCTCCCTCCACCTGCAATACTCATCTCCCTCCTGCCAAGTGCTTCAAGTCTCACATTCCCTGCCCTCCCCAGTGAGGTCCAAGGTCAGTCAGGGCCCAGGAAACCCATGCATAGGCTCCCATACTTAGTGCCACCATGGCTATAACTAACCATGTGATGATTCAATTAACAGCAGGCTTGCCCACCAGCCTGAGACCTCTCAGAGGCCCCACTTAGTCCCAGTTTCCATCTTCTTTCATATATGCTCATTTCTGGAGAGTGACTGGATGGATGGGTAGACGGAGGGAGACCCCTTTCTCTGGGGCAAGTTCCTCACCTGTAAAATAGACACTGTGTAATAACACTGCCAGCTTCATGGATTACCATAAAGAGTAATCCATGAAATGCTACACACTAGCTGGATGATTTCGGATGACTGAGTCCGCCTCTCTGGGCCTCAGTTTCCCCATCTGCACAGTGCCCACCACTCAGGACCTGCTGACCTGGTTGCCAAATGTAGCCCTGCCACAGACTCTGTGGGACCCTGAGGAAGCTGCTCCCACACTCTGTTCCCTCTTCCGTGAAACAGGGAACAGTGGTCAGATGAGAGGATCTCAAAGGACTCCCCAGCTCTGGGGCTAGGGGGTCAGGCCCACACATTCTAACCACCTCGATGCCCTGCCTTCCAGCCAGACCAGTGACAGTCAGCCACACCACAGACAGGCCACCAGGGATTCTGCAAGGGAGTCTTTCCATGGCTCCTTCCCTGGGGGACCTGACTATGGGACAGAGCCCCCAAGGAGGGAGGGGAGATGATGGGACCAGAGACGCAAGGAGAAGCCCCCTCAAATGCGGGCCCCAAAGAGGGGATGGCTGAGAGCTGGAAGGTGGAGGTTCTGGTGTCACACAGAGCTGGTTCAAGTCCCCACCTGTCAGCGGGGGATGGAACGCGGGCCTCTGAACCTCAGTTTCCACCTAACTCAGAGGAGGAAACAGATAACGAACCCCAACTTCAGAGTCGCACCAGAGTGAAATGCCAACACTTATGTTACCATCACTGATGGGGCTCTTATCTGTCAGTGCATCGAGATAAAAGAACCCCCTCCAACATACAGACCACACTGTACTTTCCCGACATTTCCCCAGAGTCATGTGTCTCACTCCACTGCAGCCCCACTGCCTAATCTGCCCTTCCTAGGTCACCCCAGGCTCTTTCCTACCTCAGGTACTTTGCACGTGCTGTCCCCCCTCCCTCATCGTCACCGCACAGGATGCTCAAATATCACTTCCATGGAGAGCCTCCCCTGACCATCCTGGCTGAAGCGGCCTCCAGCAAGCTGCAAATCACTCCCAAGTCACCCACTACCTCAACAATCTGCTTTAATTCCCTGTAACGCAGGTAACACAAAGAGTTCTTTTGTGCATTTCACTAATTTAGAGTCCTCCTCTCCGTGCACTGCCAGCTCCATGAGGGCGGGGATCTCTGGCTGCTTGGTTCCTGCTGAATCCACAGCATGGGTTGAGGTAGACACAAGATGCTGAATGAATACTGGTTAAGAGGGGAAAGGAGAGGGAGTTCCATAAGCCTCCAAGCTTCCATTTCTACATCTGTAACACAGGATAAGAGCCTCTATCTCTCAGGGTTCTTTTGAGGATTCAAGGAAACATTACACAAAACATAAAGTGCTTAGCACAGAGAATGGCACACAATAAAAGTCAAATTTTAAAATCACCGTGTCCATCAACCGGAGAATGGATGAACAAATGGTGGCGTCTTCACACAACAGAACATGATTCCACAATCAAAAGAAAATTGCTAACACACACAGCAATCTGGACGCATGTCGAAAACATGGTCCAAGGGAAAGAAGTCAGACACAAAAGGGTATAGCAACCTGTGGGATTCCACATCTACAAAGTCCCAAGACTGGCAAGACCCTTCTTTGATGACAGAGGTCAGAAAAGTCCTCACTCGGCCAGGCGTGGTGGCTCACGCCTGTAATACCAGCACTTTGAGAGGCCGAGGTGGGCGACCACTTGAGCTCAGGAGTTCGAGACCAGCCTGGCCAACATGATGAAACCCTGTCTCTGCTAAAAATACAAAAATTAGCCAGGTGTGGTCGCTACTCAGGAGGCTGAGGCAGGAGAATGGCTTGAACCCAGGAGACAGAGGTTGCAGTGAGCTGAGATCGTGCCACTGCACTCCAGCCTGGGTGACAAAGTGAGACTCAGTCTCAAAAAAAAAAAAAAAGAAAAGTCGTCACTCAAGGCTGGATAATGACTGGCAAGGGGCTCAAGGTGACTCTGGAAGCAAAGAATGTTCTAGACAGGCCGGGCGCGGTGGCTCACGTCTGTAATCCCAGCACTTTGGGAGGCCGAGGCGGGCGGATCATGAGGTCAGAAGATCGAGACCACCCTGGCTAACACGGTGAAACCCCGTCTCTACTAAAAATACAAAAAATTACCCGGGTGTGGTGGCGGGCGCCTGTAGTCCCAGTTATTCAGGAGGCTGGGGCAGGAGAATGGCATGAACCTGGGAGGCGGAGCTTGCAGTGAGCCGAGATAGTGCCACCGCACTCCAGCCTCGGCAAAAGAGTGAGACTCCGTCTCAAAAAAAAAAAAAAAAAAAAAAGATGTTCTAGATCTTCACCTGGTGGTGATGCATAGGTAATCACTAATGGAGCTGTGCACTTAAGCTTGTACACTTCATTGTTTGTAACTCTACTGCAACAGAAACTATTCCCATTTTTCTTCAGCAAAGGGTTTAAAAGGAGATTGTCACCGTCCACCCTGGTTTGTCTACTGTCCACGCATGGGTTGTTCCGGCTCAAGCCCTGAGGGTCAATACATCATTCTGGCTTCAGGCAAAGGCAGACCCCATCCCCATTCCTTCTACAACCGTACATCCACGAAGCCCTGGCTTCTGTGAGGTCCGCTGCCAAAGAGACGAGCCACCCTCCACATACGCACCCTCGCTGCCTCCCAACCCTGCTTCTGAGAAGATTCGGCAACAGGAAGCCTGTGTCTGCTCTCAGGTTCTGAAGCAAAGAGCAAAGAGGCCGGGAGTGGTGGTGCGGGGGAGGGGAGGCGGGGGGCTCCCCCATTGAATGAGACATGCCTCAAATCCTGAGGGGATCCTCTCCGGGTGTGTGACAGGTGTCCCCCGCCCACCACAGGCACAGGGACATCCACAAACATCTGCTCTGCAGTCATCAATGAGGCATCTCTAGGAGCCCCAGCACCCACCAGGCATGGGGCCGGCCTCATACTTCAAAGAGCCTTTGCATGTTGCCTTTCTGCTTAAAACCCTCCAACAGAGCCTGTGCTGTCAGAATGAGCTCACACGCTGTGACCTCACCTCCTACCCAACTCCCTTCTCCCTCAACTCCTCCCACACTGGCACCCTTGAAGGTGCAGAAACACATGAGATATGTTCTTGCCACAGGACCTGTGCACGGGCTGTCCCCTCTGCCTGGAACGCCTGTCACCAGGTAACCACGTGGTTCATTCACTCTGCTCCTTCAGGTCTCTGCTCAAACGTCACCTCCTCAGTGAAGTCTGCCCTGCCCACACCATTGAAAACTGCCACATCTTCTCAGCAGCCCACCCCTCTAATTTTGCTTCATGTTTTTCCATAGCACTTATCACCTGAGAACACTACGAATTTTCCTTGGCTGACACCTTCATTGTCTGTCTTCACTGCACACACGGTGAGGGGGAGGGCTTTTGTCTGTACTGTGCACTGCTGCGGCCTGGACACCCGGTACACAGCAGGTGCTCCACAAATCACTTGTAAGCCCAAAGAGGTAAACGTGAGGTTTATTACGGAATGGACTTTCTACAATTTTCTTCAGGATTTCAATTGTCTGCTAAGAACGTGTGCTATCTTTACCAATTAAAAAGCACAATGAGAAATCTGGTTTTAAAAGCCAGGTGGGAGCCATCTCTAGGTCAGTGGGTCCAACGCCCAGGAAGCAGGCATAAGAATTACCTGTCGAGCTTTTCAAAAAACATGTTTTGCCCAAGAGGTGTACCAGGAAGTGTTAGTCTGACTCAAGAGGTCTGGAAAAGTCAGGAAATCTGCATTTTTTCCAAAGTTTTTCCAGATAACCCTGAAGGGCTCCAGGAAGTACACAAACCCGAGAATGGGCAGCGGGGCAAGGAAAGCAGCTCAAAGGAGGTCAGGGAGGACCCTGAGCATGACCTTGACAAAACAGGCAAGATCTGGCCAGCCGGGCACGGTGGCTCACATCTATAATCCCAGCACTTTGGAAGGCTGAGGCGGGTGGATTACCTGAGGTCATGAGTTTGAGACCAGCCTGGCCAACATGGCAAAACCCCGTCTCTACTAAAAATACAAAAATTAGACGGACATGGTGGTGCATGCCTGTAATCCCAGCTACTCGGGAGGGTGAGCCAGAAGAATCACTTAAACCTGGGATGCAGAGGTTGCAGTGAGCCAAGATTGCTCCACTGCATTCCAGCCTGGGTGACAAAGTGAGACTCCATCTCAAAAAAAAAAAAAAAAAAAAAGATCTGGCCATGCAGAAGTGAGAAAGGAAGAGAAACTGGAGACTCAGATTTGCAAACCTTTGGAGTTTCAAGGCAACCCCCTGGCATCCCTTAATCCATGACCTCTCAGGCTACAGCAGGCGTCGGAATCACCTGGGGCACTCAGTAGAAATGCTGATTCCTGGGCCCTGAAGACTGAGAGGCTCCAATGCAGTGGGACAGGGAGGAGCCTGGGCATTTGCATTGTTAACATGCTTCCCCAGGCGCCTGCGATGGGGCACTAGGTTTAGAAGGTGCTGGTTGAGTCTTCTGGTTTCAGTACGTACAGTTGCCTTTCATCAGGAAAATTAATAAAATCACAGGAAGAAAACTGGAAATCACACATTCCGACAGTACCCAGTGTCGATATTTCAACATGTCACCTTCCATGGTGTCTCCTGCAGTTTTTAGGCATGGCTGTCATTACAGGTTGCACACAATTTTGCATGTCACCTTTCCAGTGGTCCACAGTGGCTAAGGAAATGGGTGTGGTTCATGTCCCTAACCATTTCCCTATCCGACCTTTAGGTTGTTGCCGATTTTGAGTACTCACAGTGGTGTTTCAATGAGTAACCTGGTACATAAAAGTATCTGGGGTTTTTCCCAGCTACGCTTAGGATTCTTTTCAGCAGTGGGATCCCCTGCAATTCCAGGGGAATCACTGTTGGGAAGTCTCTTGTTGTCTCTGCTAAGTGTTTTGCCAGAGGGTTTGCACCAATTTATTGCTCTAAAATGATGCCAAAGGCAACAAGTTCTAGCCGGGCGTGATGGCTCACGCCTGCAATCCCAACACTTTGGGAAGCCGAGGCAGGTGAATGGCTTGAACCCAGAGGCAGAAGTTACAGTGAGCTGAGATTGTGCCATCACACTCCAGCCTGGGCGACAAGAGCAAAACTCCACCTCAAAATTTAAAAAAGCAACAAGTTCAAGCCTTATCAGCCGTGCAGCCCCATCACCGTCCAGAGGAGGAACCCGAGGCCCAGCTGACGAATTAAGAATTCCTTCATGCTTTATGCTGGACACTGTTCCAAGTGCTTTCTCAACAGAAACCCATAAATCCTCAGCACAGCCCTGTGGGCAGGGTCTGATGCCACGCACTAGCTTAGAGGAAGCATTCAGCACACGCATTTTGCTAGTATTATTACTTGCATTTGATTTTCCTCTAAAAATGATGTGTCTAGGGCTGGGCGCGGTGGCTCACATCTGTAATCCCAGCACTTTGGGAGGCTGAGGTGGGCGGATCACCTGAGTTCAGGAGTTCAAGACTAGCCCGGCCAACATAGTGAAATCCCATCTCTACCAAAAATACAAAAATTAGCTAGGCATAGTGGCACGCACCTGTAGTCCCAGCTACTCGGGAAGTTGAGGCAAGAGAATCACTCAAACCTGGGAGGCGGAGGTTGCAGTGAGCTGAGATCAAGCCACTGCACTCCAGCCTGGTTGACAGCGAGATTCTGTCACAAAATAAATAAATAAAATAAATAAAAACTAAAAAAATTAAAATGATGTGTCCAGCCACATCACTGAGCAAAACTGGGGTTCCAGAAAGCTGAGCCAGGTTTCTTGGGTGGCACAGGTATGGCCCAGCAGGGTGCCCATGCCCCAAAGAAGGCACAGGTGCACAGCCCGTGGCAGCCCTGTTTCTGGTAGATCAGGCCGGCCCTTGTCCCTGTGACACTGGGTGAGACGTGTCCATGGCCATGCCTGCAGAAGAGATGCCACAGCCCAAGCAGTGCCATAGGAGGAGAGCACCCCAATGCCCCAAATACTGCCCCAGCCACCAATCACAGGACACAGACCCAGCAGTTCCCTTTTTCTCTTTGCAGAACTTCCCACCACATCAAGCTGAAAAGGAAGTCGGCAGCTCAGCGGGACGAAAGGCGACAGTACACAAAACGCTTCATGTCTGCTAAGGAAATTCACTGCCCTGAAACTGAGGGCAGAGGAAGGAGGAAGGGGCAGCGCAGACTGGGCTAGGGCTCGCTCTGTCCACTGCCATCCAGCCAGGATGGCCGCATGGCTGAATGCCAAGGCCGACAGTGAAGTTGTCTGGATAAATCAAAACAAATGTATTCAGGGACTACATATCCCTGGGCAGGTCACTACCTTCACTGACCTCAGTTTTACTCATCTGTAAAATAGGCAAAACAGGATCCACATCAAGAGCTACTAAAAAGATTTAAGTAAGAGAGGACCTGTAAAGTGCTTACCAGCACAAGGCCCAGCACACAGTAGGTGCTCAAGAAATGTCCATAACTGGCCAGGTGCAGCAGCTCATGCCTGTAATCCCAGCACTTTAGGAGGCCAAGGCGGGCAAATCACCTGAGGTCAGGAGTTCGAGACTGGCCTCCCCAACATGGCAAAACCTCGTCTCTACTAAAAATACAAAAATTATCTGTGCGAGGTGGCAGGTGCCTGTAATCTCAGCTACTCGGGAGGCTGAGGCAGAAGAATTGCTTGAATCCTGGAGGCAAAGGTTGTAGTGAGCCCAGATCACGCCACTGCACTCCAGCCTTGGTGACAGAGTGAGACTTGGTCTCAAAAAAGGAAAGAAAAAGAAATGTCCGTACCAATTATTAAGTTCAAGCTTCTCATCCTGGCATCTAGCTACCACATCCACCAGAGGCACCTCTGGCCTCCAAATGCCCCACACTAGCCCCTTTCCTGATCACCGCTAAGCATGTGATGTACCAGCAATGCACCACACAGAGCAGCAAGGAACTGTCTTGGGACAGAATCTCTGGGCCCTCATTCATTCATTCAGCAGGTACTTACTGAGAAGCAGATGAGCTGAGACTGACATGAAGTGGGGGGGACATGTGGCTATCTAGGGGAGATTGTCCCAGACAGTGGGAATACCACCTGCAGAGGAACTGAGGCAGAAGTGAGCCCGGTGTGTTCAAAGAACAGCAAGGAAAGCAGAGAGGGGGGCGAGGCGAGAGCAGGAAGAATTGAGGTGAGAGACTTAACCAGGAGCCAGAACGTGCAGTGCCTCATGGGCCACAATGAGCAGGGGAGGGACAGGATCTGACCTGTTCTTAAAGGGCCATCTGGCTGTGTGTCAACAACAGACTGTAGTGGGGAGCTCAGGAGGAGGCTCCTGCAATCATCCAGGAGGGAGGTGATGGAGGATTTGACCAGGGTGGTGGTGAGCTGTGGTCAGAATCCAGAGGTATTCCAAGACAGAGCCCACAGGATTTGCTGAGAGGTGGGATGTGGGGGATGAGAGAGAGGGAAGTCGAGGCCGACTCCCTGGTTTCTGGCCTGTGTCACTGGCAAGGATGAAGGCCACTTTTATTGAGACAGGAAGACTGTGGTTTGGGGGGCGGGGTAGAGAGTTCAATCTGGGACATTTTAAGTCTGCCCTCACGCAAGGCAGTCTGGTGAAGGAGACAGACCGTCCGTCAGCAAATCCTTGCACAATGTGGATTCAACTACAATCGTGCTGAGTGCTGGGCGGGGTGACCCAGGTGGAGGCATTCAGGGAACGCTGCCTGGAGGAGGACACCAGAGTGGAGGCCTGAAGGCTGAGGAGCTGGGGACACATGAGGGAGGGGTTGAAAGCTGCTACCTCTGTGGGTCTTCCACTTTCCTCATCACTTCACCTCCCACTTCACATCCAGTGGGGACAGAGCCCAAGAATGAAGGCAGTGTAGTTTCTGGGGTTCAGAGCTCTGGGGTCAGAAACAGCTAGGTTCAAATTCTAGACTTACCCTTTTCTTGTTGCATGGCCTGAAGTTGGTGCCTTCACCACTCCGTGCCTCAGTTTCTACATCCATAAAAGAGGGTGATTCTGCCATGTTTTCAGGATGTGCCAGGCTCTGGAACCCCAGATAATGATGCCCACCTCTCTTCCCCCAACCTGGGCACCTCCTTCCAGCCTCAGTGAGAAGCTGCTTTGTCAGGGAAGCTGGAAGGAGACAGGGCAGGGAGTGGCTGGACCCGCAGGGCTGAAACCACTGGCTGAGGTCACGGGTCCAGGCGAGCCTCCAGCCCCTCTGGTGCCCTGGCCAGGCACACAGTGGCTCACAGAGATTTTCCATCAGGTCAAAACAGGAACTCCATGGAAACGCACAGCCTCAGCCTGCCATGGGGCAAGGTGTTTTTCCACAGAGCTAGGCTGGATTCAGCGTTAAATGGCTCTGCGGGGTGGCAGGGGCAACTACCCTCTGAAAAGAGAAGTGGGGACTGGCCAGTGGGAGACAGAAACCTACTTCTGGCCTCAGCTTTGGGGAGACAGGCACCTGAACCACACCCTTGCTTACACTGTTTCCACCACCACACACACTGCTCCTGCATCCCTGACCACACCAGGCACTCATTCGTTCTCTCAGCAATTGATGCATGTAGCACATCCTGAAGGACAGGCACTGCTATAGGCCCTGGGGACGAGCATCAACAAAAGAGACGAAGTTCCTGCCCTTACGGAGCTGATATTCTACAGGGGTGGGGGCTGGAACCAGGGAGATTCACCAGAATAGACTGCGGAAGCCTTACGAGGAAATCAAGCAAGAAAGGGAGACAGAAATGAGGAGACGGGTGCTATTTTAAATGTGGTGGCCAGGAAAAGCCTCCCTGATAAGACGTCCAGATGAGACCCAGATGAGGTAAGGGGGTGAGCCATGGGTTACCAAGGGAGAGCACAGCATGGGCAGTGGGGCAGCAGGTACAAAGGCCTGGCAGTAGGGGCCCGCTTGGTGCACAGGGACAAGGAGACCACCGTGGCTGAAGCAGAGTAAACAGGTGAGAGTAAGGACTGGGAAAGGGGACCCAGGCAGGGGGTGATATGGTTTGGCTGTGTCCCCACCCAAATCTTATCTTGAGTTCTCACATGTTGTGGGAGGGATGCGATGGGAGGTAATTAAATGGGGGCAGGTCTTTCCCATGCTGTTCTCGTGATAGTGAACAAGTCTCACGAGATCAGATGGCTTTATAAGGTGGAGTTTCCCTGCACAAGCTCTCTCTTTGCCTACTGCCATCCATGTAAAATGTGACTTGCTCCTGCTTGCCTTCCACCATGATTGTGAGGCCTCTCCAGCCACGTGGAACTGTAAGTCCATTAAACCTCTTTTGTAAATTGCCCGGTGTCAGGTATGTCTTTATTAGCAGTGTGAAAATGGACTAATACAGGGGGTTTTGGAAATCTGGGCAAGAAGGTAGGCGGGGGCCAGAGGTGCAGGTAAAGAGACAGGGTTCTGTTGTGGGCGCAGCAGGCAAGGCCCTGAGGAAGGAGGGCCCTCACATCTGACAAGGAGGGGGAAGAGACAAGCATCACATCCTCACCAATGGAGGTGAGCATAGGGCCCTTTCCCCTGGACGGTAGAGGACTCCAAGGCCCAGCCAGACCCTCCCCTCACCCCCTGAAGCTTATTTTCCCCCTCTATAAAATGTGGACACAAGTCCTGCCCAGCCTCCTGCAGGGGCGTCTAATGAGGAACATGGCTAAAAGAGTGAAGCTGGAGTCTGGGTCATCCTGCACCACAACCTCAGGGCTGCTCTGGCCCCTACACCCTATGAGCCTCCCAGGTTCTAAAGTCCAAAGTCCCCCACAGACCCAGCCCCCCCTCAGACAGCTGAGACAGGCGCTCTGAGAGCCAAGGTGTCCAAGGAGGTGGCACCTGGCAACCAGATGCCTGCCTAGCAGCTGTGGGAGGGGATGGCAGCTGGACTCCTTGGCAACCAGCCGTTGGAGCCTGGAGGCCAGGCATCACTTCAGAGGGGGAGTCCACAGGGGCGGGGCTGGGGACAGAGTTTCTCAGGCCCCTTTCTAAAGCACATGACTCACAGGCCCTCAGAAAACCCAGCAGGACGCTGAATTCCAGAACACTGCTTGTAGGGCTACAGGCCTCTGCTTTGCTCTCTGCCTGGAAACTACTTAGCGTCCAGTCACTGAGGGATTTGCTCCCATGGCCACTCAATCTTCTCTCCGGAAGGGAGACCAATGCCTACCATGCGGGCACAAGTGAGGATTCAGCGTTAAACACAAAAAATCAGAACAGCAGGCATTCAGGAAGCAGCTACCCCGTCCCAGGTTCTGTGCTATGTTTTCCTCCTAGAGTCAGTGGTATTACTGTTAATCCCATTTTACAGATGAGAAAACTGAGGTACACTCACAGGTAAAGCGTCACACACAGCGAGTGTCAGAGCCAGAGACCGACCTCCGCTCCGGCCTCGTAACCACTCCATCACCCTGTGATGTGGGAAGGGCCCGAGGGGCTTCTCCCACCCCTTGGTCCAGTCAACAAGTATTTCCACTCATCAATATAAATAATAATAGTTGCCAATGTTTATTGGCAACTATTTAGCAACTGGGAAGTGAGCTAACTTTTATGAGCAATGAGGAAGTGAGGTAAGGGGCCCACAAAGGCACACTGGGGAGGGGGGAAGTGCAGCAACCAAATACAGGCTTTCTGATGCTAGAACACCACACCACACCAGCACAATCACCAGACCAGGTGTGAACAACATGAGCTGGTCATGCCCCCAATTCTCTAACTCTCCAGCCTCCAGCATGAGGCCCAGGAGCCCCCAGCCACACACCACCATTCTCTTGAGGGCGTGAAGGCTTTCGCTCGAATCCAAACCCAGACAGTCAACGGAAGGCTGTTCAACCCCAGCAACCCTCAGAACTGACCATTACGGTTGATGCTGATCCCATGCCTACCACCCAGAAGTGCCTACAGATAGGGCCTCCAGGGGAATCCAAGGCTCCCTAATGTCACATCACAAATATCTGAGAACAAAACTTGACAGCTGGAGTAGTCAGGCAGGGAGGTAAGAACATGAAATGCTGTTGCCCTCAAGAGGTTAAGGTCTCAAGGTAGCCACAACCACACATAATGGACTCTGATATAAAGACCACAAGACTTAAGGGTCACAGCAAAGCCAAGCTGTATGGCCTGGGGCCAGCAATTGTACCTCTCTGAGACTCTGCGTCCACATCTGTAAAATGGGTATAATGACAGCAGTAGTCGGTAGTGACAAAGACCTGCAGAGAGGCTGCCAATCAAGGACGAAGATCAATGCCAAAAACACAGCTCTGACTGGAACTGCAGTTGCTATCAGCAGCAGCAGCAGCAGCAGCATCAGGATTATCAGTATTTCAGATCCCACAGCCAGAGGTGCCCAAGACATCTACACCAGGAGCTACAAACACCAATGCCAACAGAAGCCATTCAAGGAAAGTGAGTGACTGAAGCTGGCCAGGAGTAGCACAAAAGGGAGGGGTGGGGACTGTGGCAAACTGGAGAACAGACATCCATCTAAAGGGTAAGCTGTGACTGTGCTCCAATCAAATGTCGCCAGGCAAAAGTACAGCCAGATCTCTGTTTCCCTAGAGAAATTGGAAAGCCATACTTTTGCAAAAAAATTTCCTACTTTTAAAACCCTGTGCTAGTTAATTCTAATATGTTCACGGTAANGAGCAAAGTTTAGGGGCTGCTGGAATGAGCTTTCATGGGCTGTCAGCAGAGTATGTTGCAGGAACCCTCTTGGTTCTGTATCTGGAGAATCCAGAGATCCCCTGCTTGTAGGAGAGGCTCAGGTGTGCCCTGTTCTGGCTTTTCCAGTCCCTTTCCTGAGATTTGGATATAAAAGAAAGCAAACACACTGCTTCTTACATGAGAAGCAAGGGGCCTCCTTGTGTCTAGCTTGAAGCCCTGGGAGAGATACATATTTTGGGAGTTCTTTGGGTGGCCCCCCTTTTCCAGGAAATTCTGATGTGGAAATTTGACTGATGGATGTCTGTCCAGTGAGGAGCATCCCTGGCTGGACTGAGCCAGCTGTGTTTTGTGTAGGGGTGAGGCTAGGTAGGTGCTAGTAAGAGCAGAGTGCTGCTTTTTCTTCCGGGAAAAGGACAATGGACCAGGCCCAGGGGACAGGCAGAATTAACAGCCGGGACAGTCTTGGGTGTATCTGTCCCATCCTCTGCCATATACAAAGGTAGGAGATCTCCGGTGCCTCAGGGCCTCTCAGACCATTCCGGACTGGTAACTTGCAACAAAAGCATCCATCTGCGTGAGCAATACTTCAGCGCACCTGCTTAGCACACTACGTGCACATTATCGCCAGTTCCCCGACAACTCTGTGAAGGGTGAGGTACTTCCCCCATTTTATAGACAAGCAAGCTGAATATGAGAGAGGTGAAGTCAGCTCCCCAATGAATAATGCTCACATGTTTTGTTAGCAGCTCAGATGGCTGAGTATAACCCCCTGTGCCTGTGCCTTTTTTTAAATGTGATAGCCTGGGCTCGACTATGCTAAACAGCATGTGAGGGAAGGGTCTGGATCCATGGGAAAGAGGGGCAAGCACAGCCCTTGAGGTCAGCATGTTGGTGACAGCACCGTGAAGGGGAGGCTGAACCTCTAGGGCTAAAACGAGGACAGCTGCAACCAGGAGCAACTTGGGGAATCTTCCCTGCTAACCCCAAAGTTTGGCTTTACTCAGAGCCGGCTGCGGGTCTTCCCACAGTGGGCCTGAGTCTTGTGGACTAACTACTGGATGGGACTCTTCTCAGGGCCAAAGCAGATGCAGTTTCAATAGGGGGGATTGTGGCATCTGGGAACCTCCTACAGCAGCAGAAAGACATGGTACCAGGACAAGCCCAGTGGCTGGACCTCAAGGCTGAAGGCTAGGTAGAGATAGAGGATATGCAAGCAGAGTCCCTTGGGATGGAGTGAGCCCTCAAGGGCAGACTCAGAGAATGCAGAGTTGCCCAGGCTGGTGGGTAGACTGGCCAGCATCTGGACTCATGAGACTAGATAGGGGGCCCATAGATACTAGAGGTGGTGAACCTCATGAGATGTCAGCCAATGTGCTGTCACTGAGCTTGCTTGGGGGCATGCAGTTCAGAAGGCCAGGGCAGCTGTTGGAGAAACAAGTACAGACAGATGGACTGTTCTAGCCTCCTGGGCGAGGGATGAGATTGTGGGTACACAGCTGAGCATGGTATCTCTAATGTGCTCCCTACTACAGTGGAACTTTCACCCTGATGGAAAGAGTGATACCAGGAAACCCCATCTTGGCAGAGGGGAGTGGGGCACTGAAAACTGTGTGCACACTGGATACTTCCCAAGGAGATCTTCCTTGTTCAGATGAAGCAAGGGGAACTGAGAGACCCAGCCTTTGCAGGAAGCATACACGGGGGAGGGTAGTTGGGAACTAACTCTAAGAGGGTCACCAGATCTGACCCGGCGGCCAGCTAGTCCATGGGAAGAGGCCAGCTTGGAGGAGGTCTTGGTTTTTGGGGCAATCTCTTTGGTCAAGACTCCAAGGAAATGGTATAGCACATACTTGGCTTCCAGAGAGCAGCTTCCAGGAAAACCTCAGCACAGACAGGGAAGTGTAGAGGTCTCTGGTAGGCCCAAGGACTCTGGCCACAAGGGTCCTTCCTATTCAGGGGGTGGTGCAGCTCTTCAAAGGATGGGCAGAGGGAAACACCTACCTCCAGAAAAGGAATAGGCCTTACAGCCAAGGCCCACAACTAGTTATTAGATAAAATCAACTAGAAAAATCTTTCCTGAGGGTTTCCTCTGCTATGACGAGGGAGAGGAATTGAGAAGTCTTTTTTTTTTGTTTTTTTTGAGACAGAGTCTTGCACTGTTGCCCAGGCTGGAGGGCAGTGGCGTGATCTTGGCTCACTGCAAGCTCTGCCTCCCAGGTTCATGCCATTCTCCTGCCTCAGCCTCCCGAGTAGCTGGGACTACAGGCGCCCGCCACCACACCCGGCTAGTTTTTTTTGTATTTTTAGTAGAGACAGGGTTTCACTGTGTTAGCCAGGATGGTCTTGATCTCCTGACCTCGTGATCCGCCCGTCTCGGCCTCCCAAAGTGCTGGGATTACAGGCTTCTGCCACCGCGCCCGGCCCAGATTAGGTTTCTAAATACCATTCTCCAATTAAAAGAGCTAGCGGTCCTTAAAGAACTGGTTGATTTCAGGGCTGGGGCAGGGAAGATACAAGATGAGCCAGAGTATCTTGTGGTAAGATTTCAACTAGTAAAGAAATGCATAAAAGAGACCAGGTGCAGTGGCTCACACCTACAATCCCAGCACTTTGGGAGGTCAAAGCAGGAAGACTGCTTGAGACCAACAGTTCAAGACCAGCCTGGGCAACACAGTGAGACCCATCTCTACCATCTCTACAAAATAATTTTTTTAAATGTTCATAAAAAAGAGAAAGAAGTTAAAAAAAAAAAAAAAAAAAAGAGGCATGTCAAAAGGGCACGGGGTCAACCAGAAAGAACTCCTAATGGCCAAGGTTGAGACAACTTGAACAACAAAATAAATGATGACAATACTGGTTTATGATAATAAAAATAATGGAATGAATAAGGGAGACTTATTTTTACACAAGGATTTTAGTTAATAAAAGTAGGAGGAGTGAAGGAAATAGAAAGCCACGACTGGAAGACCACAGTAAGAGCTACCAGAGGCCAGACCCACCAGTGGATGCTAAAACTAGTGGGCAAAGGTTCAAACAAAAACAGGGTATTTCCATAGTCTCAAAGAATCTCCCCCAAAATGTCTAGTAATTACAAAGGAAAATCAGTAACCTTACCATGGAGTATCCTGGCTTTCACCATCTTAATCAAGCGTTAACACCTCCCCTGGAACATATCAACATCACATGCTCTCTGATTAAAACGCACAGGGTGGCACACATCGCTCCTGGGGTACCCCTCCTAATCACGCATAAGCTCAAGTCCAAAGTGGCAGACAGTCTACAAAATACCCAACCAGGACTCTTCAAAAAAGTGTCAAGATCATGAAAGGCAAAGAAAGACTGGGGAACTCTCACAGATTACAGGAGACCCAGGAACCATGCTGTCTAACTAAATGCAACATGGTGCCCTAGGTTAGATCCTGAAAACAAAAAGAACATTTGTAGGGAAACTAACAAAATTCTACTGAATTTTATAGTTTATTTAATAGTACTGTATCAAGATTAAGTTTTTTCTACGACAAAGAAGTACTTCGTACTTAGGTAATTATACTACAGCAATATAAAATGTCAACGTAAGGGGAAGCTGGGTGAAGGATGCACAGGAACTCTGTACTATATTTGCAAGTTTTCTGTAAGTCTACAATTATTTCAAAGTAAAAAGTTTCTTAAAGCCCTGTGCTGACCAAACCAAATCACCTACTGGCCAGACAATGCACAGCTCCACGAGGAATGTGACTCACGGGACACAAGTATGCAGCCCCTGGTCTACAGCTGACACTCCACTCCTCCCCAAAGGAGACTCAAGAAGAACTTTGAACTTGGTGCAGAGAAGAGTCCCCAAGTCAGATACCCGTGTCTCATCCCCTAATCTGTTTTTCATGGCCACACCAAGAGTCTACAGCGAGAAAAACACACAGCCTGGTTTGAACCCAGGCCCTACCACAAACTCACTGTGGAATCCTGGGTAAGGGACTCCCCCTTTCTCTTGTGAAAACAGGGTAGGGGTCCACCTCCAGGGACTATTACGAAGCTCAGATGAGAATGTCTGGCTGTGAATTTGCTACGAATTTGCATGCCCTCATGACCCAGTGGCCTCCTATTAGGCCCTACCTCCCAAAACTGTTGCATGAGGGATTAAATTTCCAACAATTGAATCTTGGGGGACACATTCAAACCACAGCAACATGTTACAATTGAGGAAATGACTTACCCTATTATATAGATGGTGATGAATTCGTATTACACAAAAATCAAGGGGGCCAATGCTCAGGAGATTTGGACTCTGGGACCACCTGTGCCTTACCTGGCCACAGATGTCTGGCAAGCCCTTCTCCTGCTGAGTCTCAGGGTCCTCATAGGTGACTCAGTCAACAGTTAGCAAAGAAGAAAGTCAGACTGGCTCACTGACATGGTTTGGCTTCCCCACCCAAATCTCATATTGAATTGTAGCTCTCATAATTCCCATGTGTTGTGGGAGGGACCCAGTGGGAGATAATTAAATCATGGGGCAGTTTCCCCATACTGTTCTCGTGGTATTGAATAAGTCTTACAAGATCTGACAGTTTCATAAAGGGAAACCCCTTTCCTTGGTTCTCATTGTCTCTTGCCCGCCTAAGACATGCTTTTTGCCTTCCACCATGATTGTGAGGCCTTCCCAGCCACGTGAAACTGTGAGTCCATTAAACCTCTTTACCTTCATAAATTCCCCAGTCTCAAGTATGTCTTTACCAGCAGTGTGAAAATGGACTAATACACCTATATATCCATTTCTATGAACATATCCTGTTAAAGAGGTGAGGAAGTCTCATTAAATGCAGAGGGTAGGCTTGGGATGATCTGGCTTAAAATAATATCTGGCCAGGGAAGGTCTTCTGAGAAGGGAAAATTTGAGCACAGAACTGAAAGCATGATGAGGAGACCAAGCCATAGGCAGATCTGGGGAAAGGACTTTCCAGGTAGAGGAAACAGCACAGGCAAAAGCCTAGAGGCCGGGTCATGTTTAGAGGGTCCATGGAGCAGCAGGTCAATAAAGGATTCTCGCTCTCACTGCAGTGTGATGAGGAGCCCCAGGAGGGGCATCACAAAGGAGAAGAGGTGAGCAGGCCAGTGTCATAGTCTAAGGTGGGGTTAGCAAGATCCCTCTGGTTGCTGTGGACAAAAAGGACTGTAGGAGGTGACGGGGCTACAGCAACAGGCCAAGCAAAAGAGGGGAAGGCCTTAAACTGGAGTGCTGGTTAACAGCACAGCCTCTGGAACCAGGTGGCCTGGGTTTACACAGCACTGCCACTCACCAGCTGTGTGATCTTGGGCAAGAGGCTTCACCTCTCCGAACTTCAATATCCTCATTTGTGAAATGAAAAAGGAGGATACAAGCCTGATATGGTTGAATGAAGATTAAAGAAAATACCATTTGTGAAGTGTGTGAAAGAGGAAAGGTCTGTTAGATGGGGTGGTGGCAGAGAGGGTAGTGAGGATTAGAGGCTTGGAAGGCAGAACAATGAGACCGGCCACTGGATGGGATGGTGAGACAGAAACAGAGGATGGAGAGTGACTCCAAAGTTTTTGGCCTGAGTAAGTGGAAGAACAGAGGTGCCATTAGCTGAGATGGGAGAGATAGGGAGGAACCAGTTACAGGGGCAAGATGAGGAATTTGGTTCAGCACATGTGTAGTTTCAGGTGTTATTTTAGATCCAAGTAACAATGGCAAAGAGACAGTGGCCATACCCAGGTGCAATCCAGAGTTGGGGATGGTACAAAGGACACAAGTGACATCACCAGGAAGAGAAGAGGCCCACAGGTGGGGGCTGGCACTCCCAAACCATCGGAGCCCAGGAGGCAGAGGAGAAATAACAAAGGAACTAAGCAGAGGCACGGGAGGAAAACTGAGAGCCCACAGCACTCTGGCACCGTGTCTCAATCATCCCGTCTCAGGAGTGAGATTGGTCTCGACTACTCAGCAACGTCTCCCAGAACAAAGACACATCCTAAAATGCTTCTTCAGTATCCACTCACCACTACCTGTTACCCAAGTACCCCAAGGAAGAAAAGCCATTGTCTTCAAAATACCCCAAATGAGCTGGCCACTTCTAAAGTGATTCCTGCTCAAACAGCTCACCTGCTAATGATCCCTCCATGTCTTTACGGATCTCACGCTCCTAAACATACCACAGTCATAACACAAGGTGAACGGAAAGCAAATCAGTTGCAAAGGGAAAGTGCAAATCCTGCAAAAGATGCAGGGTTTTATGACATCGGTGAAAGTGATGCTGGAGAACCACAGCTGGGTGCCAGGCAAAGCTGTAAACAAATGAAGACCCAGGAGTCACTGGCTCACAATGAGAGTGAAGAAAGCCCAGGAAGACCACATAAGAAGTTCCAAAGGAACTTCTCTGACCATCAGAGAGTGCAAAAGAAATCCAAAAACAGGCTCCAGGGGTTTTGCAAAATGACTCTTCATCGTCATGCTATAAAGTGAAACCTTACATGAATGATGTGGCACCATGTAATCATTTAATTTTATCAGAAAAATTACACATACCCCCAACAGTAAAAAATAACACTTGGTTCCCTCCTTGTTGATTCTAAGAATTCATACAATGTTGTTATTACATTCTAAATACAATTACTGACAGGATAAAATTCCACCTATTTTTAGAATTGTGGTTTTCTTCTTCAAAGTGAAGGCTTCATCTAGCCTCTACCCCCGCCACCCCACATTCTCAATATTGCTACGTTAGGGCCCATTTTCAATGAGTTCTCAGCAGCAGGCCTCGTTTTGGTGACAATTATTCTGTGACAGTGAGGCCATCCTGATCTGCACATTGCTGGACCGAAAGACCCCCCCCTTCCCTAAAGAAGCCCCTCTTCTAGGGGGCAAGAAGCTGACCTGCCCACAGGAACTGGGAACCCACCGGAAGAGAAAGGCAAGTGGGCGACTGGGCATGAAACCTTGGGAATGAAATGTCCTGGGTCCTCCTGACCCCACCTGAGCCCACAGCAGCTCCTTCCTACCCCACTGGCTGGGCAGAAGCGGCCACAGCTCCCCGTGTGTAGCCAGCAGACCTGCCCTTGTACAATCTCTTTTTTTTTTTTTTTTTTTTTTTTTTTGAGACGGAGTCTCGCTCTGTCGCCCAGGCTGGAGTGCAGTGGCCGGATCTCAGCTCACTGCAAGCTCCGCCTCCCGGGTTCACGCCATTCTCCTGCCTCAACCTCCCGAGTAGCTGGGACTACAGGCGCCCGCCACCTCGCCCGGCTAGTTTTTTGTATTTTTTAGTAGAGACGGGGTTTCACCGTGTTAGCCAGGATGGTCTCGATCTCCTGACCTCGTGATCCGCCCGTCTCGGCCTCCCAAAGTGCTGGGATTACAGGCTTGAGCCACCGCGCCCGGCCCCTTGTACAATCTCATCGAGGTATATACTTATAACAGGTAGGTTTTTCTAGATATCATTTCTATTTTTCTCTGGTATTTTTTTTGAGACGGAGTTTCACTCTTGTTGCCAGTGCAATGGCATGATCACGGCTCACTGCAGCCTCCATCTCCCAGGTTCAAACGATTCTCCTCCCTCAGCCTCCCAAGTAGCTGGGATTACAGGCACCTGCCACCATGCCCACCTAATTTCTGTATTTTTTTGTATTTTTTTTTTATTATTATACTTTAAGATTTCTGTATTTTTAGTAGAGACGGGGTTTCACCATGTTGGCCAGGCTGCTCTGGAACTTCTGACTTCAGGTGATTTGCCCGCCTCAGCCTCCCAAAGTGCTGGGATTACAGGTGTGAGCCACCGCACCCAGCCACATACAATTTCTATTTTGATTAAGCGTATTTTTTTAAAGTATTGACCTGCCTGTCAGCCTACTTCCTGCTTGGGGTCTCCTCTGACAAGCCTGCAGGAGGGTTACCAGCAGTGGCTTCCCTGCCCCCACAACTGTGATGGGTGGGGGCCAACACCAGCCCAGAGGGCACCTTTAGGGCCCACTCATCAAAGCTGCAGAGACGCTGAGCGCCACTGGTGCCTCCACTACTGTCCACTCTGCCCAAGAAACTGGCTTTGGGTGGGACCCCCTGGTGGTGCCGAGGCTTGGTTCCAGCCACTGTGACCACCCAAGGCTCCCCAAACTCGTCCACAAAGCCTGGCACCAGATAGCAGAGCGGCCAGGCAGGGTTGAACTCAGGCCTCACTGCTGATGTTTGGACTCCGGGGACACCTCCTCTCACCCCACAGAAGTACCTGCTCCAGCTGGCCAGTCTCTTTGGGCTTTTACCTCCAACTTTCAAGATGTCACCACCTCCACTGGTGCCAGCAGCCCCTCTGCCTTCCCTCAGAAAGCCTGCGCACTCAGAGGGTTCTGATCCAAGGCATCAGCAGGAAAAAAAAAAAGTGCACCAATGTCATTCCACAAACACTGACGAGCCCCATCACTGGGCAGGTGGTGGAGACGGAGGGCACAGGAAGACACAGCTTACCTCTAGCAAAGGCAGACAGACAACACACCAGTAGGCAAAGTCACAGGGCAGAAAGAGCTGGGATAGACAGGCCGGTGCCTTCCGGCAGGGGTGTCAGGAAAGGCCATGAGGGGGGTCCATGAAGACAGTGAGGCCTGAGCGGGCTCATGGATCACAGCAGGAAGAGAATGGGGCTGGGCTGGACCCGAGCATCTGAGGAGCGGCCAGGGGACCAGGATGGCTCTGGGCAGAGAAAGGGGGTGAGTCAGGGAGGCGAAGTTGAACCCGGAATCTAGGCCTGAACAAAACTCCCTGGGAGGGTCCTGGTGCCGTGCTGGGGGCGGGGGGAGTGGTAAGCAGCTGGACCCCCTCAGAGGACAAATGAGCAACAAATCTATTTGCCTCCTTTCAGGGCATGGAGGTTTCAGACTTTCTAAAGGGCTAGGCAAACCTACCCCTTGGGGACCCATCCGACAGAGACCCTAGCAGCTGGGCCCAAGACATGACCAACAAGGAGACTCAGGAAGCGGATGGGGAGACAGGGAGAGCAGGAGAGAAAGAAAGTGCAGGCGAAATGGGATAGGGTAGAAAAGGGAGGGTGGGGGCCAGGCAGGGTGGTTCACACCTATAATCCCAGCACTTTGGGAGGCCGAGGCAGGTGGATCACCTGAGGTCAGGAGTTCGAGACTAGCCTGGCCAACATGGCAAAACTCCACCTCTACTGAAAATACAAAAATTAGCTGGGTGTGGTGGCAGGCACCTATAATCCCAGCTACTCGGGAGGCTGAGGTGGGAAAATCACTTGAATCCCGGAGGCAGAGGTTGCAGTGAGCCAAGATCATGCCACTGCACTCCAGCCTGGGTCACAAAGTGAGACTCTGTCTCTAAGGAAAAGAAAAGAAAAGAGAAACGAGAAAGGAAAAGAGGATGGGGAGGAGAGGAAAGGGAGAGGTGGAGGGGAGGAAAAGAGCAAGAGGCATGGGAAGGACAAGAAGTCACAGGGATGCGACTCCTGACCCTCCCAGCCACCGCCCCCTCCACCACCACGACACACTCCAAGAATCTCTCAGGAGCCCCCTTGAGAATAAGATGCTGATGACCCTCTGGGGACACATTCTCTCGCCCTCACTGGTGGCCAGAAATGTCCAGCAAAGGCTGCGAGAAGCAGGCTGGAAGGCCATTCCTGACACCCTCCTTCCTCACCATGGTGACAGGTGCCAGTGCCCACCGCCCCTCAGCCCTGGCCCTCCCTGAGAAGGCCTGGGGAGGATTCTTCCTTCTAGCCCTAGAAACAGACCCTGACACTCGTGTCTGCTTCGCCCGATCCCAGGACGACACAGCACCTATGAATACATAAATCTCATAATCATGTAAAAGCTGGCTCTGTCTAGTGATTTCTGTTCAAAGACATTATAAAGGTCCTTTATAAACAAAAGAAAGAAAGAAAGAAAGAAAGAAAGAAAGAAAGAAAGAAGGAAAGAAAGAAAGAAAGAAAGAAAAAGGGAGAAAGAAAGAAAAAAGGCTGATTCCAAAACATCACACGTTACAAGTGTTTGAAGCAACAGCGAATGCCCACTGCAGCAAACAGCCCCCGGTCAGCCGGGGTCCACGAGAGAGTGTTTCAGAGGCCTGAGCACTCTCGAGCTCATTTTCTTTCTGCTGCTCCCCACATTATGGATTTATGTAAGGGGAAGACTTGAGGGTCCCCTTACATTAAAAAAAAAAAAAGCAACCATAAAACAAAAAACAAAACGAAAAAAAAACATTTTTGCAAGGAATTTTATAAGCTGACCTGGAGAATAGGAGAAGGTCTAAGGAAACCCCTAAAGAAGTCTGGTTGCAAAATGTTCTAAAAAGAAAAAACAAACTTTTAACACAGGAACACCCAATAATACATTTTTTTAAGTCTAATTTTGAAAAATGATCAAAACACTTTTTTTCTCCAAACATTACAAATTACAAGTGGCCACCAGATGCTGGAGGAGGGAAATATGGCTGTGGTTTGTTTTATTTTCTTTGTTTTTAAGAAACCTCAAAATTAGGGAAGTCACATATACACAAGCAAAGGCAAGGCAGGAAAACTGCCGACGTGGGGGCTAAACTTCACTTGCAGATGGCAGAGGCTTTGAGACGAACACACCCAGGAATCAGCCACATCTAGCCATAGAGCGGGGAACCATGAGAGAATGTGTGCAAACCCAAATTGAACTTGTAATTCACTTGATGGATTTAAAAGGCCTGTGGGAAGTTTTCCGTAAGCCGGGAACATTTTGCTGCTAAGAAAGCCCCGCCACCGAGGGAACAGGTGGGCAGTGTCCTCGAGCCTTCTGCAGGATAGAGGCAGATGTTTGGAGATATGATGTAACCTGGTGAAGTGAATTCATTCAACGATGAGTCATGAAAGCAGCCCTCAAATGTCCTTTAGAAATCTCAGTGGCAGAACACAGAGCTTGGACCCAAATGCCCACCTACCACCCTCAAACAGGAAGCTCCCCTCTTTCCAAGAAGCTCTGGCCCTGACGATGATGGCAGGCTTCAGCTCTTTGACCACCAGCTTCTACTCCTTCATTTGACAGTAAAGCACCCTGATGCTGCTTGAAAGGTGTTGCTCATCCCCCACCTGAGGCACACAGAGCACAGGATGAAGCCAATTCTTTGTACATGGAGCCCCTAGATCAAACTCTACCTGAAGCTGAAGGTCTAGCTTCATGGGCTATTATACTTCTTCTCTTATATGAGTCTGACTGGTTTGGGTTTTCAGTCACTGTTAACAGTTTGAAGGTACCCCCCACATTTCACATGTTGGAAACAAATACCCACCGTGGCAAGATTCAGAGGTGGGGCCTGTAAGAGGTGACTAGATCATAAGTGGCTCTGCCCTCATGAATGAATCAATGCATTCATGGATTAATGGGCTAATGGATGAATGGGGTATCACGGGAGTGGAACCGGTGGCTTTATAAGAAGAGGAAGAGAAACCTGAGCTGGCATGTTAGCGTGCTCAGCCCCCCTGCCACGTGATTCCCTGAACTGCCTCGAGTCTCTTTAGAACCCCCAAGAACGTTCTCACCTGACGTGGCCCCTCCACCTAGAACTTCTCAGCTTCCATAACTGTAAGAAGAAAGTTTCTTTTCTTTATAAATTACCCAGTTTCAGGTATTCTGCTACGAGCAACAGAAGACAGACTAAGACACTCACTCACACAGGGAGCCCACCATGCAAGGATTAAATAAAACCCTGATTTTAGCTAGAACCTTCTAAGTTCAGCCACATCTACCCCTTACAAATAACCACCAATTCAGAATGGAACAAGTTCCTCCAATGTCATGGAAGGTTCCCAGCTTCACCCAACCTCACAGTGCGATCTACCATCTGCTTCCTCAACATCTCCTTCCACCTTCATCACAGGACAACCTGCAGAGCCTCAGGCCCTGACTCTGCTCCTCACCACAGAGCTTTTCTGAATAATAATGATGGTACTAATAACATAAACAGTCAGGGCTTCCTGAGAGCTCAAGATGGGCCAGTGGGCTTGCTCTAAGCATGTTCATATGGTATCTCATTTAATACAACACCCTTAGCAGTGGGTATCATTAGTCTCCCCATGCTACAGATAAGGGAGCGGAGTCACCTGCCCAGAGTCACACAGCTTGTCTGTGGCAGGGCCAGGCTATCAGCCAGCCCCCACGCAGCCACCTGAAATGAGTATTTTTATGTTGGTATGAGTAACTATGGCTATCATATCAAATCCATGATTTGGTATGATACATGAACATTATTGAGCTGAGACTATAAAGTTTTTAAAAAGGGAGGAGGTTCAGATTGAGTAAAAATATTAAATAGACAATGTTGTGACTGGCATTTGATTTTGTTTTGTTTGTTTGTTTGTTTTGTTTTGTTTTGTTTTGTTTTTTTTGAGGCGGAGTCTCGCTCTGTCGCCCGGACTGGAGTGCAGTGGCCGGATCTCAGCTCACTGCAAGCTCCGCCTCCCGGGTTTACGCCATTCTCCTGCCTCAGCCTCCCGAGTAACTGGGACTACAGGCGCCCGCCACCTCGCCCGGCTAGTTTTGTATTTTAGTAGAGAGGGGTTTCACTGTGTTAGCCAGGATGGTCTCGATCTCCTGACCTCGTGATCCGCCCGTCTAGGCCTCCCAAAATGCTGGGATTACAGGCTTGAGCCACCGCGCCCGGCCGTGGCATTTGAATATGACACAAATCATAAGACTGATACTGAAATGAGTATATTGCAGGAAACACTGGACGGACGGACGGATGGACAGACGAACAGATGGACAGACGGACGGACGAACACATGGATGGATAGATGGATGGACGGATGGGTGGGTAGGTAGATGGATGGGTGGGTAGATGGTCAGATGGATAAGGAGGAAAGAAGGGAGAAAAAGAATGAAGTGAAGAAGGGGAGGAAAGAAGGAGAAAAATGGGCCTGGCGCGTAGCAGGTGCTCAACAAATATGCTGAATGAACCCATTAGCAAAGAAGCAGTAGAGTGCTGTAGTTAAGTGTGTGGGTCTTGAAGTCAGACTGCTGGTTCATGACTTGGCTCAGCCTTTCCTTGCTGAGGAACCCTGGGCTTGTGACAAAACCTCTCTGGGCCCCAGTCTCCTGGACTGCAAAATGGGACAATAGGAACACCTCCATCAAGGCAGCCAGAAGAAATAAGTGAGTTAATGTATGCAGAACGCTCAGGACACCGCCAGATGCATCCTAAGTGCTTGATAAGTGTCAGCTAACAGTACGATGAGTAAGTTTGTTAAATCCATTCTAGGGCTGACCCAGTCTAACCACCTTTCTATTTCAGAAGCAACCTGAAGTTCCACGGGCCTCCCCTGAAAGTAGGAATGGAAGAGAGGAAACAAGGGAACAAAAGGCTCCACTCCCCCTAGGCTCTAAGGAAAAAAGAGGGTGGAGGGCTGCAAGGCAATTTAAGAAGTTTAACAGGGGAAAAAAGTCTTCAACGTGAGTGGGGGGAAAAAAAAGATAAATTCAATGGTCCAGGCTGCCTCTCAAGATAGCTAAATTCTATTGTGCTCATTCTGCATGCTTCAGCTTTTCTTAGACTCTGAGGAGTTTCTGCCTAAATTAGAGCCTGCAATATGCTGAAGAGAAGAAAGGGAAGGTGAAGGGAGGCAGAGGAAGGATCAGCGGCCCGTTAGGCACGCCCTAGAGGAAGCCTGGCTGTTCTGTCCACCCCAACACTGAATGCCAAGACAGTGAAAGTCGAATCCCAGCACCTTTCCCCACAGCCACAGCCACAAGCTGTGGGTTGCACCCAAGTCCCACAGCCCAGCCCTCAGTGCATTCAACACTTTCCCTGCCACATCCCAACATCCCCAGCAGCAACCACCCAGATTCTCCAGAACATCTGCTACCTCTACCCACCCTGTCCCCATCAGCTCCCACCCTCCCCAGTCAGTTGAAACATTACTGGCTGCTCAGGTGGCTGCTGTCACCACCCGAGAACCCCAACGTGTATTTATTCCTGGGAATGTGTGAGAGGGTGAGAGTGTGCGCATGTGCACGAATAATGCATACACTCTATGAAGGGAGGTATGCATGCAGAAAACAGCAACCCAGCTAGCTGGCTTGGAACTGTTCAGATTCATGCACACACACACATTAATATCACTCCCTTCAGTAAACACAGAGAGACAAAGCACACAGAAATAAATTGTTACCTTAGCGCTGTTGCTGCCAGATGGCAGAGCCTGGCAATTGCCGTGTCTGCACGTCTGTGCATTTGTGTGTAATAATAACGGTGGCTGACATTACTGAGCTCCTACCATGTGCTGGACGCTGTCCTAAGTGCTGCATCAAACCCAGAGGAGGTGTTATTATCACCCCTGTTTAATAGCTGGGGAAACCAAGGCACAGAGGTCATCTGCCCCAAGGTCACACTGTTGGTGAGGGGTAAAGTCAAGGACTACAGAGTAAGCACCCAACCTGAGCAAGTCACATTTTATGACCCTGGGGGGTGACAGGGAGGAATACCAAGATGACCAGCTGCCACAGGGGTCCTCAACAAGCCCACTGTCCCAAAGATGGGTCAGGTTTCAGCATGACTGAAACGAACATGAGCCAGAACTCCCCAGGGAAGAGGGGTGCCCAAGGTTCAGAAATGTCTGAAATCAAGTTCAGTGTCCAGCAAAGCCCTCGCCACCAGCAACAAGTCAACCCCAGGGCAGAGCATGCAAACTGGCAACCCACAGGTTTGGCCCACAGTCATGTTTGGTTTGGCCCATGAAGTGTTTGTTAAAAATGTGATTGAGTTGCCAACTTTTAAAAATCGAGTGATTTCATACCGAAAACCCCACATTTCCGGCTGTTGGAAAATGTCTTTAAGAAGTCAAGAGATCTGGCAATACAGGGCTCAAGTTCCCTCACGGGGACTGCTGCCTGGGGCTGAGAGGCGGCTGCTAGCTTGACATGGGACATATGCTCCAGAAGGCACTGGGGTCAGGGGACTCACTGCAGGGGCTCACTTCTGTGCCTCAGTTTCTTCATCTGTAAAACAGCTTCCCCACAGGACTGGTGTCTGGCACCCAGCAAGCACTCAATAAATGTTAAATAGCACTGCTGTCTCCCCAGCATCCAAGGCCCAGGGCTCGAGACATCGTTTTGTAAAACTAAGAGCTAAGTCTGGGCGCAGTGGCTCGTGCCTGTAATCCTAGCACTTTGGGAGGCCGAGGTGGGTGGATCACCTGAGGTTGGGAGTTCAAGACCAGCCTGACCGATATGGAGAAACCCGGTCTCTACTAAATATACAAAATTAGCCAGGCGTGGTGGCGCATGCCTGTAATCCCAGCTACTCAGGAGGCTGAGGCAGGAGAATCGCCTGAACCCAGGAGGCAGAGGTTGCTGTGAGCCGAGATCGCACCATTGTACTCCAGCCTGGGCAGCAAGAGCGAAACTCCATCTCAAAAAAACAAGAGCTAACACACATCTAGCGCCCGCACTGTGCCAGGCTCTGTTCTGAGAGTTGTACCTCATGACCTCACTCAATCTTCCCAAGAAACCTGTGAGACCATTCCTAGGTAAATGCCCAGGAGAAATAAAAACCTACCTCCATACAAAAACTTGTACACAATAATATGTGCATAGCAGTATTATTCATAGTAGCCAAACATTCGAAACCCAAATGTCCACCAGCTAATGAATGGATAAACAAAATGTGGTATATCCATATAATGGAATATGATAGAGCCATAAAAAAGGAATGAAATTCTGACACACGCTACAATGTGGATAAGCCCTGAAAACGTCATGCTAAGTGGAAGAAGCCAGATATAAAATATATATATATATATTATGATTCCATATATAGTATGATTCCATTTATATGAAATGTCCAAATCGTAGAGATAGCAAGTACATTAGTGGGCCAGGCATGGTAGCTCACGCCTGTAATCCCAGCACTTTGACAGGCCAAGGCGGGTGGATCCCTTGAGGTCAGGAGTTCAAGGCCAGCCTGGCCAACATGGCAAAACTCCATATCTACTAAAAATACAAAAATTAGCCAGCCATGGTAGTATGCACCTGGAGTTTCAGCTACTTGGAAGGCTGAGGGGCGAGAATTGCTTGAACCAGAAGGCAGAGGCTACAGTGAGCTGCTAATGTGCCACTGCACTCCATCCTGGGTAACAGAGCAAGACACTGTCTCCAAATAAATAAATAAATAAATAGACTAATGGTTCCAGGGGTTGAGGGAGTGGAATAATGGGGAGTGACTACAAGTCGGTTTGGGTTGTTTTTCAGGCATGACTAAAACGTTCTGAAATTAGAAGATAGTGACAGTTACACAACCTTGTGAATATACTAAAAGCTACTGGAGTGGACACTTTTGGGGAATTATCTATGACATGTGAATTATACCTCGATTAAAAAATTAAAAAGAGAAACACCTATCAGATAGGTATACTTGTTATCCCCATTTTACAGATGAGAAAACCAAGGCACAGAGAGATTAAGGGTAAAGAGATGTTCTTCTATATCCATGTCTATGTAGAGAGACAAAAGCAGGGGGAGAGGGTTAAGTGATTTTTCTTGCACCTGGCTGCTTTACTGGTCACAGCCATAGGGATCTGGAATTGCAGCCCTTATCGGGGCAAATCATTTACTCTCTCTGAGCCCGAGGCAAAGGCCAGGCAGGAATGGCTTTTTTCTTAATCTAGATCCTCTCAGGTCCCCAAGGCCCCTACAAGTCTAGAGCATTACATGGAAGCGTTACCTATTCATACGTATAGGGTCAGTTCTGGCCATTAATAAATGACGATTTTAACAACTCACAGTGGTCCACTCCCAGGGGAATGGGAAGAAACCATTCTGGGTTTTCTAGGTCCAAGCCCTTCACATGGCTGGCTCAGATGTCAGAGCAAGGGGTTCAGTAGCCCATCTCCTCCCAAGTGTCTGGTCAGGAGGACCCCTTACTCACCAGGCAGAAGATGATATCACCAGGCTAAACGATCCCCTCACTCACTAGGAGCCCCCATGGGACAAGAGGACCCCCACCTCACAGAGTGGGAGGAACCCTTATGAACACCCCCATAATTTGGAGCAGCAGGCTCTCACTGAGCTACCGGGAGCTGCAAACGAGCCCCTCTAAACCAAGGCCCTGTCTCTGAGCATGGAAGGGACCTCAAGGTGCCCTGCACCTCATTCTCAGATGCAGGGACCGGCCTGTGCATGAAGTATCAGAAGGCAGACAGTGAGAGGGAGAAAGAGAGGAAGAGAGGGGCACAGAGAATGAGACCGAGACAGAAAAACGGAGAGGGGCAGACGGAGAGTCCCAAAGGAAGCTGGAGGCAGAGCCGGGAAGAGAGAGCTAACCAGGACAATAAAAACAAGAGCTCTCTCTCCACTCCAGAAGGAAAGAGGCCAGGAGGCAGAGAGGAGGCCCAGCAGGGGCCTTTGCTAGAGGTCCTTCCCACACTGCAGGGCAGCCCCAGCACTGCCCAGGAGCCCCCATCAGTGGATGGAAGGGTGGCTTCTCAGCCAGGCCGGAGCCTGCCAGGGCAGCCTCCGCAGAGGAGGAAGCTGGCTGGTCAGGCTGGGGGCTGGGCCGGGAAGTGCCAAGCACCGAGCCAGGTTGCCATGGCCACGGAGACAAAGAGAGGGGCTGATGAGAGGCCCAGGGACAGGGTCCCCAAGAGGGGCCCCGGCTGCCTACAGTCCCCGGGGACTGGGCCGTGGATGCTGGGGAGACAGCAGTGCTATTTAACATTTATCGAGTGCTTGCTGGGTGCCAGACACCAGTCCTGTGGGGAAGCTGTTTTACAGATGAAGAAACTGAGGCACAGAAGCGAGCCCCTGCAGTATCTCACAGGAGCTTTTGTGACTAGTCTATAAGTTGATCAAGTGCAACTCTTTAGTACAGTTCCCAATGTACTGAAACCCTCACGTGTCAACTATTATCGCAAAGTGGTGACATTACATTTGATAATATCGCAAATGTAACGTATCGCAAAATGTAACAATGTCAGGTATTGTACATATCGCAAAATGTAACATGTCAGGTGACACTGTTAACGTAATTCTCTTGTGTCCTTATCCTCACCCACTAACATGACACCTGATGTGTCATGTATGTATTTGATGACTGGCTTACTGTCTGCCCCTTACCAGAGGGTTAGATCCATAAGGACAGGGGCTCAGTCTGTTCCATCTCCCACTAAACACTCAGCTCAGCCTAGAACTGTACCTGGCAGTTGGTGGGTACCCAACAAATGGGAAGAAGCGTGAGCTGGGATGCTGGTTCTGCCACATATTTGCTGTGTGACCCAAGGCAAATGACTCAACCTTTCCAAGCCTCCATGTCCTTATCTGTGGAATACAACGATGATGACCCTGCCCACATACAGAGAGGCTCAGAGAAGGATGCTCCCTGCAGCACTGCTTAGTACAGACCAGTGACTTTCAAATGAGGGCAATTTTGCTTTCCCACCCCCCACCCCTGAGGACATATGGCATTGTCTGGAGACATTTTTGCTTGCCACAACTGAGGAGGAGGGTGTTTTGGGCTGGTGGGTAGAGCCAGGGACGCTCCTAAACATCCTACAATGCACAGGATAGGATGGTCCCCCACAACAAAGTCCCAAATGTCACTAGAGCTGAGGCTGAGAAATCCAGAAGAAAAAGAAAAAGGCAGGAACCACCAAGATGCCCACCAAGAAGGGAATGAATGCATAAACCCCAGCAGAATCGCCCTGCAAAATGGTAGGCAGAAGTGAGAAAGAAGGGCCTGAAACTGTGTAAAACAACATAACAAGATTATCCAGACGTGCACATTCCAGGAGCAAAGCCAGCTCAGAATGCTAGGTGATCCTACGTTGACCCTCAAGGACCTAGAATTCAAACCCAGGAGCTCAGCCCCAAGCCTACAGATGTAACCACTTGCTCCAGAGGCCTCTGCTCTGTATCTTTTACCAAAACAAAAGCACACGCTCGAAAGCGTGCTATGTCATTGCTGCCGGTTCACATCGATGTATGGCAACGACATGAGCAACACACAGGGAAAGATCTGGAAAGCTGTACACCAGCCTGGTAACAAGAGCAACTGGGGCTGGAGGCAACCAGGAACACCAAGGGGTAGGTTACCTCATCCACAACGCTTTAATTTTCTACAAGAAGAATGCATTTGTATTTGTCACGTTATGAAACATTAACGAAAAATTACAAACATATACACTCTTTAACCCAGAAATTCCATTCCCAGAAATAAATAAACTCACAGGTATGAGGTGGCCTGAGTCTGTCCCACCACGATTTGTAATGACAAAAGATGGGCACAACCTCAGTGTCCATCAACAGAGGACTAATTTACTTAAAAAAAAAAAAAAAAACAGTACCTCCATTCAACAGAACTCTATGCAGCTATCATTTTTGAAATGAGGCAATTCCATGTACTATCATGGAACAACCGCCATGATATAGGTACAAAGCAAAATGCAGAAACATGTGTATAGTGGGCCCCACTTGTACAACAAAAGGGGTACACCCACACTATCTGAAGGGGCCTGTATGAAACCAGGGCCAGTGGCTGCCTCTGGGGAGGGAACTTGGAGGCCGACATTTCATTCTACATCACTGTATGCTTTTTAATTTGAACCATGAAAATGATTACACGTTTATGTATTTATATATCTATATGTGCACAGACACATATATACAGTATATATACATATCCAGTTATATGTATCATATGTCATATATGGTATATATAACAGATGTGATATAAAATGTATATAAAACAGTTTATGTATATGCCTAGTTATATATACATATATAGTTATACATACAGTTACATACACATATATAGTTATATACACATGCATAGTTGTAACATTTTAAATTAATTTAAAAGACACAAAAGATCATATACTATATAATTCCATTTTACATAAAGTTCAAAAACAGGCAAAACTAATCTTCGCAGACAGAAATTAGAACAGTGGTGACTTTTTGTGATACTGACTGGGAGAAGACACCCTCTAGGGTGCTGGCAATATCTGGTCTGAGTGCCAGTTACTCAGATATATCTTATTATAAGCTCACCAAGTCGTATACTTGGTGTATCATACATTTTGCATACAAGATATACCTAAAATAATTACAATTTAAAATTTTTAATGGCAGAAAAAGGACTGATCATGGTGGAAAGCATTTCCAGAAATTCTTTAAATTATATCATCCCCCTTTCCCAGAGGGAGCTCTTTGCCTGGGTCCCCGAGAGGTGGCCAAGCTAGGGTCCAGCCCCTCTCTCAACTTCTTCCCCAGAAGAAAGCCAAATGGGAATCAAGCTGGCCTTTGTGGTTGAGTCCAGCAGAGCAGGACAAAGGGCCAAATGCCGGCCCCTGCTCCCCCCAGACCCCTCAGGACACTGAAGCCCATTCATGTTGGAGGCTGGCCATTTCCCCAGGGCTCTAGCCCCCTCCCCTCAGGAGCTGGGAACAATATCCCCTTTGACCACCCCTCTTGTCTCTCACTTCCGCATTTAATTGCAAGTTCATGGGTATTAAGTGGCTCATACAGCTGACCTAGCTCTCTCTCCCCACCCCATCCCCCCCAAAAAAGAGGCCCACAGCGCTGTCTCTGTTCACTGCCCCTCTGTGTGCCCGCTCTTTCTCAATGATCTTCCCCAGAGAGAAAGAGAACGACACCCCCTCGGTCCCCGCTTGTCGCCTTCCTCAAACAACCCTGTTCTCACCCAGAAAGCACAGTCTGGCAAAGCAAGCTGCTCGTGGCCCTGGCACAGGGTGCCAGGCCTGCAATGGCAGCTCTGTTCCGACTTTCCAGGCCAGCGGCACACCCACTTTGCACCCTGCTGTAACCCCACTGATGCCTGAGAACACTGAGGCCCAGGAGAGTCGATGACAGGCCTGCAGTCCTGACAGAGCCAGTGCTCAGACCCTAAAAACCCCTCAGCCTGGATTCTGTGACTTTCCCTAAGCTGCCTTCTTGTCCCCATTCAAGGGGGTGCCCAAAGCCTTTGACCCTTAATCTCTTCTCTAACTTTGCAATTCCAGGGATGACGCTGAGCTCATCTGTAACCTTCAAGGGTTGGGAAGAAGTCACATAAGTCAATCTCCCGCCTTTTGCATGAACTCACTTTTGCCCTTGCCCATGGGGTGCCTACCTCTGGAATGTCCTCAAGTCTGCTGCATCTATACTGAAAGTCTCCACCTCCTCCAGGAAGCCTTCCAGGTTATATGGGTCAAGGTCTAGTTTCCCCTCCTCCACTGAAAAACCTCATCACCCACATTCCTCCACTACCAATTCAAGTCCAACCCAGCTCTATCTCCATCCACCTCCTGGTTCAAGCCACCACCATCCCTCACTGGACACTGAGGCAGCCACCTAACCAATCTTGCTCCTCCTATGGTCCAGCCTCCATACCTGCACCTGGGGGTCCCTTTTAAAGCATCCATCAGACCACTCTTCTGCCCTGCTTAAAGCCCTCCCCGGCACCCTGCCACACCAGGAGGAAGTCCCTGCTCCTCACCTCTTCTTGCAAGGCCCTGCATGCTGTGTCCCATTACCCTCCTTACCCCACAGCCTTCCCTCCCTCCACACCAGCCTCCCCGCTGCACTTCAACTCTGCCAAGTCCTTTCCCACCTCCCAGCCTGTGCACTTGCAAACTGAAGTGTACCTGTCAATCACCTGGAGGCCTTGTCAAAAGCAGATTCTGCTGCGGTGGATGTGGGGTGAGCCCAAGCTCCCACGGTGATACTGCCAAGTCCCTGGAGCACACTTGGAGGAGCTTTGGCATGCAGCAGGTGCTCAGTAAAATTCATCTCCTGGTATTACAGTCATCTGCTAAATTTATAAGGAACTGTATATCTGACCCTCCTGTTGGGATTAAATTGGAATCGCTTCAGATCCGTGCAAGACCCTGACTTAAATCTGTAAATATGAATTAAATAACTTTTTTTTTGAAACAGTCTTGCTCTGTCACCCAGGCTGGAGTGCAATGGCGAGATCTTGGCTCACTGAAACCTCCACCTCCCGAGTTCAAGCAATTCTCCTGAGTAGCTGAGATTACAGGCATGCGCCACCACCCACAGCTAATTTTTACAGTTTTAGTAAAGACGGAGTTTCACCATGTTGGCCAGGCTGGTCTTGAACTCCTGATCAAGTGATCCACCCACCTCAGCCTCCCAGAGCACTGAAATTACAGGCATAAGCTACCCCACCTGGCCCTGAATAAATAGCATTTTAATTTAAAATATAACAGCTATCATTTCTTGAGTGCCCACATGTTTTCTTTCATTTAATTCTCAAGACTCTCCTGTATACTTGGTTGAGGGTGGCAGGGGCTTACTGCATGGAAGCCCCTCACAGTCCCCAAGTGAGATCCCCACTGCCCACCACAAGGACACACAGACAGGCCTGGAAGAGGAAAACGTTCAATATGTCCCTCTGAGCCTGTGTCCACCCAAGCACGCTGTCACTCTGAGCCTGTGTCCACTCAAGCACGCCGTCCCTCTGAGCTTGTGTCCACCCAAGCACGCTGTCACTCTGAGCCTGTGTCCACCCAAGCACACTGTCAGTAGCATCCTAAAATGAAGAGCGACTCCTATAAACCCTGTGGCCCTGCCCCAAGCAGTACCGTCTATCACCCTGGAGATTGCATGTGCTAAAAGCGTTAGCTGGTTCAAAGTTAAATATTTCAAAAGCCACCCTCCGGGGCCCCAGTCTTATCCTACATGCATTTTGTTAATAATACAGCCCAAGACTGGAGGGCCCTCGGCCTCCTGTGCACCCCATGGGTGAGGGTTTTCCAGCCCCATTTTAGATAGGTAGAAAATGGGGGACAGAGAGGTTGTCCTGCAGGCAAGCAGGCTTCTGTCCCCCCATAACAGGGCCAGAGAGGGGCCAGCTGGGCTGAAACCCAAGAAGAGAGCACTGTTCTCCTGGGTGAGGGGGCAGGGGCTGTGGGCACAAGGGCCGGGCTTATCAGTGGCCACCAGTGCCTCTCCCCAGCTGGGCACCTCCACCCATCCAGATAGGATCTCACTCTAATCTACCTCTGCGCCAGGGGCCAGGAGACCCCTGCCATAAAGGGGGGCCTGGGGAGCTTTGATGTGGTAGAGGATGGAGCCAGCCTGACTTGTGGGCCAGCTGTGGGGGAGGTGAGAGCCTGAGGGGCTTCAAAACAGTCTAAGCTTCTCTCCTGTCCATGTGGGACTCTGGACAATTTGAATAAAGCTATTTCACCAAACTTTATACTCATTCAAACTTCACAACAACCTTTAAGGTAGGTACTATAATTACCCCACGTTTTACAAGTGGGAAACTGAGGCACAGAGAGCCTAAGTAGCCTGCTCATGGTCACACCACTGGGAAGTGGCAGGGCTAATTCAAACGCAGGCTGAGCTGACATTAAGGGCCTGGATTTATTGATAAGCCCGTTATCAGCAGGACAACCAACAGCCCCAGTTTACTGAAGTCTGAGGGGTTTCCTGAGATGTGGGACTTTTAGTTTTAAAACCAGGACAGTCCTAGGCAAACTGGGGCACTTGGTCACTCTATTTACCACTCGACTTATCAGTGAGAATAAAGATGATAATAGTAACAGTGACAGCGGGCAACAATCCCTGAGCACTTACAATGTGTGCCGGGCTCCATGCAAACCCCAAAGCCTCACCACACAGTGGTCCTGTGAGGTAGGAGTTTTTGTTCCCTCTTTCCCTCCCTCATGTCACAGACGAGGAAACTGCGGACCAGTTTCCTCGTAAGCTGCAGAACTTACCTACACAGCGTAAAAAGGAGCACAGCCTCTCAGATAGCAAGAGCAGCCAGCTGTCCATGTTCTGAGGCTCTCGGGCAGGGCTAAAACAAGGCCCCAAGAACCATGGTACATACTGAACATGGACCTTTATAATGAGACCAATGCCTTTAACACACATGACGCATGATCAAACCACTCTGGATGCAAATATCTAATATTTTTTTTTTGTAGTGACAGGATCTCACTGTGTTGCCCAGGCTGGTCTTGAACTCTTAACGTCAGGCAATCCTCCCGCCTCGGCCTCCCAAAGTGCAGGGATCACAGGTGTGGGCCACTGCACTCAGCCTGTGGAGGCAAATAATTACGGGATTTCTAAAAATATGTTAGCTTAAAATCTGCCAGCTACTAGCTGGGTAATCTTTGGAGAGTTCCTGCCTATCACCAGGATAAAATGGGGATAGTAAGAATCCTTCCCTCACAGGTAGCAGTGAGTATCCCACAGGACTGTGCAACTGAAGAGCTTAAGACATGGTCTAGCTTGTGTGAAAAACCAGCTACTAGCAGCAGTATTCACGCTGGCATTAGCATCTATGCAACATGGTCTTTTGTGGAAACCAAGGAAGCTGGGTAAGCACCAAGGAACATCTCCTCTTTCCGCAACTCTCCATGCCTCAGGCATCGGCGACACTTGAATGTCTAATTCTGAGAAGTTGGCCAGCCGGGCTCTCCCTCTTGCTGAGAAAATGAGACCACACCAGGCCTGACACCCACACACCTGCCTGCCCTAAGTCATCTTGAAGCAAGCCCAGCCCTACCACGCAGAGACACCCCAGGAGCCTCCCAAAACCATCCTGTAATGGAGTCCCTTCTGGCCAGAGCACCATCCTTCAGTAGGTAAGGGCCAAGGCACAGTTTCACCTCCGTGGAAACAGGCTTTTTGTGGAGAAACCAGCCTGCATCCTGCATCTAGCCACTCCTCTCCTCCCACCACCACCCTGGGCCAGGCCACCCACGTCTCTCCCCAGGGCTGTTGCAGTCACCTCCTCACTAGTCTCCCCACTTATCTTTGTTCCCTGCTATGGTTTAGCTATGGCTTATTTGTCCCCACCAAAACTCATGTTGAAATCTGGTTCCCAGTGAGGGGGTGTTGAGAGACGGGGTCGAGTGGGAGGTGTCTGAGTCATGGAGGCGGACCCCTCATGAATGGGCTGGTGCCGTCCTCACAGTAGTGAGCTCTCACTCTGGGAAGTCTGGATTAGTTCCCCAAGAGTGGGTTGTTAAAAAGCCAGGATGCCCCTCGGGTCTTGTCTCTTCACTCATGTCTGCTTTCTCCTTGACCTTCTCTGGCGTGCCATGATGCAGCGGGAAGGCCCTCATCAGGGCCATGCCCTTGAACTTCCCAGCCTGTGCAACTGTGAGCTAAATCAATCTTTTTTCTTTGTAAATTACCCAGCTTCAGGTGTTCTGTTATAAGCAGCAGAAAACAAACTAAGCCCACCCCCACGCCCCCGGCAAACCCATCTACTTTCTTCACAGTAGCCAGAGGGGTTCTTTTAAAAGGTAGGTCATTCACTGTCACGGTCTGGCCTAAGCTCCTGCAGCTTCTCTATCTCTTACAATAAAAGCCCAACCTCTTGCCGTGGCCTCCAAGACCCTGCCCAAGGCAGCCCCTACGTGGTGCTCAGACCTCTTCTCCCACCCATTCACCCCTCACTCACTCTACCCAGACACACCAGCCTCCTTGATGATCCTGAAACTGGCCAAGCTTATCCCTGCCTCGGGGCCTTTGCACGGGCTACTCTTCCTGCCTTAATTCCCATGGCTGTCTTCTCAGCATCCAGGTCCCAGCTCAAAGGCCACCTCATCAGACAGGCAGGCCTTCCCTGATCATCAGATCCAAAACACTCCCCGACTCTAATTCATATCTCTGCATTACTGTCTGCATAGTACCTGTCACTTGCAAGATTTTTCTCATTTGTTATTTGTTCATTATTCATCTCCCCCGACCCAAACATCAGAGATATGACAGCAGGGATTGTGTCTGTTTTGATCACTGCTGTTTCCCCCACACCTGGCACACAGTAGGACCTTAGTCAGTATCTGCTGACAGCATGAAGACAGCGGAAAACAAGATTCCTGGAGCTC
The DNA here is from genome assembly GCF_001698545.2 of Rhinopithecus bieti. Classification (NCBI taxonomy): domain Eukaryota; kingdom Metazoa; phylum Chordata; class Mammalia; order Primates; family Cercopithecidae; genus Rhinopithecus; species Rhinopithecus bieti. The sequence goes on along the minus strand of NW_016825020.1, from coordinate 431,410 downwards.
TAAGCATGCCTGACACGGTGTGGGAATCCCACATTCCCTTTGCAACAAGGGCTCTGAGAGAAGCCAGGCCATTTTGAGAGCTTGTAACAGGGCCTCTGGCCCAAGCTGGGGAGTGAGGAGTGGGCAAACCAAGGGGGGCTTTCCTGAGAAGGTGCCTTAGACCCCCACCACCCAGCGTGCTCCCTGGACCAACGGCATCAGCATCTCATCTCCTGGGAGCTTGCTTAGAAACGCAGCATCTCAGGCCCCACTCCAGACCTGCTGATCCAAAATCTGCATTGGAACTAGATCCACGGGTAGTTCAGAGGTATAGTCAGATTTGCGATATCCTGGTTCAAACCCCCAGATAAGTAGGTAATAGCAGGCATGGCTGGTTCAGGGCATCCCTGGGAACCAAAAGGCTCATGGCAGGCCCACGAGGCCAATCTCATGCAAAACGTGGCTTCCCAGCAGCACAGGCCAGACCATCGAGGCCCATCCAGGGACCCCAAGCATCCTTCCTCCCTCAGACCCAAAATAGGATCCAAGAAGCTCAGAGCCAGCATATGAGGGTGGGGGAGGGAGAACGGGGAGACGAACCCAACAGATTTGCGTGGCAGACTCCCCGAGAGCCACGCCATCTGGAGCCCCTCTGTGATAAAGGGAAGGGGAACAGAGGGAGAGCCAGGAGTATTTTCAAGGAGTGGGGTAAGGGGGCAAAAGAGATGTGTATAGGGAGAGGGAGGGCCATCTGTCACCAAGACCGGCAGCTCCCCAATTCCACCTCCCCACCACCTGCAACACACAGGCCCACACCCCAAAAACAGCTTGTGATCCACACAGCATCACCCCTTCTGCGGCTTCCCGAGGTCTGATCTCCTGGAAGTCACGCTCTGAGTCCTGCTCTGGGTACATGTGGTTGTGGAGTAGCCGGCATCTCACCCCACCTACACTGACGAACCTGTGACCCAGGTGTGGGCAATCAGAGCTCTGGGGCCCTCTCCATGGATGATACTCGGTTCATGGGTGGGTCCATGACCTCAGGGTCAGGCCAGGGAGCACCTGGATCCAACTGTGCCTGAGGCCATTACTCCGGAGTCAAGTAAGCCCAGAAAGTCTTTTTTTGTTTGTCTGTTTGCTTCAGACTCTTCAAGTTAGGGTTTCTGTCACTTACAACCCAAACAGTCCTGAGTGATACATCTGTCACAGCACCTATCACCCTGTAATGTTTCACTTACGTGCCCATTTTCTCCCCTGCACTGGAGCCCTTGAGGACACACCATTGTTTGAGTCACCTGCATTTCTGACGCCCAGAAGAAGGCCTGGGATATAATATAATCTTCAGGGAATACGCAACAATGACTGGATAGCTCATCCTTCTTTCACTCCACAAATATCTACAGAGCACCCATTATGTGCCAGGCACTGTTCTGGGTGTTGGGACACAACAGGGAACAAGAGAGACAAAACCCCCTGCCCTCTGGGAGCTTAAATTCTAGAAAGGGAAGAACAGGCAATAAGCAGAGGAGTGAATCAAATACAAGTGCCATGGAGAAGAGGCAGAGACAGGGGGAGCATGGGAGGAAGGGTAACTTTCAATGGGAGGCCAGGAAAGGCTAGGCTGAGAGGGAGAGGCCGGAGACCTGAAGAGGTCATGAGCACACGAATACCTGGAGAATGTGCCCGACCAACAGGACAGCATGTGCAAAGGCCCTGAGGCAAGAGTCTGCTGGGCTTATTTGACGATGGAGTCAGAAGACTGCAGACTACAGGGCCTTGGGATTTCCTCTGAGTGAGGTGGGAGCCACTGGGGGCTCAGATAGGAGGAATGTGACCTGACTTATGTAGGGTACATGTGGAGAACCAACCATCAGGCAAGGGTGGAAGCATGGGACCAGGGAGGAGGCGACTACAAGGGTCCCAGCAGAAGGCCATGGTGGCTGAGACCCAGGGCTACCCATGGGAGGTGAGAAGTGGCCAGATCCTGGCTGCTTGTCCAAGTTGGAGCGGACAGGATTTCCTGATGGGTTGGATGTGGGATGTAAGAGGAAGAGTGGCATCGAGATGGCCCAAGGAGGTGCCAGAGTGACTGGAAGGAGGGGGCTGCAAGAGGAGTGGCAGGGAGGAGACAGCAAGTTTGTGATGCCTGCTGAATGCCCTCATGAAGATGTCAGGCCATGATCTAGAGGTCAGGATAGAGGTCAGGGCAAGCAATATAAATGTGAGAAATGTTGTTAAAGAGAGGGCATTTTAAATGATTGAGCAAGATGAGCTCAACCACACAATGATAATGAAGTGACAGAGGAAGAGAGGGAAGAAATGGTCCCCATCTCCTTACCACCGGGCTGCCAGTGCCCACCAGCCTCCTAGCTATGCGCCGGGGAGAAGAAAGGGTGATGAACAGCAACAGAACATGAGTTCCTTGTTCTAGAACAGCTTGCTGTGGACAATGGAGTTTCACATCCACCGTCTAGCCTGCTCCAAAGAGGTACGTAGGGCAGGAATGAGCATTCCTCACCCCACCCCGTCACCCAGATAAGAAACTGAGGCGCAGTCAGAGAAGGGCAGGCGGGTGCAAGGTGATCCAGGCTAACTCAGCTGGCTGAGCCACCCGGCCAAGGCCAGGCTGCAGACACCATGTGCTCTCTGCCAAGTGCAGCTCTTCAGGAGCAGAAACAGAGAGACGCCCCTCCACCTTGCCTTCTGCGGCTGCCAAAGACCTGACACATGGGGAGGGGCTGAGAACATGTCTTGGCCCAAAGTGTTACAGTGACTGGCAGACAACAAGAGCTGGCAGAGAGCTAGGGAGCCAAGAGAGGCAGCCAGCACCACACACAGGGCTGGGTCTCCAGGGTCCCCTCAGCACCGGGGACTCCCTTCTTCCTGGACTTACAGGCCAGTCCCAAGCCCAGAATCCCACCTCACCCCTCTGTGCCCTCCAGCAGCCACCAACTCTTGAGAGAGACACCAGGGATGGGGCATCCTTCTCCCACCTCGGCCACAGGGCTCAGCCTCGGGGATCAAGACCCAGGTTCAAATCCCAGCTCCAGTGCCAACTGACAATGAGACTTAAAACCAGCTGTGACGCCTCTCCAAGCTTCGATGTCCTCAACTGCAACACAGGTGGCAAATACAGAAACACTTCCGTCATCACTGTCGTCAAAGCAGTGAACATGCGCTGAACTCTCAGGATGTGCCAGACACTGCTCTAGACCAGGACTTCTCCCTATATGACAGTAGCAGGTAAGAGTCCAGACATTCTTCCGCCCCGGTTGTGACAATCAAAAATATCTCCAGACATTGCCATATGTCCCCTTTGGGGGAGGGGCAAACTGCCCTTGTTTGAGAACCACCGTTCTGCGCCCACCAGAACGTCAGCTCCAGGAGGACAAAAATCTTTGTCCGTTCATCAAATCTAGGGCCTGGATTTGAACTTAAGGGACCTGGTTTCACAATTTGCTCAGACACCTGCTATCCTGATTCTCAAAGGCCTACGGGAGGGTTTATGTGACCCAATATTACATACAAGTCTGGCCCACAGTAGGTGTCTCTAAATGGTCATTTTTGTTTGTGTGTTCTAAACTCCAGGCTTGGTTCATTATTATTAATAACAGCTAACATTAATTAAACATTTATTATGTGCCAGGTACCAAATGAAACGTCTTTTGCACACCATGGCTCATTTCAGATGTACAATGATCCTAGAAGGAAGGGATTACTATTACTCCCACTTTATTGAGGGCAAAACTAAGGTTCAAACATGTTAAATGACTTGCCCCAGATCACACCCCCAATAAGAGGAGGAGCCGGGACTGAAAGTTAATATACCAGGGCCTCTCAGACTTTGGGCTTTCAGATTGGTAAGTTCCCTGACAAGGAAGCAACAAGCATTTAATGAGCACTGACTGTGTGCCAGGCACTGGGCTCAGCATCAGGGATACCAAGGTCAAGGTGGCCCCCAAGCAGCTCTAACAGCAAGCAGAAGGTAGAGCGGGCTCAGTGCCAGTATGGAGGGCTGGGGCTGGGGGAAAGGAAGTCAGAGATGCATGAGAGTAGCAGGAATGGCTTCTCAGAGGAGGTATAGGGACAGCTCAAAGGAATTCAATATCCATTCATTCATGGAACAGTCAGGGAAGGCCTCTTAAACAAGGCAACATCTCAACAGAGCATGGCTGAAGATGGAAGTGAGCCATGCTGACATGAGGGAAAAGACAACTGGCAGGGAACTGTCTTTTTTAAATTATTGTTAGTCTATATTAATTCAAAAAATAGTGTGTTAATTAGAACTCGTGTAGCAATGCAAAAAAAGTATACAAAGATAAAGTGAAAAATCTTTCTCTACACTCCTCCCCATTCTCAGCCTGAGGCTACCAAGGCTAACATCTGGTGTGCATCCTGCAGTATCTTTCTCCAAGCTCATAAATACCCACTGACAGAGCCTTTTTTGTGTTTCTTTCCCTACAAAATTGGGGTCCCGCTCTACATTTTACTCAGCAACTTAGCCTTTCTTAAAGGTACAGCACGTACAGCCCCTCACATCCATAGAGACCAACCTCATTCTCTCCAACAGCTGTCCGATACCCCAACATGTGGCTCAACAACCATCCTAGTGAGATTTTCCTCTGTTAATCACCACTCACAGGGTTGCCGATTTATTTTGCTATTAGAAACAAAACTGGAATAAATATCTTTGTAACTAACATCTTTACCTACTTTTTTTTTCTTGTTTCTATAGGATAAGTTCCTAAAGGAACTGAATCAAAGGGTATCGTGGGTTTTTATTTCTAAAGACATTGCCAACGTATTTTTCCCCCAAGGCAGCCATCATGAACACTCCCACCAGCGTCCTCTGGGACTGCTCGCTTGCCTGCAGCCATGCCAGCGCTGGGCATTATGCCTCTTGTGTACGTGTGACGATGGTAAGGGATGGAAGGTGATGTTGACTGACATGGTTTCTCAGCAGAAATGCAGCTCCACACGGTTCCAAAAAACACTGCCAATTCCAGAGCATTCTGGACCCAAATGAGGCTAGAGGGGTGTGGGGGAGCAGGCTGTCCACCTAGGGGGCCCTGAGCAAGATGGGGACACCTTCTTCCCAAGCTCCTCCCCATCCTTGCAAGCCAACCCCTGAGCCTGCACCATTCTCATTTCTGAAATGGATTTCACACCCGGGCGTAACAAAGATGGCTTTGTCAGTAGGAAAGGGGAGGGGGGCACTGTTGCTGGAACATTCTGGATCCTGTTCATTCAAAGCTCTGTGTGTGGGGATGGGGAGGGCAGAGTTGGGGAACAACAGGGTGCTTCCTGCTCCAGGGCTGACCTCAGGCACAGGCACCGTGGGCAGAGCTGGAGCGGCCCCAAATTCCCTGCCATCCCCTCACTGGTGCACTCCGCAAACATTTGCTGAGAGCTTGGGCTGTGCCAGGCGCTCCGGGAGCACTTTACATTTATCAACTCACACAGTTCATCCCCACAGCCCCATCAGCGAGGTCACATCGTTAACACCACTGTGCAGATGAGAAAACAGAGGCTCCAAGAAAAGCAGCCAGGACTCGAGGTCACACAGCTCGTGAGCAGCACAGGAGCACAAAGCAGGGGCGGCAGACTGCCATCTAGCCACCTGCAGAACAGGCTCTCCTGCCCAGGCTGCTGTGGCGGCCTCGTCCTCAGCCTCCACCCCATCTCCTATCATCTACTCCCCACAAGTAGCCAGAGGGATCCTGCGAAAACTGAGTTAGATCTGCCCCTCCTCTGCTGAAACGCTCCAAGGGCAACCACCTCACTCGGCATAGAAAGCAAAGCCCTTATAATGGCCCTCAAGGCCCTGTGCGATCTGCCCACCAGCCTCCCTACTCCTACTGCCACCTCTCTGACTTGATCTCCTATTGCTCTGCCCCTGGCCACTCCAGCCTCCCTGTGCATCCTGAAACAGGCTCCTGCCTCAGGGCACTTGCTATTTCCCATGCTTGGAATTCTCTCCCCATAAAGACAGAGGCAAAGTCCTTTTCCTGATGTGACACCCCTAGAAGAGGCAGAGCCTGGATTCAGAGAAGATAGAATGCACACAGCTGAGTCTTCAATAAGAGAGAAGGATGCTGTGTGACTCTGGGCAGGTCAGGGAACCTTTCGGAGCCTCTATTTCCGCATCGACACAATGAACAGGCAATGCAGGAACACCTTCCCCACCAGGTTCCTGGGGGGCTATGGTGCTTGGAAAGTGTCCACTGGGCACAGTTCCTCACACATGTGGGCACCAGTGTTATAATGACATCCACAGGGAGAGCCGGAATAGTCAAGGAAGGCCTCCCAAGGAGGTAGGTAGGATAGAAGCAAGGATTCTGAGGTCAGACGTGGAAAGGCCAAGAGCCACTGCAAGCAGGCCATGGGCCAACAGGGCTCCCCTGGGAGGGAGCCCAAGACTTGGGGGAAGGCAAAGCCTTCCAATCTGGGATCGACGCACCAGCAGAGGGGAGAAGAGATGCTCCCACCTGGCGTCCCTCCCTGTCTCCTGGCCCCAGCACTCTGGGGGCTTCCTTCTGGGAAGCCCTCCTCCCCTGACTACCATGTGGCAGAGCTAGGTCCCTCACCCAGGAGGCAGCCACCCCAGGGACACAGAGAGAAATTCCCGTTCTTACTGAAGGTGGTTTGAGATGGGTTTTCTGTCACTTGCAACCAAAGGATCCTGACAACCAGCCGGCTCTTGCCGATCTCAGCAGCGGCAGCAACGCCATTGTCTTTATTATTGTTCTTGTTATTTCAAAATCTTCAAGACGAGGGACAAACGAGGCCAGGGGAGAGGCCACCAACAGGCTGTCCAACAGCCGGAAGACACCAAGCCTGAGCGGGATGGTATCAGGGTCCTGCAACCCAAGAAGAGGCCCAGGCAGGGACCCTCTAACGCCCCTGGAGGAACCCACTACTTCCTCCCAGGGTCTCCCAAAGGGGCATGAGTGCAGAAAGTAGGACGGACCATGTGGGAACCTCCTGTTTAATAGCTGATGTTGCAGAAAAGAGAAGGGAGGCATTGCCCACAGGCCACAGGAAGTGGAAGTCTGGGTAACAGAATCGCACCCTCTAAGAGAGACCCACCTTCTCCCCTTTTCATCTCAAAGAACAAGAAGGACCACCCACAAACTGAAAAACAAGTCTCCAACTTAAAACCCCTATAGGACCTGGGCAGGTGACAGGGGATGCTGTGTGTGTCTCCTTAGTAAAAGCAATGACTATTGTATCCTTTTAACAGCGGAGAGTGTCTTCATCTAGTAAACACACAGGAATACTCCTCTCTTCCAAAGAGAAACCTGCTACCCTCCACTCACCTTAAAACATGTAATTCTCTTGGTCTTTCAGTTTTCCATCTGATATATGCAAGAGTTAGAAGAAACATTCCTCTGTCCTCTTAACTCTACACTTAAAAAAAATTAAAAACCAGGCCTAGCACAGTGGCTCATGCCTGTAATTCCAATACTTTGGGGGGTTGAGGCAGGAGGATCACTTAAGCTCAGGAGTTTGAGACCAGCCTGGGCAACATAGTGAGACCCCATCTCTAAACAAAACCTTTTTTTCAATTAGCTGGGCATGGTGACACACAATTGTAGTTACAGCTACTCAGGAGGCTGAGGTGGGAAGGTCACGTGAGCCCAGGGGCTGGAGACTGTAGTGAGCTACGATCACACCACTGCACTCCAGCCTAGGCAGCAAGGCAAGATCTCACCTCAATTAAAAAAAAAAAAAAAAAAGGCAGGGGTGGTGGTGTTCACTCTTGTAATCCCAGCACTTTGGGAGGCCGAAGTGGATGGATCACCTGAGGTCAAGAGTTTGCGACCAGCCCAGCCAACATGGCAAAACCCCATCTCTACTAAAAATACAAAAATTAGCCAGGCGTAGTGGTGCACACCTGTAGTCCCAGTTACTCAGGAGGCTGAGGGAGGAGAATCACTTGAACCCAGGAGGCCGGAGGCTGCAGTGAGCCAAGATCGCACCACTGCACTCCAGCCTGGACAACAGAGCCAGACTCCTCAAAAAAAAAAAAAAAAAGAAAAAAATTGAAAACCAATAGGGCAAGTGCCATAATAAATGGCAACCAATGTTTGGTCTCAGTGTTAGGAACATGTTATGGAGGGGTGGAGACTGTGGCTAAATGAAGACTGAAGCCCTGTGCCCTGCAGAAGGGGCAACTGCTCTTCAGGTCCAGCCAAACCAAACGTTGCCTGGAAAAGTGCAAGTGACACATCTTCTGATTACTAAGAAGCCAGAAATAATAGATTTTGTATGAAATGTCTTCATTTTCATTGTTGGCAGCTAAATAACAATTTTTAGTCTTTTATCAAACATGGGATTTCACTGTGTTTGCCAGGTTGGTCACAAACTCCTGACCTCAGGTGATCCACCCACCTTGGCTTCCCAAAGTGCTGGGATTACAGACCTGAGCCACCGTACCCAGCCTAAACAAAAAATTTTAAAACAATCCTGTGCAGGCTGACAAAATCCACGTATGGGCCTAACCTGGCCTTAGGACCCCTGGGTTTTGAACCAGTGGTTCTGATCATACGTAAAGTGACGGGTTCTGCTTTCATCACATCTGTGGCCTCAGTAGCTTGTACAAGGCCTGGCCCACAGCAAGGGTGCAATCAATGACTTCTGACCAGAGTCGGATACACACACACACACACATACACACACGTGTCTATCACACTACTGACCAGACCTGGATACACACACACAACCCTCACGTTACTGATCACTGAAGTCAAAGAATCTGAAAGCGAAGTTTCCCAGAGACAAGGGAATCCCCTAGGACAAAAGATTCATCCAACTCATTTGGATACAACTTAAACCTCCCTCCCTGTCCCCCAAGGAGTCTCAGCTGTTGGATAAAAGCAGACTATCATGGGATAGGGGTCAGAAAACCTGGGCTTCAGTTCCATCTCAACCACAAATTCACTTGGGAACCCCAGGCCAAGTGACTGAACGGCTCTGTGCCTCAATGTCCCCTTTCTGAAAAGTGAGATGATTGGATGAGATGATGTCTCGGTGTCTTCCAGCTCTAACAGCCTGTTTCCAGGATTCTAGTGCCAATAATTTCTTTGGGCTAGAAAGGACCAAAGGATCCTAAACCCAGGTTTCTTCAGCCCTCAGTTACTAAACTGACCCAAGAACCGGCAGCAATCAACAAAGATGCACATGGACGGTCATTGTGAAAAACTGCAAACTACCTAAATGCCCCAATACAAGAGGAATGGGTAAGTAATAATAATTTTACTAGAATGCTATCATTAAATTATGTATTAGTATAATTATTCTTATAAGTATAACTAATACATATGGAATGCTTAATATGTCCCTCACATTGTTCTGATAGCTTTGCAGGTCCTAATTCACCTAATTTCCCCATCAATCTAAGATGGGAGCGCTATTTTAGGAGATGAAGAAACTGAGGCACACACAGATGGAGCAGCTGGCCACTCACCACACAGCAGGCAGGCAGTCAGGATTTGAACTGGACAGTGGCCATCACACAGCCCCCACATTTCATTCCGAAGCCATCAAAGGCTTGCTGATGGAGAGCGTTTAGCAGTGACACGAGGAAGTACGCACAAGCAGTATCTGCTGTCGTGTACCAGGCTCAAACCAAATGCAAGGAACAAAGAGGAAATACACCCAAAGGTGAAACAGTTATTTGGAAGGGTAAGATCTTTTTACTAATCTTTAATTCCCAAATTTTCTAAAATGAGCGCGGTAACTGCGAACACAGCCAGACGTGGCAGGCGTCCCAGGGAGCTGGCTCCGCACCCAGCACTCACCTACTATACTCCACCCCCAAGGGCCCAGATGTCGGCCTGCCCTGCATCCTGCTGTATCCCAGCATCTGGGCCAGGCACACAGTAGGTGCTTAATACAATGTGTTGGAACAAGGGAACAAGTCTATGAGGTAGGAACAGAGATTTCCCCATTTTATAGCTGAAGAAACCGATGTCCAAGAATCAGCTTCCCGAGGTCACAGAGCTGGTCACAGAGCTTGGATCTGGGACAAGCGTGAGCACATCTCAGTGGAGACTTTCTACCAAGGACAATCGAAATCACCAGAGCTGGACTGCCAAATACAATGCGTGATCCAGGACTAGATCCTGGACTGGTGGTGGGGATGGGTGAGGAGATGGGTAGAGGGAACACTTGGGGAGAAACTGGTGAAATCTGAACATAGACTGTGCATTGTATCATTTAGTATAAACGCTGACTTCCCTGATTTTGTTCAAGACACTGTTGTTACACAAGAGAATGTCTGTCTTCCTAAGTGATGCATGCTAAAGTCTGTAGGGGCATCCTGTCTGCAATTACTCTCAAATGGATCAAAATAATAATAATGCATGTGTACATGAGGGGGAGAGGGGAAAAGAAAGGAAAGGGAGAGGGGGAGTGATCAAATAAAAAGTTACCAAAAATTTAACTCCAAAAAAAGTATTAAATTGCCCAGAAATACAACATGTTTGGTTTTGTGCCTAGAGCACCATATGTATGTAGAAATGAATAATATATGCAGCCAGGTATATACACAAAATATCATTTTACCATACTGAGTTTCATAAGAGCGCCTGTAGCTGAATAGACATAACGGAATGTGCTTTTGACACTCACACCTCCACTGTATTTACTACCTTTGTGTTCAAGGGGAAATAAATCTTTAAAACCACCCAATCAACATCCTGGTGGGCCACTGGCTGGTGGCTGAGACCACCCAGAGCTCCCTGACGTGGCAAATAAAACTTTCCAATCCCTCTGCCCTCCCCAGTGTGGTAAGGGCAGGAGGCCAAGGAGCCCAGGCTGCGGCTGCCCCCACACGGGGGGTTCACGCTCCCAAGACAGAGTCATGGCCAGGAAGGCCTCTGCCACAGAGTGGGCCCCATTCAGCCCCTTTTGCTCATGCATTCATTTCTTCCACAAATGCTAACAAAGTCCCCATTAAAATCGTCAGGGACTTGGCCATGAACACAGCAGAAAAGGGCTGTGACCCCATGTGACTTATATTCTAATGGGAGACAGATACTAAACAAATAAATCAACAAGATAATTCCAGGCAGTGATGGGTCAAGAAGAAAATCAGCGCAGTGGTGTAGAGAAAGGGACTAGAAGGCTCTCTGAGGTGGCGGCACTTGAGCTGAGAGCTGAAAGAGAAAGGGGGGCCCTTGGCACAAATCAGGGTTCCAGGAGCTCCAGGTAACAGGAACAGCAAAGAAAAAGGCTTAGAGGCTAGAACCAGCTGAATATAGTGCAAGAGCAGAAAAAAATCTGGTCGGGGCAGGACAGAACGAACTAGGCAGGGAGACAAGGTCTACACAGTGAGCCGAAGTTGGATCACATGATACCTTCTAAGCCATCATAAGGAGCTGGGATTCGATTAACCTCCATGTTCCACCTCCAGCAGAGCGAGGATGGGGGAGGAAGAGGACTCCTTGTGCTTGTTCATGTCCCCAGCAAACAAACCAGAATGAAATGGCAGGGTGTTGGAGCTAAACCCAACCCTGTCAGTAATTACATTAAATATACATAAGCTAAACCATCTAATTAAAAGGCTGCGACTGTCAGAATGGATTTAGAAAAGCAAGACCGAACTATATGATGCCTGTAAGAGATGCACTTGGAATATAAAGACACAGAGGCAGAAAGGAAAAAAACGGAAACGGTAAGCAGAAGAAAGGTGACATGGCTATAGCAATATCAGACAAAATAGGCTTTAAGACAAGGAGCCTTATCAGAGATAAAAAGGAATATTTCATAATGATAAACAGGTCAATTCGTCAGGAAGACATAACCATAAACACGTATTTCCAGCAACAGAACTTTAAAATGCAAAAAGTAATAACTGACAGAACTCAAAGGAGAAAAACATAAATCTACAGTCACAGATGGAGACTCCCAGAGCCTTCTCTCAATAACTACCAGAACAAGGAGACCATGCATCAGTAAGGATACACAGATCCGAACAACACTACCAACCACCTTGATCCAAATGACATGTGTAGAACACTGCACCCCAAAATAGCAGAAGACACATTCTTTTCAAATGTACATGAAATGGTCCCTAAGGTAGACTACCTGCTGGGTCATAAACCAAGTCTCAATCAATTTCAAAGGATTGAAAACCCACAGATTATATTCTCTGAGCACAAGAGAATTAAATTGGAAATCACTAAACAATGAGTTATCTGGAAAAGCCCTAAAATGTGGAGATCAATGCAATCAGATGGCTTCCTCACTCCCCACCCCACCCTCAGAGTAAACAGCGCAGACAACATCTGGCACAAAAGTCCCCTGGGAGAAAGCAGTTAGGCATCTGTCTCATGGCCAGGTCTAAGCCCACACTCCTAGGTAAAGGGGGTACCAGGCTGGGGTAGATGCTCTGGCTTCAACCTCAACAACCCAATTGGCAAATCATTTCAAGAGATGCTGGGGTGGCCAGGCACAGTGGCTCATGCCTGTAATCTCAGCACTTTGGGAGTCGGTCGAGCGGACAAAATCACCTGAGGTCAGGGGTTTGAGACCAGCCTGGCCAATGTGGCAAAACACTGTCTCTACTAAAATTACAGAAATTAGCCAGACATATTGGCATGCGCCTGTAATCCCAGCTACTCGGGAGGCTGAGGCAGGAGAATGGCTTGAACCTGGGAGGCGGAGGTTGCAGTGAGCCAAGATTGTACCATTGCACTCCAGCCTTGGCAACAGAGTAAGACTCTGTCTCAAAAAAAAGAAAACAAGAAAAAGAAAAAAGAGAGATGGTGGGGGTCTGTGTACTGTGTTGGAGAGACCAGGTCTTACCAAAGAGGAAACCATACCCCATAATACAGCCCACCTGCCCTGCCTCACTCAGAATGAGCCAGAATGAGGCCAACAGCCCATCAGTTCACCTTACTCAGGGGTCACTCTGGGCAGGGCCAGAGAAGGAGTAAATAAAGTAAAGCACAGTGGTCACAAATATGCGCTTTGGAGTAGAACAATCCTGAGTTCAAACCCACCACTGACCATCACTGGTGTGTGGAACCCTGAGATGGCCCCAGGATTACTGTCCCCTGTGTCCGCACCCTGGAGGATCCTTTCCTATTTCATGTAAGTGGGACTGTTAGTGCTGACTGTTTGGTAAAGGAAGAGGCGAAGGGATTTTGCAGATATAATTAGGGTCCAAAATCAGCTGACTGAGCGGGCCTGACCTAATCAGGTAAAGCCTTAAAAGACGCCTGTGGGGGATAAAGCAGGGAGAAGAGTACAAGCACACTTCTAGGCCCTTCCTAAAGGAAGAGATTCAGAGCAAGTGATTCACCTGCTAGCCATGATGTGGCTATGTTGTGGGAGGACCACACCCCTAAGACTCAAGGGCACCTCTAGGAAGTGAGGGTGATAACCAGCCAATACCCTGAAAAAAATGGTGACCCCGGCTCCATAACACATGGAACTAAATTCTGCCAACAACCCCATGCAGATCCCTCCCATGCCCCCACCCCCCCTCCCTCCAAGCATCAGATGAGATCACAGCCAGGGTCAACACCCTGATGGCAGCCTCATGAGACCTTGAGCAGAAAACCCAGTTACACTGCACCCAGACTTCTGGCGTTATTTTAAGCCACTAAATGTGTGGTAACTTGTTCGGCAGCAACAGATAACTAATATGCCATCTCTGTGTGATCCCAGGCAAGTGACCTCACCCTCTCTGGGCCTCAGTTTCCTCATCTGCAAAACTGCAAGGCTATAAACGACACAGGATGTGTAACAGCCTCACCCAGAAAGTGGGGAGCAGTATGTTCTGTGCCCTTTCAGCTTCATGGAGGGATTTCACAGCAGGGCAATGGAAGGTGGCATTGTGTGTTTTTGAGACACGAATCTGTTTTTTCAATCTTCGGATGGGTTGTTTGGAGAAGAGAGTGAACAGCATCTTCTAGCTCCAACTTACAGCCATCCCAGTTACTCCCAACTGCCTTCAGAGTGCAGAGACCAATGTCCAGGGCAAGGGACCACTTGGTCAAAATAAATTCAGTTACTTATTTCAAGTCCCAGGAAGGATCTCAGGCAGTGTGCTCAAGATGAGATGCTATAACTGTCCCTGTGCAAAAAGTAGGGAAATACTAAGATTCTAAAACAGAATGCTTAAAAATAACCTCTACTAATTACTGGGGCCTACTCAGGTGCCAGGCAATGAGCCAAGTGTTTCAATATATTTTATAGATGAGGAAATCAAGGTTCAGAGAGGGAAAGTTTCCTGCCCAGGGTCACACAGCTGCTGAGGGGCAGAGATAAGATTCAGACCCAGACAATCTGGCTAGGCCCCTGGCACTTGAGCACAATACCACACAGTAAAAAATTCTCCTGTGCCAAATCCTCCAGCTCACACATACCCACATGGTCAAAAGACACCAGGCCATCTTAGTCCCCAGAAGTCTGCACAAAAATGCTTAGCAGTTACATAATTCAAAACAATCACATCATGTAACAAAACATAGGCACGTATAGAAGCAATTTTTTCATTCAAAAATTATTTAACGAGCATCTACTATGTGGCAGGCATTGTTGTTGGTGCTGGAGATCAAAATCTCTATCCTCTTGGCATGCCCATGACATGACACGCTGGTGAGGGAGGCAGACGATAAGCAATAAATAAGTAAAATGTCTAGTGTGTTAGCTAGCAGGAAAAAAGCAATGCAAGAAAAGGAAGAAATGGTGAGGTGGGGATGTGCGGTGTCAGAAAAGTCCCAGCCAAGAACAGGATTTTCAGCAAAGGCCTGAAGGAGGGGGAGGGTAGAGCCACAGGGACACTGCGGGGTGGAGGGGAGCACATTCCAGATAGCACAGGTGCGAGGGCCCTGAGGCAGGTGCATGCTTGGTGCATTTGAGAAAAGGCAAATGCGCTTGGAGGAAGTGGATGTGGGGGTAAGAACTACCCAGAAGATTCTGGGATCGGATAGTGGAGATGACCGCGCAACTTGGTGAATATACTCACAACCACTGAACCGTACACTTTGAAAGGGTGAGGTTTATGATGTGTGAATCATATCTCAGTTTTTGAAACTGTATGGGGGAAAAAGGAGTAATGAAAGAAGAGCTGGGAGAGCCAAGAGAGGCAGGTCTTGTGTGACATTCCAGGCCAGACTAAGGGCTGCTTTTACTCTGAGTGAGATGTAACTGATTAGGGTCTCACTGGATCCCTCTGACTGCGTAAGGAGAACAGAATGTGGGAGGCCAGGGAGAGATCAAAACAGTCAACCGCAATGGTCCTGGCCATTCCCAGCTGTGTGTCCTCAGGTACGCCACTTCCCCTCTCTGCAGCTGTTTTCCTCACCCAAGAAGTGGGCCTGAAAAATCCCTCCCCCACAGGGCAGAGGTGAGAGCTAACAGATGATGAAGTGCTGTTATGATGCCTATGCCCGGAGGGTGGAGTACCGATCCCGCCAAACAGTTTTTAATTATGCAAATGAGTTTCCTGAACAGAAAACAAGGGGCACCTTCCTCTGTCTCAGGAAGCAGAGGTTCATCTCACATCAACAGCCCTCCCAGCCTAGAGGCAGCTGCCTTCACATCTCATCCACATTCTGGCCACAGATGGGAGCCCAAACTCCTCTCTGGGTGTGGTTGGCTGCACTGGCCTCCTCCAGGAAGCCTGCCCTGGTTATTTGGTGACACAGTAGCCACAGGAAAGCTGACATCCAAAGAGAGGACAGAACCAGTCGTAAGTCACAGAACAGCCTGGAAGCAGGCAGGGGATCTGCTGTGGGAGAGGAAGGTACACCCATTCCCCTCTGAGACCTTAGTAAGACCATTGTACAGTCTTGGTTTCCATGTCACCAAATTACCTATGCCATATCCAACTGAAAGCAGTTTGGTGGCTCCTCACACCACCAGGAATAAAACCCAAACTGCTCACCATGCAACTGAGGCCCATGCAACCTGGACTCTGTAACATGCCAATCTCATCTCCCCTACTCTTCCCTCCAGCCACCCTGGCCTCTTACTGTTCCTCAAACAAGCCTGGCACAGTCCTGCCTCAGGGCCTTTGCATCTGCTGCCCCTGCTGCCTAGAACACACTTTTCTCCACTCTTTCCACCAGGGACTCTTTCTCTTCCTTCAGGACTTGGTCAAATGTCATCTCCCTAGAAAAGCCTTCCTTGTCCATCCCATCTAAAGTAGATGCGACCATCCCTGTCACAAACATAACCTCATTTTATTTCCTTCTGTCTGCATCCACTCCCCAGCTGTGTGGATTTGAGCAAGTTACTCAACCTCTCCCAGCTTTAGTTTCCCCATCTGCAAAACTGACCTCAGGGAGTTGTTGCAAGGGCTCAAGAAGCATGTGACACAGTACCTGGAACACAGCAAGGCCTCAGTGGGTGTCCTTATTATGACAACTCTGGTACTTTTCTCAAGGGATTTCTTTTTGCGATGTCTGCAGATTCCCTGAGGGCAGAGACCTTGTCTTGTTCCAGCCACATGCCAGCACCTAGCACAGTGCCTGGCACACAGTGGGTGCTGAATAGCCATTTATTGAATGAATAAGTCGATTAGTGGATGAAAGCATCAACTGCCCACACCCCAACCCTGGCCTCACTCTTCCTGAGAGATGCTCCTTACAGAAGCCACCCACCTTCCCAGCAAGCGGGGAAGCACAAGACGCTGGGTCCTGACGGCCGATGGCCACCTGCCTGCACCAGCTTTCAGCGGCCCCAGTTCCACCAGCCTGAAATAGCCTCGCCTCCCCTGGCCCAGAATCAAGGGATCGTCTGTCAGTTCCACCCTGGAGAAGGAACCAGGCGGGTGTGTTTACAGATTGAGTGTCCAACCACAAGACAAAAGAAGAGCAGACAGACCCTACTGGTCCTCAAGGAGCCAAGAAAATAAAAATAAGCTTAAAAATCCACACAGGGCTGGGAGGCTGGAGGGCTCCGCTTCTTCCTTGGGACTTCCTCCGGGAGGAGGGGTGAGCCCACACACCATCACTGCACTCGCTCCCTAGAGTAACCCTAGGAGGTCTGGGGTCATCCCCATTTTGCAGATGGGGAAACCGGGGCTCAGAGAGGCAAAGCAACATCCCCAAGGTCACACAGGGGAAGAGCCAGGAACTGAACCCAGGCCAGGTGGCTCGAGAGTCTGTGCTCTAAACCATGAACCGCAAGAGAGGGAGCCTCCCAGACACTCTGCTGGGTGAAAAGGGCAAACCGTATTATGCTACTTACGTAAACACATCTCACGTATTTCTACGCAGGCATGCTAATGCCCCTATACAGTCTGAGAGCAGAGGTGGTAGTCAAAGGAGCTTTTAGCCCAGTGGTTCTCAACTGGAGGCTATTCTTCACGCCCAACCACCTCTAATGGATACTTGGAATATCTGGAGACATCTGTGGTTGTCACAGCTGGGGAAGAGGGGTCCTACTGGCATCTGGTACGTAGAGGCCAAGGATGCTGCTAAGCATCATTACAATGCACAGGACAGCGCCCCCCAGCAAAGAATGATCCAGCCTCGTATGTCGATAGTGCTGAAGGCTTAGAGACTAGTGGGATTTACTCCAGACCAACTGCTAGGGCCACAAATGACCCCTGTGAAGCCTCTTCAAGGGGGACTTCTGGCCAGGCACAGTGGCTCATGCCCATAATCCCAGCACTTTGGGAGGCCAAGGCGGGCAGAACACTTGAGGGCAGGAGTTCAATACCAGCCTGGCCAACATGGTGAAATCCTGTTTCTACTAAAAAATACAAAAATTAGCCGGGCGTGGTGGCACGTGCCTGTAGTCCCAGCTACTCGGGAGGATGAGGCAAGAGAACAGCTTGAACCCGGGAGGCAGAGGCTGAAGTGAGCCAAGATCACGCCACTGCACTCCAGTCTGGGCAACAGTACAAGACTCCATCTTAAAAAAAAAAAGAGGGATTTTTGATCCTGGCTAAAACACAAACCCCTGAAAAGGATGTGGGCCACCAAGCTCTCTTCCCAGGTCTCTGGGGATGGAACTCTAACAAACTGAGTGGCTACTGCCCTTAACTGGAGCTCACCTCCCCTCCGGGGATGCAACTCATGTCACCTGCAAAACAAGGAGATTCAGACCCAATGACCCACCTGGCTTCTGTTCAAGATCTCCGAAATGCAGGGCAGGAATCAGCTCTGATCTGGCCCCATGTCTGGGGAATGATGCTGTGGGACACAGCACACCGGTTTGAGGGGCAGCCCGCCCTGTCGCCCACCTCCCTCCAGTATTCCAGCCAGCACGCCTGCGTCTGCTGGAAAAAAAGAAAAGACGCCCCAAAAATCTGAGAGGTCAGGTTCTCCTGCAGCCAGGCATGACCTGCTTCAAACACTTAACTCTTGCAAAACCTTTAAGGGACAGTGGCTGTGAAGCAAATAGGATGTGGGTTTCTTTATCAAAGGGAGTGGCCCCAAGCCCAACAGGTCTTCAGCTCTCTGAACTGATAAAGGAGTATCTTTCTCTCCAAGAAGGGGGTGCCCTGAAGTCTCAAAAGCCAGAGACACCAACCCCATTCACCTCTTCTTAAAAGTGACAGTTAAATTGCTACCAGGGCAAACACCAGAATAAAAGTAGGTAGGCTTCCAGAAGGCTCGTCTGAAGAATGAGTCACAGAATCCCCATGGGGCTGTCCTTCTTATAAGGACAGGGACCTGTTGATGACTTCATTCTCGTGGCCCAGAACACTGCCCAGGATATACAGCAGATGCTCCGTACATACCTGCACACAGAGAAAAGCAGTCTCATATCTTCATGGTTGTACCTGTACAGAGCTCTCTGTCTGCCATACATTAAAAAAAAATGTCACCCATCTAAATCCTGCTGACACTCAGGTTTTTATCATCAAAAGATTTTCACTGACTTCCTGACGATGATGAGTCCAACACAAGGTGGCCTGTCCCAGGCTCTCTGGCATCTGAAAACTGAAATAAGGTGGACTTTTTGACTCAATTCTTGCCCACCTGGGCAGCCCGGAGGTCTCACAGGGCCGGTAACTTTGCTCATGAACACAGCCTCATGTTGGCACAATTTAGTATAGTGGTGAAGAATGTGGGCCAGGCAGCCTCATTACCTGGGTCCAACTGCCAGCTCTGTCAGGCTGTGTGACCCTGGGAAACTGACTCGGCCTCTCTGTGTCTCTGTTTCGTTTGTAAAACAGGAAGCATAAGAATACCTGCAACTTTTGAGTTAATGCATAAGGAATTATGAGCAGGGCTTGCAAGTATACAAATATTAGCAAATTGTTACCACTATTACTATTGCATTAATCTAAAAACCACGTTGAAAATACAATTCTTCCTGTGAGCTTCTTAAAAAATATATTCACATACATATGTATAATTTTATATGAAAAGGGTATTATAAACAGGATTTTACTTCCTTATCTTCCTGGTTGCCTTTCTCCCTAAGATACGTATCCTTCCATCCTTTTCTCCAACCTGCTGTCACCTTATACATACAACACACATGTGTATATTATGGTTACTGTTTATTTTCCAAAAGAACTGTGTTACATATACCTCTCAGCATCCTACTTTTCATATGAAGACCACGTGGAAATCCCCCCAAGTCACTGGGGAGATCCCTCTGCCTCAATGACTGTGGAATCAAAGACCTGCCCCCACCCCCACCACCCGTGGCATTTCTCCCTAGTGTGAGACTAGGAGTACAGAATCTTTTAAAACAGAAAAAAATAGTGACAACAAAAAACCACAGTTTGTTTGGCAAGCGGAGCTCCAATGAGAAGAAAAACTTTGGTCTCCTCCCTCCAAAAAGCGGAACCACAGAAAGCGTTCTGGGAGCTTTCTGCCCACAATCCCTGTTCCTCAGAGACCCCATCCCGGTCGGTTCCGGGCAGGCCCTCTATGTCTCTATAGCTCTCTGTCCTCAGCCACGGGGAGACCTTTGAGGAGCTGCTGACTGACTCCTACCCACAGGCCTCTGCCCACCCACCCAGGCCCTCTCTTCCCTTCTGACCACTCCCCAGCTGACACACCCATCATGGGAGTGACTGGCACCTGCCCCTGAGGTGCCTCCCCTTGGCAGGTGGGCCCAAGGCCTACTCAGCCTCTTCTAGAGGAGTGGGGGGGTCCTTTGAGCTCCAAAGAGCTGCATATCCCCCAAAATAACCGCACAGCATTCCAAACACCCAGTGCGCCTGGCACTGTTCTAACAGCTTTGACCTCAGGCTCATCCAAGCTTCACCACATCCTTGTGACGCAGGTGCTACACGGTGCCCATTGGACAGATGGGGAAACTGAGACACAGAGCAAGTCAGTGATCAGCCCAAGGTCACCTACAGTCCCAGTGGGGGAAAGCCTGCATTTGAACACCAGCAGCCTGACTCCAGAGCTTCACTCAACCCTCATGCCATGAACAGCCCCGAAGCCCAGAGCAAGAACTCGGCAGCCTGCCATTTCTATCCGTCCACAGTTCTGCCCATTCAGTGGAGACAAGAACGGGAGTCACAGAGGGGTAATAACAGGAGGAAGCACAGGCAGAGGTGAAACATCACACAGACCTGGGTTCAAATCCCTGTTCTGCCACCTTAATAAATCATGTGCCAAGCCCTTCTTGGATGAGCCAAAGGCAGTCTATGAAGTGGCTGGGCACATGAGTTCTGGGGCAGGCAGCCTAGGATCAAATCCTGGCAATGGTGTCCACCTAACCCAGGGCAGCTCACTTAGATTCACTTTGCCTCGGTTTCCTCACCTCTCAATGGGGATAAAAACAGCATCCCCTTCGTAGAGAAAATTAAATGAGCTGACACATGCAAAGTGCTTAGAATGGCAAGTGATGAATCAAAGCAGTTCCTGCACAGCAATGACTGTCATTGTTTTCATCATGACTAACGTTGCCCAAAGCACACGGGGAGTACCCCCACATAGCCAGGGCTTCGAAACGATTCGAGCCAAGGTTCTGAGTCAAAACCCCGGGCACTGTTTCCCCCAAGACTGATCCAGCATCTCTATGAAAGGGCTGTCCTTGCCGCTTCAAGATTCTTTAATAAACACACACAAAACACCAAACTCAGAGGACCCCCTGGAGATGAGGGAGGGAGTGCAACCCAGTTCCTGAAGGAGATGGGGAAAGATGGAGAGATTCTGGAGGAACCACAAAGCCCTCGGCCTGGAACCAAACAAAACCACTGGTTCCTGTGGCCGGAGTTTAGGGAGTCAAACGGAAACTCACCCAGAGCTCCCATCCTCCTCTCAGTGCTGACTTAACTCAGACCTCACTTCCTCCAGGAAGCCCTCTCTGATCACCTCTGCTCTCTGGATGCTGAGGTTCCATAACCCTAATTATCTGTACTATTTAATTTTCCTATAACAACAATAATAACAAATATTTATATACCCTACTGCCAGACACTGTTCTAAGTGCTTTACATCAATTTCTATAACTCATTTATCTTCTTTTAAAAACCTATAAAATAGGACCTATTACCATCCCTCTTTTTACAAATAAGGCTCAAACAGGTTAAGGTGTTTGCCCAAGGTCACAAGTCCAAGGACTTAACCTCAAGCAGTCTGGCTCCAGAGCCTTGTACTTGAATTGTTTTTTTAAAAACACCCATTTGGCCACCCTCCACTACACTGTCCTCTCCTTGAGGACAGAAGTCACACATGGCCCCTATCACGGGGGTTAGTTTCCACGGTTTCCATGGGCTGATGGGGCCTTCACACCAGGGACACACGGAGGCCAGGGTGGTCCTTTAAGGCCTGCCTCTAACCACATGGAAATAAAAGCAGGGAGGGATTACCGTGCATTCTTCCAAGCCAGGAGACAGCGGAGAAAATCCCTTAGCAAATATAAAGGCTGAGAAGAGAGAGTGGGAAGACAGAAGACAATCACAACCTGAGGCTGCCAGCCTTGTAGCCATGGAAAGCCTTGGTAATTAGCAGTTCCAGAAGCTCTAAGCCCCAGGTTAGTTTTGAAAACGAAAATGCCTTGGGATGTTTAGGGGCCATTCCTGAGGGGCCAAGATGAGAAAGGACTCCTGGTGGCTCACAAACAACGTATGGCTGGTCAGGTTACACAATCTGTCTGTTTCTGGCACCAGCTTGGGGACACACAGAAGGACAAGGCAGAAAGGAAGTCCGGATCCCCCTCCTTGTTTCACAGGTGTGGAAACTGAGGTCAGGACAGGCAGCATGACTGGTCCAAGACACACATCCAAGTCAGAATCAATTCATCTCAGAACTAACACATCAGATACAAAAAGAAAAATGTGATGAAGTCAGCAAAGATAAAGTGTCAAAGAGATAATGTAAAAGCAGAGAAATCTTTTTTTTTTTCCTGTTTCTTGAATAATAAGAACGGTTGGCTCCAATCAATTTCCATTATTCCAGCTTCCTCCGACTCTACACGTGGACGATTTAAAACCACAGTTAACTCAAACACAATCTAGATCTGTTCTAAAATGAAACAAACCATCTAGGGCAGGGGCGTGGGAGGGGGAGGTATATTTTCTTTCCCATTAATATAAAAATTGGTTTGTATTTCCTGTTCCTCTTCCAAGCAGAGGAGCAGGGAGTGGCTCAGAAGGAGAAGTCAGGAGTTCCCTAGAATTTGACATTGCTCATAGACACCAGGGTTATCTACACGTTTAATTCAGAAACTGCCAGCTTCTAACTGAACAAATTCTTCACCCCGCCCCACCCCCCGAAACTATGAGAGAAGAAGGGATGGAAAAGAAAGCCCATCTTGCCTTATTCTTACAGCCCTTTCTAGAAGCGTCCTTCGGCCAAATGGTTTTCAATGCTTCTGCACAACCCCCTCTCCCACAACCCCCTTCCCCCAGTACATCTCCTTTCACAGGCAGAAGGGCTCTAGTCTAGGGCTCTCTTCTCCCTGAGTTGGAACTCTGATCTCACACAGCCTCCGCTGCACCCCTAAGCCATGGGGAGCCCCAGAGGACTCCAGAGTCTCCCTCTTTCTCCCAAAGACTGGAAGCTACAGAGCCGGGCTCTAGGGTCTTTGAAAGAGCCACCCCCACACCAGCCCTTCCTGAACCAGGATTAAAAGACTTCCTAGAGCAGAGAAGGGGAGTAAATGAGGCCCCAGCAGGAGGCACGGAGATTAAAGCCTTTATAGTCTCCTAACTTCCATCCAAGGCTCTGCCCTGTCCCACCCCCTCCACCCCCTAGCCACTTTTCTCACTTCCTAGGAGAGTAGGGAAGTGGCCCCTTCCTCCCTCTCACAGAAAAAAAAGCAAAAGCAAAATGCAGCATAGAATAGGGGTTTAAAACACTAGCTGGGATCGTCCTAGTTCAAAGCCCAGTACTGCCACTTAATCAGCTGTGCGATCCCAGGCAAGCTACTCGGCCTCTCTGGAGCTAAACTTTCCCAATCCTAAAAACGGAAGGAGGCAGGGCCCAGTAGCTCACGCCTGTAATCCCAGCACTTTGGGGGCCGAGGTCGGCGGATCACTTGAGGCCAGGCGTCCGACACCAGCATGGCCAACATGGTGAAACCCCTCTCTGCTAAAATACAAAATTAGCCGGCCGTGGTAGCTGGCGCGTGCCTGTAATCCCAGCTACTCCGGAGGCTGAGGCACGAGAATTGCTTGAACCTGGGAGGAGGAGGTTGCAGTGAACCGAGATTGCGCCACTGCACTCCGGCCTGGGGGACTGAGGGAGACTCCGTCTCAAAAAAAATTTTTTTTAATTAAAAATAGGGGAAATATTCGTCCCTACTTCATAGGACGCCTGTGAAGGTTAAACCTGCTAATGAATGACACATTTAAGGTGCCTGGCAAATAGTAAGTGCTCGGTTGTTATTTTACAAAGTCTGAGGTCGTGGTTTTGCACTTGGAGGTGGGGAGTTGGGGGGTGGATGCAGTTAGGGAGCCTGGACTGCCGAGTCGTGAGTTCGAAACTCACTCTCCCCGAACTCCAGCAAAAACCTGTGCATGGTGGGTTCTACTCTGGGGTTCTGTCAATCCCCGTCCCTCCTCTGAACTTCAGGTTTTATCCTACTCCACCAACGCACAGGGACGCTGGGCTCTGGGGCTCCTACGGTCTGTCCTAGACGAGCGGTGCACCGGGCGCGAAGTTATTCCTGGGAAAAAGACGCAGGAGCGCGAGCTCCCGGCGCCGGGGTCCCCAAGCCCCTGCATCGCGGATGTAACTAATTTTAAAACTATTTGAAAGGCGAGGAGGGGAAAGAAAAGACAAAAGGGCAGCGCGCGCCGCGGGGAAGTGGAGTGCGGGAGAGCCCCGGTCGGAGCAGGACCGTGCGCCGCCCAGGGAAGGAGGCGACGGGACAGCTCTGGAGGAGCTTGGATCCCCCTCGCTTTCCGCGCGCCCCGCGAGGCGTCCCCAGGCGACTCTCTCCACCCACGGGGACCACGGCCACAGGTTGTGGGGAACGCAGCGGGACGAGCGGCTGGAGGGAAAGCTGTCCCCGCGCTCCCGGGCGATACTAACCGACTGCAAGAAGCGCAAGGTGCCCACGTAGTCCCTCTCGGTGCCCAAGATCTCGTTGAGGACGCAGAGGCGGAGGCGCAGCTGGCGCTCCGACTCCCGGGCGGCAGAGCACGGGCCGGGGCCGGAGCTGGGCGCCGCGGCGCCAGGGGTCCGGGGGTCCGGATGGGCGCAGTCCCCGGCCCCGTCG
>NW_016825020.1:362736-406269 GCF_001698545.2 Rhinopithecus bieti | reverse complement strand
CTACGCCACTCCCACACGGCACACGCGACACCCGCCGCGCGCAGGCTCCCGCTTGCAGGTCCGGCCGCCGCTCGGAGTAAACACCGGGCTGGGCAAGCTCGCGGCGGAGCCGCTCGGGGGCAAGCCAGCCCCGCCACGCGCGCCCCCGCGGCCCCGGGAAGAGAGGGGCGGCCGCTGCCTGGGCAGTGAAGGCCCTTCCCGGGAGCGCCGGGCCCTCGCGGTGCCCTCGGCGCTGCCACGACCTTGGGAAGGAATATGCGTGGCGAGCGCTCGCTCTCACTTTTCTCTTTTCCGTTCCCTTTCCCATCTCTTTCCCTCCTTCCTTTTCTTTCTGAACTTCTTTGCCCCCGACCCTGCCCTTTCCACCTTTCCCAGAAGAAATTATTACCTGCTCTCGAGTTATTGATCAAGTGGCAGGTACCCTGCCTGCTCCCACTTCCATCCACCCACCCTCTGGGATAAGGCCTTGTCAGGTTGCTCTGGGTGATGTGGATCATCATCAAACCGCTTGGCAAATGTCCTCACCCGCCTTATCGGGAGGTATGGAGAAGGGAGGAAGCTCTGGGGCCTAGAGTCAGCTGCTCAGGTTCAAATCCTAGCTCCCCACTTGCTGGCCGGGTGGCCTTAGGCTGGTTTCCTTGCCTCAAGATTCTCAGTGTTTTCATCAGTATAATGGGAATGATCATGGTACCTAGCTCCAAAGTCCTTCCTGGGGTTCCATGGGAAGTACTTAGCACACGCCCAACACCTGGAAAGTTCTCTGTAAATGTTTGTTCTTAATATTATTGCGTGTGTGAACGGCCCTCTAGGCCTGGCCCCGCTCTCGAATGGCCCATACAATTCCTAATCAACCTTCCGGAGCAGAGATTATATTGTCTCTGCAGGAAGTGATTCACATAGTATCTGCTTCTATAGTCATTTTATGGACAGAAACATTATTGCTTATTTATCACTGTTCCAAAAGCCTAGGATATTGGCCTCTCAATACTCTAAGTGCCTAAGGACACAGGGAGAGAATGAGGTGGCTTCTGCCCTCTCTGACTTCTTTCTTTGGGATCATGGGCAAGGTAGCATTTGATCTGGGCCTTGGGCTGAGTGAAGTTCCCCTGGGCAAGGAGTAAAGGACATGAGGTAGGTGAGCCTGTCACACTTGGGTAGTGGAGTCATTTGTCTCCAAAGGTAGCTGGTTTTTTATTTATATTTTTATTCCTAATAAAGGCCTCTGGAGTAGCTCTGCTTTGTGACCTTAAACTGGTCACAGTACCTCTCTCAGCCTCTGTTTCCTCATCTTTAAATTAATTCTGTCTACCACGAGGGGAGAACATAGTGGGAACATAATGGACCATGGAATGAAGCGGGCTTGCATTTGTATCCCGGTCCAAATCCAACTGGCAGGGTAACCTTGGCCAAGACACGTCATTTCAGTTGTCTAATCTGTAAAAGAGGAGTCTTTGTGAGAGCAAAATCTATGCAATACAGACTTTCTCAACCTTAGGACTATTGACATTTGGAGTCAGATAACTCTTTGTTGGGGGAGACGCGTGTCCTGTGCATTTCAGGACGTTTAGCAGCATCCCTGCCCGCTAGATGCCAGTACCTCTCCCTCCCCAATCTGAGAACAGAAAATGTCTCCAGGCTGGACACAGTGGCTCAGGCCTCTAATCCCAGCATTTTAGGAGGCCCAAGTGGGAGGATTGTTTGATCCCAGAAGTTCAAGACCAGCCTGGGCAACATAGCAAGACCCTGTCTCTACAGAAATTTTTTTAAAATTAGCTGGGCATGGTGGCGCACACCTGTAGTACCAGCTACTGGGGTGGCTGAGGTGGGAAGCTTGCTTGAGCCCAGGAGGTGGGGGCTGCAAGTGAGCTCTGATCGCACCACTGCACTCCAACCTGGACAACAGAATAACGCTTGCCTCAAAAATGAACAAACAGAAACAATGTCTCCAGACATTGCCAGATATCCCTGGGGACAGAATTGCCCCTTGTTGAGAACCATTCATGTGAAGTACCTGACACAGATAGCTGGCACACAGTAGGTGCTCAACAAATGTTAGTTCCCTTCTCAGCCCATGACCAAGGAAGGTTAGCCTCAAGTTCACACACAAATCCCACACTTCACCCAAGAATTGGCCCACACTGCCAAAAAGCATTTCCACATTGTGGATCGGTCCCATCCCTGGCCCACCCCAATGTTATATACTTCATTGCTTCCTCAGATTCTACTGGGATCTTTTTCCCCTTCCATCGCCATCCCCAGTGGTGATTATGACACTAAAAGATGATAGAGCTTTTAGTAACATACTGAGCTTTCTGTGCCTTGCTTTCCTCATCTGTGAACTAAGAATAATACCAGTACCTACATCATAAAGTCATTGCAAGTTTCCTGAGTGCATACGTGGAGAGTGCGTACAGCACACAGTAAGTGCTCAATAAGTAAAGTCTTTTACAATGTGTGGATTGAGTGCTGAACCTAATAGGATGCATTTGGCTGCAAGGAGAAGAAAACTGGGCTATTGATGGCTTAAAGCATAAGGACATTATTTATTTAGCAAGAGGTCCAGAGGCAATTGGTTCCTGAGGCTGGTGTAGGACTTCATGATGCTGTCAAGGATCATGGCACCTTTGACCCTCCTATCCTCAGCATGGTAGCTTTTTCTCCCAAGTTTTAGGGCCTCAAAGGCACAAAGTGGCTGCTGAAACAGCAACATTGCCTCCTCACACACCTCCAGTGCAGGAAAGACAAGTATGAAGAAGACTCTTGTCTCCTCTGTGCTTCTCTCTTTTGGGGAATAAACTTAAGCTCCCAGCAGGTCAACACTGAAACCATTGGTCACCCTTGAGAAGTCCCTGACCAAGGGCATAGATTGTCACCATCAACTTAGAAAAGACCTGCTTCGTCCCGTGGCACAAGGCTGCCCGGACAACTTGGGGATCTGTTGTCGAGAGAAGAGGAGCTAGCACAGGTGGGCATCTGAAAGTGTCGGCCACAAGCATCTGCTACACACTGGGCATTGGGCAAGGTCCTGAGATTGCAGCACTGAGCACCCCAACAATTTAGGCCCTTGTGGTGCCAGCATTATTCCAGCAAGGGGGGATGGCATTATTCCAGCAAGGGGGACAGCATTATTTCAGCAAGGGGGATGGACGATGATAAAGGCAACAAGTTCCACCCCTCATTCATTCAACAAGTATATACTGAGGGCCTCCTATGCTCTAGGCAGGGCTACAGCAGTGAACAGAACAGATAAGGTCCCTGGCCTCCTGGTGTGTCCAGTCAAGAGCGGGGAGAAAAGGACAATGAATAAACAAGATCCTTTCAGCTTCTTTAAGGCCTGCAAGGGATGGGCCTGGGGAAGCAGCATTGGTTGGTGGCACCTCCAGGACTCTGCCTCAGGTCACTACCCCGGTGTCAGGATTCAGCCAGGGGCCTCAGCCTTGGCGGGATCAGTGGGGACTCCCTCTCTTCAAAACCTGGCTGGCTCCCAGCTAATCCTGGCACAGACAACTCCCTGAACCAAACATGACTAAGCAGTCAGGCTGGAGAGGATCTCTTCCTATCCCCATTTCAACTTTGACCTCTGCTCCCTTCTTCCCCATCATCCGTCCAGGATATCTAGTGGGGAGCCCGTCTGTCCCACGTATATGCCAGGGCAGGGCCTAAAGCAGCTGGTAGCTGGGTAACGTTCTCAGAAAGAACAGGGAGGAAGAAGAAAAAAAAAAACTTGCAGTTCAGGGGGAAGAAAAAAAAAGTGATGATAATGATAGGGAAATTCTCTTTTGCAGGGACAATTTTAGAGTTTCCGTTGCCATGTACTTCGCAAATAGTGGGAAATACCATTTCGTTTCTGTTGCATAAGTTTCACAGTTGCGGGGGAGAAGATTCTGCTGCTTGGAAACATCAGAGTTTCTTATTCCCTGACAAGCCCCTGTCAGCTTCTGCAGGCTGAGGATTTGAAGGCCCCTTCCCAAGCTCTGTTTAAAAGGAAAACTAATTAAGATAAAGCAAGGAAAAACAACAAGTGATTTTTTCCCCGTCCCAAGTTGAATGAGCCAGTTGAGAAGTGAGTTACTGCACCGTCCGGGGGTGCCATCATTTCCCAAATGCAAATGAGTTCTCAAAAGTCAGACCAGCAGCCCAGAGCCGGGCTGTTCCTCATTCTGAGAACCAAGAGCAGCTGTCTGAGAAGAAGAGGGAGGCCTCTCCACCCTTGGAATTAGAGCAACTGGACAACCCAAACCAACGCTGGACACACAGCCCAGGGTTCCCTTCCTCCGACCAAAATATAATTGTCTTCCTAATAGTGGAGCTACCCCCAGCTGCCCAAGTCAAAACGTCTCCAAGGGAAGCCTTGCTGCTGGAAACACATTCTCCAGAGGGCTCTGGTTCAAGGTCTGATTCAAGCATAATAGGTATCAGATTAAGTCAGGGCTCCACAGCTTTGCCAAATCATACTTGTGCCAGGAGGCATTGGAGATGCTGCTTTGAGGAAGCAGAGAGGAAAACATCTAGGACCCTCAGTTCCAATCCCACTCTGCCACCAACATGCAGGACTTCTTCTCCAGCCTTTGGATATTGCTGTAGCACCAGAGACCAGCTTCTCGGCTTCAAATCCCAGTCCTGTTGCTTCCTAGTTGTGTCACTTTGTGAAGTGACTTAACCTCTCTAGGCTTCAATATCTGTGTCTGTAAAATGGGGTCAGTAAGAGCTTCTACCTCACAGAGTTGTTGTGCAGATTAAAATATTTAATAGATCCAAAGTGCATGGTATGCTGTCTGATCCTTGGATGGGTGTTTGCTATTGTAAGTGGATGAAGCCATGATGCCTGGAGCTATGGCAGCCATCTTGAGACCCTGAGAGAGGACACTTCTGACTAACTGAAGGTGCAGAATGACAAATGGAAAGAATCTGGATCTTTGATGTCATTGAGATCCTGAATTAACCAACCACGGAACCACCCTTCGTCTAGACTTCTTGTATTAAAAGATAATAAAATGTATCACATCCCATTTTGGACCATATGATCACCCTATCTTTTCTTTCTTTTTCTTTTTTTTGAGTTGGAATTCCAGGCTGGAATGCAATGCCACGATCTCAGCTCACTGCAACCTCTGCCTCCTGGGTTCAAGTGATTCTCCTGCCTCAGCCTCCCAAGTAGCTGGGATTACAGGCGCCTGCCACCACGCCCAGCTAATTTTTGTGTTTTTAGTAGAGACCACATTTCACCATGTTGGCCAGGCTGGTCTCAAACTCCTGATCTCAGATGATCCACCCGCCTTGGCCTCCCAAAGTTCTGGGATTACAGGCATGAGCACCGCCCCGGGCCTGGTCGACCCAGCCTTTCAAATAAGCATTGACCTGACTTCTTGCTACTTTTAAAATGCAAATGCCTCAGAAGGGTACTGGGCTTCACCCTGTTGCTTTCCTAATGGAGGAGAGACTTAAGGTTTATAACCTGAAGGCTGGATTGGGAGTAAAACTTGAGAAAAGCATTCAGAAAGAGATTGGTACATAGAAGGTAAATTCTGCAGTTTCGTCAAGGCCGGAGATCGACCTGGATGAAATATCTTGAAATTTTGCAGCCAGGAATGCCAGATGGTTTCAACAGACATACTGGACACACATTTATATGTCTGGGTTATTTTTTTTCCCCCAGAACTGAAGGCTCGAAAATAAAGCTGCCCAGTCCAAATCCAGACACCTGGCAACCCCAGTGGTAACTTTTACTGAAAGCTGTCGGTTTCCTCTGTAGCCGGCAGAAACACAAACAGCCACACCCTCTCCAAATGCCATTTAAGCCGCTCCCTGCCTTCCAAATTTCCAGGGCAAATTCCATTCCTGGAGGCTTTGTTGAGAAGGGGGAAAGCTTGGGCTTTTTTTTTTTTTTGAGACGGGGTCTCACTCTGTCACCCAGGCTACAGTGCAGTGGTGCAATCACAGCTCACTGCAGCCTCAGTCTTCCAAGCTCAAACACTCCTCCCATCTCCGCCTCCCAAGTAGCTGGGACCCCAAGAATATGCCACCATAACTGATTAATTTTATTATTTTTTTTTTAATAGAAATGGGGATCCCATTATGTTGGCCAGGCTGGTCTTGAACTCCTGGCCTCAAGCAGTCCTCCCACCTCGGCCTCCCAAAGTGCTGGGATTACAGGTGTGAGGCACCACACCCATTTTTTGAGTGCTCACTCTGTGACAAGCACTGTTGGATTATAGGCACCTGCCACCACACCCGGATAATTTTTGTCTTTTTCGTAGAGATGGGGTTTCACCATGTTGGCCAGGCTGGTCTCGAACTCCTGACCTTAGGTGATCCACCAGCCTTGCCCTCCCAAAGTGCTGGGATTACAGGCGTGAGCCACTGCCTGGCCCTGAGATGGAAATTTTATACATCACTTCTGCTCCCACCCTACTGGCCCGATCTTGCCACCCAGATGGCTCTGTGATTCTTTGCCAAGTCATGCCAAGCCACCGCCCACATGTTGCAGGTGGGCTGTGGGAATCTTGTTTCCTTGTGCTGAAACAGCATCAGGCACATGTAAATAAATAATCGTTGAATGAATCAACATCTCCAGTATGTTTTGGACTCCAGGTTGAGAGAAACCTCACCGTGAATGCCTGGGACTGTTCTAGGTACTGGGACTAGAATAGTGAACAAAGAAAAACTCTGTGTCCTCCTGTTGCTTATATTCTAGGGACAGAAGAGACAATAAATAAAGACCCCCAATAAGTTGAAAACAGAGTCTGCCAGATTGTGGTAAGAGTTACGGAGAAAATCAAAATGGGTTAAACAATAGGGAGCACTGGGGCCAGCACATGCCTGGAGCAGGTGAAGGCCTCCCTGAGAAGATGACATTTTAGCAAAGAACTGAAAGAAGTGAGGGAGTGGGCCCCACCTATGTTCCAGGCAGCAGGAACAGCAAGTGCAAAGGCTTGGAGGTAGGAGTGTGTCCACTTGTTCAAGGAACAGCAAGGGGGTAGGGTAGTTGAGATGCGGTTAGAAAGGAGAGGAAAACCAGATGTATGAGCCATATAGTTGACCATAGAACTTTGGCTTCTTCTTTGAATGAAGTGGGAGCCATGGAAGGTTCTAAACAGAGAAGAGCTATGACCTAACTTAGGTTCTAATAGGATCCCTCTGACAGCTCTATGGGAAGTAAACGAACAGGGGGGTGAGGTCAGAAGCAGTAAGACCTATGAGGAGGATACTGCACTAGTCCAGGCAAGAGACATTGATGACTTGGGCCAGGGTGATACCAGAGGAGATGGAGAGAAACAGTTGATTCTGGATATGCTGTAAAGATGGAGCCAGCAGGATTTGCAGATGAACTAGGGGTGAAATAGAGAGTTAAACATGACTACTCTATTAGTGGCTCACACCTATAATCTACGATTTTTGGAGTTGGCATTAACCACGATGGGAAAGATGGCGGGGTTGGTGGGGCTGCTTTGGTGGAGAAGATGGAGCGTTTGGTTTTGGCCATGTTCAATGTCAAACTAAATACCCAGGTCAGATGTTGAGTGGGCAGTCACATCCACAATCCTGAGGTTCCAGGGAGAGGTCAGGCTGGAGATAGAAATGTAGCCATTGTCAGGATATAAGTGATAGTTAAAGCCTTGGGGTCGGGCGAGATCACCCAGGGAGGGTATGTGGATGAAGAACAGGACAAGGACAGAGCTCTGGGTCACACCAGCATTCAGAGTGGGGCAGCCAGTGAACGGAGGCTGGAACAGAGGTGAGGGACAGCCCAGTTCCAATTGTTCACAGGTGTTCCCTGACTCCTTTAAGAATAGACGTAGCAATGGACTCTCCTGTGATCTCATGTTCCCCTGTGAAATAGGCAGAGGGCAAAGTCTGGAGTGCAGCGGCATGACCATGGCTCTGTCATTTCCTCCAGAGCCCTGAGCCTCGGTTTCTTATTTTGTTAAATGAGGACATTAAGAACCCCACTCTGGCTGGGCTCAGTGGCTCACGCCTGTAATCCCAGCACTTTGGGAGGCCAAGGCGGGCAGATCACTTGAGGTCAGGAGTTCAAGACCAGCCTGGTCAACATGGTGAAACTCCATCTCTACTATAAATACAAAAATTAGTAGGTCGTGGTGGCACACGCTTGTAATTCCAACTACTCTGGAGGCTAAGGCAGGAGAATCGCTTGAACCCAGGAGGCAGAGCGAGAGCGCACCACTGCATTCTACCTGGGCGACAGAGTGAGACTCTGTCTCAAAAAATAAAAATAAATAAAAATAAACAAGAATCTCGCTCTGCCAGCTCTCTGAGGGACACAGCGACATAAAAAGACCTTACAGACCCAAAAATGCTAGAAAAAGTGAAAAGGAGTTCCTTCTCCTACCATCTAACCTTAATCTCTCAGAAATGTGAAACTGAAGCAGAGGAAAAAACTTACATAGATTCAGAGAAACCCAAAGAGAAGTAGTGGCCGATGAGATATCATCTCATACTGATCAGAATGACTGTTACTAAAAAGCCAAAAAAAATCACAGATGCTGTGAGGTTGTGAAGAAAAGGGAATGCGTGTACACTGCTGGTGAGAGCGTAAATTAGTTCAACCACTGTGGGAAGCAGTGTGGCGATTCCTCAAAGACCTAAAAACAGAACTACCATTAGACCCAGCAATGCCATTACTGGGTACTACCCAAAGGAATATAAGTCATTCTACCATAAAGACGCATGCACATGCATGTTCATTGCAGCAGTGTTCACAATAGCAAGGACATGGAATCAACCTGAATGTCCATCAGTGGCATACTGGATAAAGACAATGTGGCACATATTTGCCATGAATACCATGAAGCCATAAAAAATAACAAGACCATGTCCTTGGCAGGAACATGAACGGAGCTGTAGGCCGTTATCCTTAGCAATCTAAAGCAGGAACAGAAAACCAAATACCTCATGTTCTCACTTATAAGTGGGAGCTAAATGATGAGAACACTTAGACACAAAGAGGGGAACGTCAGACACTAGGGCCTACTTGAAGGTGAAGATTGGGAGGAGGGAGAAGAGTAGAAAAATTAACTATTGGGTACTAGGCTTAGTATATGGGTGATAAAATTGTCTGCACAACAAACCCCTGTGACACAAGTTTACCTATATAACAAACCTGCAGAGGTACCGCTGAACTTAAAATAAAAGTTTAATGACAGAGAGAGAGAAAGAAATTTAAAAATTGAAAAAACAAAGAAAAGAGTGGTGGCAGAGAAAGAACTACTTACAACTCCATGCAATAACATGGATGAATTTTAGAAACATGATATTGAGCCAACGAAGACAGATATAAAAAAGTATTATACATGATGTATGTATGATTCCATTTATACAGAGCTCAAAAGCAAGCAGTATTGAACTACAGTGCTCAGAGGATGCAGTGTGAATATAGCACTGGATGGTAAAGCTATAAAGAAAAGAAGTGAGGCAGCGGTTTCCTCTCCGGTTGGGAGGAGTCTGGGATTCAGATGAGCTGCACAAAAGCTTGAGTGGGGCTGGAAACGTTCTATTTCTTTTTTTTTTTTTTTTTTTTGAGACGGAGTCTGGCTCTACCGCCCAGGCTGGAGTGCAGTGGCTGGATCTCAGCTCACTGCA
Organism: Rhinopithecus bieti; assembly: GCF_001698545.2. NCBI lineage: Eukaryota > Metazoa > Chordata > Mammalia > Primates > Cercopithecidae > Rhinopithecus > Rhinopithecus bieti. The sequence continues at coordinate 396,669 of NW_016825020.1, read as the reverse complement.
AGCTCCGCCTCCCGGGTTTACGCCATTCTCCTGCCTCAGCCTCCCGAGTAGCTGGGACTACAGGTGCCCGCCACCTCGCCCGGCTAGTTTTGTATTTTAGTAGAGACGGGGTTTCACGGTGTTAGCCAGGATGGTCTCGATCTCCTGACCTCGTGATCCGCCCGTCTCGGCCTCCCAAAGTGCTGGGATTACAGGCTTGAGCCACCGCGCCTGGCTGGAAACGTTCTATTTCTTAACCCACATGGTGACTTCACAGGGATTCACTCTGTAATCATTTGTTTTTTACACTGATGTCTTATGCACTTTTCCCTATGTGTTCTCTGTTTCCCAATTTAAAGATGCATCAAAAACCTTAAAAATAAATATATATATACACCTACATTCACAGCTTTTAACCAAGTTATTCCCATTCTGTTCATCTAAACTACAGAGAAGAATCACACATTCAAACTTTGATGCACAAAGATGTGCATTGGAGCACCATTTATAATAGCCCTATATTTGAAAGAACCTAAATTCTCACAAGTAAGTAAATAGTTAAATATAGTATGTCCACAATTTGGAAAATTATTCAGTCATTGAAAAGTCTGATGTCAAAGAATATTTAATAGAATAGAAACAAATGCTCATGATAGATAAATGGGGAGGAAAAGAGCAGAAAATAAATTATATGTGATAGTTAAACATGTACCTCCAATAAATAAATAAATTATATGCAGACTGGATCCCAGTATTGTCAACATGTATTACATATTCATAGGAAAATGACAGCAAGGGGCCAGGCACAGTGCCTCACGCCTGTAATCCCAGAACTTTGGGAGGTGGAGGCTGGCAGATCACTTGAAGTCGAGTTCAAAACCATCAACCATCCTGGCCAACATGGTGAAACCCCATCTCTATTAAAAATAAAAAAATTAGCTGGATGTGGTGGCAGGTGCCTGTAATCCCAGCTACTTGGGAGGCTGAGGCATGAGAATTGCTTGAAACCAGGAGGTGGAGGTTGCAGTGAGCCAAGATTGCGCCACGGCACTCCAGCATGAGTGACAGAGCAAGACTCTGTCTAAAAAAAAAAAAAAAAAGATAGCAAGGAAATATATTTTAAAATAACAAGAGTAGTTACATCTGGGGAGTGGAATTATGAGTGTTTGTTTTCTTTATACTTTTTTCACATTTCCCCCATTTTCTGCCATGGATGTATATGGCTTTAATTCCTTACTACACTGCTTTTCCCCCCTTTTGATGTGAACCCCAGATGCACAGAATCAGTTGATCACACCCCTTGGGCCATTTGACCATCGACTGCATTAGACTATGGCCTAGGTTTTGTTTTATTTTCACTTCTTATTTTTGCCTCTGTTACCCATCTTCTACTCTTCCCATTTCCCGCTCCTCCACAGACACCCACTAGGATATATTTAAAGCTTGTTCTTTCGATCCATCTGCCATACCTTTGTTTGGATCTATGGGTATTCAAACAGGCATAGTAGAAAATACATACAGAGATAAAGACGTAGTGTTTTATGTGTGTTTTCAAATGTTTACGTAAACGGTACAGAGTTACGCATCTCATACTATGTTACCTTTTTCACTCAATATCCTGTTTCTGAGATTGTGCTTTGTTGCTCTTTGTAGATATAACTTCATGCTCAGTGTTCCTTCGCATGCTTGTGCTACCTGGTCGAGGCTGCGAACTACATTTTCAAGGCCTCTTGCAGGTGGGTAGAGCCCCGTAACTGAGTTTTAACTCATGGATGCTGTTAGGTGAGATGTGCATCATCACCCCAGTGCTGACCCATGAAACTTCTCCCACACCTGCTCCTCCTTGTTCCTTTCCCTTATAGCTGATAGGGATGACGTCCCCCACAGTGACCTTGGAAGCCACGGTTGAAGGTGGCAGAGCAACTCTCAGTCTGGATCTGAATGTCTGCCTGGAAGAGAGCCAGACTACTGATCACTAACAGTCACCTTGGATTATTATGAGCCATAAAACTTCCATTACATTTGACCCTTTATATGCTTTAAAGCCTTTTATTACAATTGCAATTATTTTTATTTGTTAGTGTTTGAGACAGAGTCTCACTCTGTTGCCCAGGCTGGAGTACAGTGGCACAATCATGGCTCACTGCAGCCTCGACCTCCTGGACTCAAGCCATCCTCCCACCTCAGCCTCTCGAGTAACTGAGACTACAGGTGCTTGCCACCACATCAAGCTAATTTTTGTATTTTTTGTAAAGAAACGGTTTCACTATGTTCCCTATGCTGGTCTCAATTTCCTGGGCTCAGGTGATCTTCTTGCCTTGGTCTCCCAAAGTGCTAGGATTACAGGTGTGAGCCACCATGCCTGACCACAATGGCAAGTATTAACCTTAATCAAAAAAAAAAAAAAAAAGCATATTCTATTTATCCATTTCCTAGTGCTAGACACTGTTGGTCCAAACTCCTTGAAGCAATGCCATGATGAACCTCCTCATACACATTTCCATATGCATCTGTGAGCCAGCGTTTTCAGGTTAGCTAACAGAAATGGAATGCCTGCACCATGGGGTTTCTACATATTTTGTTTACCTGACTAAAGCAATGGCAGAGACATTCAGATTTGTGGGGCAGTGACAGCAGAGATGTTCGTATTGAGCTACCCAGAGTCAGCATGGCTGGTTGGGGTGGGCAGGCTTAATGGGGCTACCAAGGGTTCATCGCTAGGTGAACCCCACTGAGTGTTTTGGGCATTGTTTTTGGCATAGCCTTTAAGGCTGGCCTTCTAAGCATCCTTGAGATTCTGTGAGCTCCCATAGCTGTTAATAAAATTAGAGCAAGTTCTGTTGCTTACAATTGCAAATCCCTTTATGTATTTATTTATTTAAAGACAGGGTCTCACACTGTAGCCCAGGCTGGAGTGCAGTGGCATGATCATGGCTCACTGAGACCTCAAACTCCTGGGCTTAAATGATCCTCACACCTCAGCCTCCCAAGTAGCTAGTAGCTGATTAACAAAAAAAAAATTTGTGCAGAGGGAGGTCTCACTGTGTTGCCCAGACTGGTCTCAAACTCCTAGGCTCAAGCCTTAGCCTCCTGAGTAGCTAGGACTACAGGCACATGCCACCACATCCAGCTAATTTTATTTTTTGTAGATATGGGGATTTCACTATGTTGCCCAGGCTGGTCCCAAACTCCTGGCCTCAAGGGATCTTCCATGCCTCAGCCTCCCCAAGGACTTGGATTACAGATGGGAGCCACCTCGCCAGGCCTGTAAATCCCTTTTTATATGCTAGATTCAGGGGAAGGCAAACTTCTTCTGTAAAGAGCCAAATAATAAATATTTTTGGCTTTGCAAGTCATACAGTATCCTCTCAACTTCTCAATTCTGCTGTTGTAGCGGTAAAGCAGCCAAAGACAATATAAATGAATGGGTGTGGCTGTGTTCCAATAAAACTTTATTTATAAAAACAATGGCCCACAAGACATAACTTGTTAATCCCTGAGCTAGATAAAAATGAAACATCTCCTTTCGCTAAATCTCTATGTAGACATTTATGTCATGTTTCCTCATCTTAGTTCCTTGGTAAACTCTTGTTCTTATCCACACAGAGGGGTCCCCACACATTACCTTGCCTGCAATAGACTGGTTGAATGAATAAATGAATGAGTGAATGAATGAATGAATGAATGAATGATTGATTCAGAGGTGGTCTCAATGAACAACCCAGGCAGAGACCAATCAGAACAGCAGTCAGCTGTAGACAACCTGTGTCACAGAACCAGCGGAGTACAGAGTATCATTCTTTGTCCTTCAGCTGTTGCATGGAGACTACCTTCTTCACAACTAACCCCCCGCCCACCCTACCTGGCTTTATCCCACATCCCTAGTGGGCATCCATTTAGGGGCTCAGTTTCGGAATTTCAGAAGTTAATGAGGAACAAGGGCAACGGTGGGGGGTTCAGTTCTTAACAGCAAACTGTTCCAGTGACTAATCCATCTTTCATTCCTAGTATTTTTATTTGTCCCAGCAGAAATGTGTGTGAGTCACAGCTCCTGTTGGAGAATTTTTTTTAGTGCATCATTGTGTGTATATCTCTGGCCTGCAGACCTGCAAAGTCTGGGTGCTGTTGACAGGGAGCTAATGATTTCAGCAGCAACAACAAAAGCTGTCAAGTCATGCTAACCAGGACTTCTTTCCCCCATGCCTGTCAGCATGAAAGAAATAAAAAGGAAAGAAAAACAATGGACTTAGTGTCTGATTAAGAATGTGGCACATAGAGTGATGTAGGTGGCCACACACTTGTACATTCTCCTACCAATACCGTTTCCAGTTTTTAAGACCCTGCCACACCTCTTTTTTCAGAAAAGCTTGATTAGTCTCAAAGACCAGCTCTCAGAGCAGTTCTAAAACCACTATGATTTGCAAATTAATTCTCACCCTCTTCTGATCTCATTTCTGTCTTGCACTGTATTCCTGCAGCCTTTGTGTAGAAAATTCCTATTCTACTCCTTTCGATAAATTTGTAGCTTTCTTTCTGGAGTGTGAAGTCATTTCCACGTGAGTATGTTCTCTCTGTCTAGCGCAGTGCTGTGAACCGTGATTGCACCACTGCACTCCAGCCTGGGCAACACAGCAAGACACTGTCTCAAAATAAAAATCTAGTAGCTGTGTCTCCATACTTATCATATTCAATTATTCGGTAGTTCTCAGCACAGTGATCTCTCTCTCTCTCCTTCTTGAAATATGCTTTTTGCACCAAATCAGACAGAGTTGATTTGGGAATTATGAAGAGATGAAGTCAAACCTCCACTTGGCCCCTCACTGGCTATGTGACTTCACTTCTTGGGGGCCTCAGTTTTTGCATCTATAAATGAAGATGAAAATGATGATAATCATAATAACAGAATAAAGGTAGGTAATGTTTCCTGAGCCACTAGTCATAATATATGCTCAATATAAACAAGGGTTTTTCATCTACTTTGCTCATTACTGTATGGTCGGGGCTAGCACAGAGCCTGGCACCATGTAGATAATCAGCAAACGTTTTTTGAATAAACGAATTAATGGATTTTTCCCATACTTGCCTAATCTTAAGATACCTCACCATCCTCCCAGAAAGAGACTCCAAGGTCAACCTTGACTCTCGTATTGTCTGTTTCTAGAATTCTAATTCCTCAAATTGCTTAGTTTCCATATTACTAAATGATCCTAAAGATGCAAGTGACAGAAATCCAACTCAGACCAGTTCAGGGAAAACAGGGAATATATTGGGTCATCTAAGCCTATCTAACTTGGGGCATGGCTCTATCCAGGTGCTCAAAGACTGCTTCTTTCCCAAGAGTCTAACTCAGAAGGCTGTCTCTGATTGGTCAGGATTGGGTTATGTATTCAATCACTATGACTCTGAATGGCCGGGCCTGAGTCATGTATTTTCTACTAGAAAGGAAGGGAGGAATGGTCCCCAAAGGTTAACTGGAGCCCTAGTACTACAAGAAGAGAAATAGATGCTGGCTAGGCAATAACAAAGAATTGAGAGAGGCTCCTCCAGACTCACCAGTCTACATTCCCTCCTGCACACTCTGCCAGGTTAATGCTATAAAGGGCAAACATGATCAAGTTACTTATCCCTGTGCTCAAGCACCTTCACTGGCTCCCTGCTGCTGACTAAAGTAATTATAGTTTGCCCAGCGTGGTGTGGAAAGTGCTTTGCAATATACCTGTCTTCTCCAAGCTGAGGGATCAGTGAGAAAGCTGTTCTAAGGATCCGGACAAGCAATGGTGAGGCATGGAGTTTGGACAGCAAGAGTGGGGATGCAGATGTGGATTTCAGAGAAATCCATAATTTCGCTGAAACTGCCTTCATTGAGGTCAAAAATTTGGACTGCCATGTCCAAATCTAGTAACTGTGACCTGGCATGGTGGCTCATACCTGTAATCCCAGCACTTTGGGAGGCCATGGCAGGAGGATTGCTTGAGACTAGGAGTTCAAGATCAGCCTGGGCAATATATTATCTAAAAAATTAATTTAAAAAAAAGTTAGCCAGGCATGGTGGCATGCAACTCTAGTCCCAGCTACTTGAGAGGCTGAGGTAGAAGGATCACTTGAGCCTGGGAGGTCGAGGCTGCAGTGAACTGTGATTGCACCACTGCACTCCAGCCTGGGCAACACAGCAAGACCCTGTCGCAAAAAAAAATCTAGTAGCTGTGTCTCCATCCTTATCACATTCAATTATTCAGTAGCACTCAGCACAGTGATATTTCTCTCCTTCTTAAAACATGCTTTTTGCAGGAAATATTTGGGATACCCTGTCCCCCCCATTCCCTTGCACAGCCACTCTCTACTGGCCTTCTCTGGTAGCAGATATGTGCTCAGACTCTATCTTCTACACCCATAGAAGACACCATTGGTTGCAAACCAGCAATATTTGCCCCTTCTCCTGATTGAACCCCCAAGTTTGGCCACCATATGCTTCTGGAGAGAATGAACCCCTCCTCACCCCCAGCAGGCAAATCATAATGAAACTCAGCCAATCATGAAGAGGCCTGTGACTCATTTCTAACCAATAAGATTTGATGGAAGTCTGTTGGAGGCTTCAGGGAAGGTCTTCTTCCTTCTCAAAACAAGATACAGGAATGGAAAGTGACTTGTTCTGCCCTTCTGGCTTGTGGATGTTGTTGTGACAGCACAACGTCTAGGGCTATGGCAGCCAACTTGGACCCATGAGGGGAGACTGTGCCATCATGGTAGATGGAAAGATGCAAGGAACCTGGATCTTCAATGCTGCTCTTAAGCTGAATTACCCAACCCTGGGACTGTCCTATCTCAGGACACATTGCATAAACCACATTGAGTTTAGTCTTCATTTACTTATAGCAAAAGTCATCTTGATGGATATACCACTTGTATGGTAAAACTTCCAGAAACATGACTCCAGCCATAAGCTTCCTTCTCACATCACTCCAGACCTACGTGGGATGTTTAATGGACATCTTCCCAAGCAGTCCTACAAGCATCTTAAAAATGTGTCCCGGCCGGGCGCGGTGGCTCAAGCCTGTAATCCCAGCACTTTGGGAGGCCGAGGCGGGCGGATCACGAGGTCAGGAGATCGAAACCATCCTGGCTAACACGGTGAAACCCCGTCTCTACTAAAAAAATACAAAAAACTAGCCGGGCGAGGTGGCGGGCGCCTGTAGTCCCAGCTACTCGGGAGGCTGAGGCAGGAGAATGGCGTAAACCCGGGAGGCAGAGTTTGCAGTGAGCTGAGATCTGGCCACTGCACTCCAGCCTGGGTGACAGAGCGAGACTCCTCAAAAAAAAAAAAAAAAAGTGTCCCAACTTGAATCAATTATCTGCCACATTCCCCAAAATACTTTTATTCACCAGATAAAGGGCATCGCCATCTATGTGATTTCTGTCATGAGTGATCTTCAAGTCATTTTTCCATTCCTTTATTCATTCATGTAACGAACTCTCATTTACTAAGCTCCTCTATACACTGGGCATTATGCAAGATATAGGGGATGACTAAGACAAAGTTCCATCCCTCATGAAGCTTATATTCCGGTTAGAGGGAGGTATTAAACAACACATAACTGACAGTAGCTAAGAAATAAACAGGGTGTTCTCATAGAGAAATACAGGGAGGCACACACCTAAATAAGGTGATCAGGGGAGGCGCCCATAGGGAGGTAATAAGCTGAGATCTAAATGCACAGCCAAAACCAACTCTGCAAAGCATAAGAAGAGTTTTCTAGGCTGGGCACAGTGGCTCACGCTGTAATCTCAGCAATTTGGGAGGCCAAGGCAGGAAGATTGCTTGGGGCCAGGAGTTTGTGACCAGCCTGGGCAACATGACGAAAACTGTCTCTACAAAATACAAAAAATTAGCCAGGTGTGATGGTCCGTGCCTTTAGTCCCAGCTACTCTGGAGGCTGAGGTGGAAGGATCACTTGAGCCCAGGAGGCTGAGGTTGTAATGAGCCATGATTGTGCCACTGCACTCCAGCCTGAGTGACAGAGCAAGACCTCGTTTTAAAAAAAAAAAAAAAAAAAAAAAAAAAAACTTTCTAGGCAGAGGAAATAGCAAGTGCAAAGGCCCCAAGGCTGGACCAAACTTGAACTTTCCAGAAGCCGCAAGGAGACCAGTGAGGTGGTAATGTGGAGACAGGCAGATCCAGTGGGGTCTCAAAAGTGATGTGTGGATTTTATGCTAAGTGCACTGGGCAGCCAGGGGAGGAATTTAAACAAGGATGTAACATGATGTGACTTAGGTTTTTAAATGGTCTCCCAGGCTATTGGGTGTATGATGGCCCATCATAATAAAAATGATCACAGTTAAACTTTGATGGTAGATATTGTGTGCCAGGCATTGTTCTAAGCATATTCCATATTTATTAACTCATTAAGTGCTCCCAACAACCCCATGAGGTCAGCACCATCATCATTCCCATTTTATTGATGAAGAAACTGAGGCACAGAGAATTATAGAAACTTGCCTAGGGTCACATAGCCAATAAATCAGAGCCTGGCCTAAAGGAAACAGGGAGACTAGCTACAGGCTATGGTGCATGTCCAGAAAGGGGGCTGCAGGCAGCGGGGCTTGCATTGGCCCAGGGGAGAAGTACAAGGGAGGATTCGGCATATAATTTCACGGTGAAGAGGAAAGAACTTGCAGGTGGTCTGTATCCTCTGTCCATTCTCACTCCTTTCTCCAGCAGGTCTTTGAACTTAACTTCTGACTTGGTGGTCTCCCAGCCCACCTTACATTAATAGATGGGGATGTCCTCGCTGTCCCCTACTGCGCCATCCTGCTGTCTGGCACCTCGTTCATCTCACACAACCACCTTTCCTTGAGAACAGCCTGACCCTGCTACAGTACAACAGTCTCCACCTTGGTCTTACCCTGCCCGCTCCACACCAGAGATTAAAGCCAGGCAGCCGCTCCTGGCGGTCAAAGGAGAGCACTTTGTAGACGCTCCCTGGACCCCAGCAAAACTTCTATTGTGTTGCTGGAGACAGAAACAATGCCAGTGGCCCCGTTGCTCCCCGGCCAAATGTGGCCCCAGTCAACACAGTCTCCCAGCCCCATGAATGGGGCGCCTGGGGGTGTTAACAGAGCTCCCTCGGGGACCACAGGGCCAGGAGAGAAGCAACGTGTGCGGGCAGGACACTCCTGTCTGCAGCCGGCTGCAGCCCCCACCCACCCACGTGCCTCACTCCAGGCGAAGAAAACCCAAAAGTAGGAGAGGACAGGCCAGAGATGGCTGCTTGACCTTTCAAGGGGAGGCAGGAGTTTCTACAAAGCCTCTGGGAGTCCCCTAAGTATGTGTTCCCACCCTCCAGGGGCTAGGAGGTCACCCTCTCAGTTCCTCATCAGCCTGGGATAGGTTCAGCGGTGGGTGGAAAATATGACAAGTAAGGGACCTACCCAGGCCCGGGGCCTGCTTTGGGGCTTTCTTAAGAAGCCAGTGCTAGGATCCCAGACCAAGAAGACACCTTGTGCAAAGCTCTGTGCTCTAGACTCTCAGAGAATAGGAAAGCACCCTGTCCTTCTGGGTCAAAGCGGAGTTAAGATGAGTTACGCAGAGGCAGCGGTTTGAGGTTTGAGGGAGAGATCAAGGAATACTTCATGGAGGAGGGGGCCTTTTAGAGTGCTCTGAAAGAACTGAGAGGATTCCTTTTTTTGCCCTGCCCTCCCTCTTCCTTTTCTTCTAAAAAAAAAAAAAAAAAAACCAAAAAACCCTCCCCAAATGACTAATAATAAATAAAAGACACACAAAAGAGATACATGTTCTTTATCTATGAATGTATTGGCCGTGTTGTTTTTGAAACTCTTTTCTGCTCTCTAAAGGAATGTGTGTGCATCACGGAAACTTTGGAAAACCCAGAGGAGCATATAGAAGAAAATGAAAATTGCCTGTTTCCACCATGTAGAGATAAAACACTCTTAACATATCAGAGTATTCCTTTCCAGGCTTTGGTGGTGTTTTCTCATGTTATTATTAAGGTGAAATTTACTTGCAGTGAAATGCACATGTCTGGAATATATGACTCAATGCATTTTGACAAATGTCTACACCAATGTATACACCCTTCCAATTGAGATCTAGAACATTCCCATCACCCCAGAAATTTCCCTCGGGTCCCCTTCCAGTCAGCCCCCATCCTTCTGATTTCTATAAATTAGTTTTGCCTGCCAGGTAATTGGAATCATGTGCTATGTGCTTTTTTGTGTCTGGTTTCTTTCACTCAACATAAATAATGGTTTTAGATTTCTCCATGTATCAGTAGCGTGTTCTTTTTCATTGTTGAGTAGTGTCCCATTGTGTGGGTAAATCACAATGTGTTCATCCTGCAAGAATCTTTTGGGTTGTCTGCACTTTGGGGCTATTATGAAAGAGCCACTTATAAATATTGGTCAAGTCTGTGCGTGAATGTAGGTTTTCATTTTTCCTTAGCAAATACTTAAGAGTGGGATAACTGACTCATATGATTAACTTTTATGAGAAATTGTCAACAGTTTTCCAAGGTGGTTGTACCATTTTATATTTCCACCAGTACTGTATGAGGGTTCCAATTTCTTGATATCATTACTCTTCTTCTTCCTCCTCCTCTTCTTCTCCTTCTCCTCCTTCTCCTTCTCCTTCTCCTCCTCTTCCTCCTCCTCCTCCTCTTCCTCCTCCTCCTCCTCCTCTTCCTCCTCCTCCTTCTTCTTCTTCCTCTTCCTCCTCCTCCTCCTCCTCCTCCTCCTCCTCCTCCTCCTCCTTCTTCTTCTTCTTCTTCTTCTTTGTTTCTTTTTGAGACAAGCTCTCGTTCTGTCATCCAGGCTGGAGTGCAGTGGCAAAATTGTGGCTCATTGCACCCTCGACCTTCCAGGTTCAATTGATTCTTCCACCTCAGCCTCCCGAGCAGCTGAGACCACAGGCACACACTACTATGCCCAGCTAATTTATATATATATATATTTTTTGTAGAGACGGCATTTTTGCCATGTTGCCCAGGCTGGTCTTGAACTCCTGGCCTGAAGCAATCTGCCCACCTCAGCCTCCCAAAGTTCTAGGATTACAGGTGTGGGCCACCACACCCGGCCTATTATTACTTATTAATTACACAAGTAATACATGAGTAGTCTCCTGCAAGGCTAATATACCTTTGGATAACCACCTGGGACCCACCGATCCCCCCCAGAATAACTACCATCAGCAGTTTGGGATGCTGCTTCACAGATCTTTGCAGACCTTTTCTTGTGCATTTATATGTATAGATATATAACTTTTTTTTTTTGAGTTGGAGTCTCACTCTGTCGCTCAGGCTGGAATGCAGTGGCAGGATCTTGGCTCACTGCAACCTCCACCTCCAGGGTTCAAGGAGTTCTCCTGCCTCACCCTCCTGGGTAGCTGGGACTACAGGCGCACACCACTATGCCCAGCTAATTTTTGTATTTGTAGTAGAGACGGGGTTTCACCGTATTGGTCAGACTGGTCTCGAACTCCTGATTTCAGGTGATCCGCCCGCCTCGGCCTCCCGCAAATGCTGGGATTACAGGCGTGAGCCACTGTGCCTGGCCTGATATATTGACTGTGCCACTGCACTCCAGCCTGGGAAACAGAGGAAGACTCTGTCTCAAAAAAAAAAAAAAAAAAAAAAGGAATGTTTGTGCATTGCTGAAACCTTGGAAACCCAGAGGAGCATATAGAAGAAAATGAAAATCACCTCCATTTCCACCATGTAGAGATAAACACCCTTAACATGTGAGAGTATTCCTCTGTTTTCTATGGATGTATATATATATATATATATGTGTGTGATTATGTATGTATGTATCCCCATAGAAATAAACAAAACAATACTAGAAACAAATACAATACCAGAAACAAAACAATACTAGATGTCTTCTATGGATATATATATAGTATTGTTTTGTGGTGACTCTGTTTACAAAAATCTTGCATTATATATTTCTTCATGGTACTTACCACCCAGGCCGTGTTGTTTGATTCCCTGCCTAGGATGTTAGCTCAGCTGGGGCAGGGAGTTTGTTTTGTTCACTGCTAGATTCCCGGTGTCCAGCATAGGGTGGCTGCTGCATCAATATCTGTGGAATGAAAGGATAGTGGACGTATTGTTCTGCAACTTGCTGGCTTCACTCTATAAATATAACTCATAGAACTTTCCACATCAGCACTTAACAGCTCTATTTCCCTCTGTAAACTGCCGCATAGCATATTCTGTGATATGAATATGAAAAATGTCTTTTACATCCCTTTTAGTAAAATCAGCCAAAGGGTCAGGATTTCTACCACCACATACTGCAAGGAGGTCAACACATTGTCCACTTGGGGCGGGGGCAGGGGTGGAGTCGGGTGGGGAATCATAGTAAGTGGGTAGAATCTTTATGATTTGGCAAGTGGGGGTGGTTGTGGGGAGAAAGGTAGCATCACAGTTGTAGTGGGGTGGTTATGCTCACTCTGGAGCCAGATGTTCTGGGTTCAAATCATGACCACCACTGTCATGCTGTGTGACCTTGGGCAAGTTACTCAACTTCTCTGTGCATCAGTTTTCCATCTGAAAGATGGGAATAATAACAGTAACCTCCAAGGATTGTGATGAGAATTAAAAGTCTATTGAGCATCAATGGGCACTTGTTAAATACTCTTTAAGTGTTATCTACCATTATTATTCAACAACCAAAGGGTGTTGGCATCTAAGGAACACATCCAGCTCCCTTCAGTCATTTTCTGTACCTTTCTGGCCCGGGTAGGTTCTTTCCCATCCACTGAGCTAGAACCTTTATTGCAGAGTAGAGGGTGACCCAGGGCAAGCGGAGGGCCAAGAGGAGGAAATCCAGGGAGGAGCAGCTTTATAGGAACCAAGAGAGAAAGGAGTTTCCAGAAGCCAGGGCTGGTAAACAGTAACGGAAGCTCCAGCAGAGGAGTAACTGTGTGGACCCAGATTAGGCGGCTGCAGTTTGGCAGCGGGGAAGTCACTGGTGACCTTTGGGAGAAACGCTGGGGCAGAAGCCAGCTTCAGAGGGACGGGGACAGGGACAGGGCCTGAGCCGGGGCCAGGGAGTCATCCAGGAGCCGCCAACTGCTCTTATGAGAAACCTGGCCAGATTGGACCGTATGTTGAAGGAGAGAGAAAATATTTTGATTTTTTAAGGATGAGAAGCTCTGAGCAGGGTTAAGAGGGGAAACTTATTTCAAGAGCCTTGACTACAGGATCTGAGAGGAGGGGAGCTGGGGCTGGAATGGGAGCCAAGAGCCCGGCATTTTGATCCCGACGTCCCTGTTGAATCTTTTCTTCCCCGCCACCTCCGTGCCTCTGCACCTGCCAACCTCCCTGCCAGGAGTACCCTTCCCCTGTCTGCCTGGCAACCTCCTCTTCATCTTCTAAATCAGGGGTCGACAAAATCCGGCCCCCCGCCCCCTGCCCCCCGCCTGCTTTTGTACAGCTTGTGAGCTAAGAATGGTTTTCACATTTTTAAATGGCTAGGGCGGGGGGAATCAAAAGAAGACTATTTCGTGACACATGAACATTATATGAAATTCAAATTTCAGCTTCCATAAATAAAGTTTTATTGGCACACAGCCACACCCCTTTGTTTACCTATTGTCTGTGGCTGCTTTCTTGCTACAGTGGCAAAGTGGAACAGTTGTGACAGGCCATGGATCCTGCAAAGTCTGAAAAATTCCCTATCTGGCCTTTTACAGAAAACGTTTGCTGATCCCTGGTCTAAATCACTACTTGAGGCTGGGCGTGTTGGTTCACACCTGTAATCCCAGCACTTTGGGAGGCTGAGGTGGGCGGATCTCTTGAGGTTAGGAGTTCGAGACCAGCCTGGCCAACATGGTGAAACCCCATCTCTACTAAAAATACAAAAATTGGCCGGGCGCGGTGGCTCAAGCCTGTAATCCCAGCACTTTGGGAGGCCGAGACGGGCGGATCACGAGGTCAGGAGATCGAGACCATCCTGGCTAACATGGTGAAACCCCGTCTCTACTAAAAAATACAAAAACTAGCTGGGCGAGGTGGCGGGCGCCTGTAGTCCCAGCTACTTGGGAGGCTGAGGCAGGAGAATGGCGTAAACCCAGGAGGCGGAGCTTGCAGTGAGCTGAGATTCGGCCACTGCACTCCAGCCTGGGCGACAGAGCGAGACTCCGTCTCAAAAAAAAAAAAAAAAAAAAAAAGAAAAGACAAAAATTACCTGGGCATGGTGGCAAGTGCCTGTAATCCCAGCTATGTGGGAGGCTGAGGCAGGATAACTGCTTGAACCTGGGAGGTGGAGGTTGCAGTGAGACGAGATCATGTCATTGCATTCCAGCATGGGTGAGAGAGCAAGACTCTGTCTCAAAACAAATAAAAATAAATAAATAAATAAATACATTTCTACTTGAGAGGAACAAAAACTACCTCTGTCTTTATGACCGTCCCTTGGTCCTGCGAGCCCCTTTAGCACTGAGAACCAAGTCAGAGTATGGCGTGGTGCATGCCGGTTGGCTGTCGCTTGTTTGTTATGCATTTATCCCCGCCTTCCTGAAGGACCTGAACCTTGCCCTGTAGGCTTCAGTCCCCCAGCCTGGGGCACATTGCCTGATCGGCAGTAAATATTGATTTAAATATTTTAAATATTTAAATATTGAAGGCCACCCATTCATGACTCTGAGTCTAGTTTTCTCATCTGTGAGAGCCTTGAACTTGGTCCCTATGATCTCTAATAGTGTGTGGAGGAAGGACATCCAAGACCTCACCAGGCAGTATGGGATTATTTGCCAAAAATATTTAAAAGGACTTTTCAAGAATTCCATAAGCCACAAATTCACAGACTATGGACCAAGTTTTAGCCCAAATGTGTTTTGCTGGGTCTGCACCTATTTTTTTTTTTTTAACTTAGATGTCAATGTAAACCTAACCCAGCCCACTTTAGTCACCGGTACTATCTATCTGCCCCTTTCAGGCATTTGAGTTTGCCACTCCTGGATGGAGAGTTAAAGACCGTTATAACCATGTCACCCAGGAACCCCAAAAATGGTTCTACAGTCAAAGGTTAAGGATATATTTAGGTCAGTTGTTCCAAAACCTGGTGAAACCAAATTACTCAAGCAATGTATAAAACACAGATCCCTAGACCCACCTAGACCCACCAAAACCTACTCTCCCATAGGTCTGGTGCTGGAGGTGGAATTTTTTTCAAGATCCTCCTAAAATGCTTATCCATTATGGGAATATGTATTGAATCAATATCTGCAGATATCAATTTGGCTGGACCTGTCAAAATTGTAAATGCACCTGTCTCTTGACCTAGCAATTCCATTTCTGGGAATCTGTCTTCTAAACCAGTGCTTTTTAAACTTTAATGGGCATACACACCTCTGGTCATCTTTTTAAAATGTAGATCTCGATGCAGCAGATCTGGGATAGAGCCTGTAATGCTGCAGTTCTAACAAAGCTCCCATTTGATGCCTAGCTGATGGTCCTGGAACATTCTGAGTAGCAAGGCCCTAGATCTCCCACACACATGCCCAGTGACGTATGTACAAGTTGATGCATTGTATCATAGTATGTAATTGCAAGTATGGGAAATAACCCAATTGTCCATCAATAGGAGACTAGCCAAATAAATTACAGTGCATCCCAGAAAGGAGGAGCATCATACAGCCTTGAAAAGTATCAAGGCAGTGCTTTAGGTACTGGTATGGAATGATCTCCAGGGCATATTATTTAAAAAGCAAGGAGGAGAACAGTGAGTGGAGTGGGTAACCACTTATATAAAGAGTGTTGGCTGAGTGGGTACGTGGGGGATATCTATGTTTATATTCACTTGTAAATGTACAGAATTGCCTGGTAGAAGACACTAGTAACTGGAAAGGGAAACTGAGTGGATGGCTGACAGGGAAGGGAGGGTGACATTTTACTGCACCCATTTGAATTTTGAACTACGTGAATATGATACCTGTTTAAAATAAGCAAAATTTTAAACTATAATTATACATAAATAGAAAGACTCACCACATACTTCTAATGCTCAGACATGAATTTAGACCATCAGAAAAGCTGAGCTGCAGGTAACATGGTAGGTGTATTATTCCATTCTCATGCTGCTATGAAGAAATACCCGAGACTGGGTAATTTATAAAGAAAAGAGATTTAATTGACTCACAGTTCTCTGTGGCTGAGGAAGCCTCAGGAAACTTACAATCATGGCAGAAGGCACCTCTTCATAGGACATTAGGAGAGAGAGTGAGTGCAAGCAGGGGAAATGCCAGAGGCTTATACAACCATCAGATTTCAGGAGACTCACTCATTATCATGAGATAGCCTGGGGGGAGCCACCCCCATGATTCAATTACCTTCACCTGGTCCTGCCCTTGACATGTGGGGATTATGGAGATTACAATTCAAGGTGAGATTTGGGTGCGGACACAGAGCAAAACTGTATCAGTAGGTTACCTTCTGCCTTGGTACACCATGCACACATACATCCCATACACATGCACATGTACGAGCACACACACACTTGCATACACCTTTAAGGACAGTCAATACAGTGTGTTGAAAGCCTGCTGAGCTTAAACTCTGCAAACCTCAGTTGGATCCCAGCTCCACCAGCTGAGTAATATCAAGCAAGACACTCAGCCTCGATGGGGATGATCAAAATAGTCCTGGCTGCCCTGCAGACCTTGGGTGGTGAGAAAACACTTCATAAACTGTCAAGCGTACACATGAAAAAACTCATTATAATATGAACCTGGATGGGTGAGCTGGATGGGGCAACCCCTAGCCTTGTCTCCATGGGGTCCCGTGCACACCTTTCAGGATGTCACTGCAAGGTGGAAACCCAATCCCTTGACCTTTGCAGCCAGGCAGCTGCTCCGAACAACCCCTGGCAATGCTAATCTCCAACTCTCCTCCCACCATCGGGTCCAGCTGCTGGGCTGAGTCACATGCAGGCCGCAGGCCGAGGGACAGGCACATGACTTGTGTGTGGAGCTGGTGTGAGTGTAGTGGTTGGGGGAGGGTAGTAAAGACCACAAGACGTGATTACTCCCCACTTAGTAGGAAATTTCCGTTCCGGGGAGGAGATCTAAGCCTGACTCTAGGTCGGAACTCAAGTGGCTGCCTGGCCTGTCTGGAAGAATTCCTCCTCTGGGAAGTCCACTGGATGTGTGTATGTGTATGCGTGTCTGACAGAGGGAGGGGCAGAGAGTGTACAAAAGAATGATACTAAAAATAACTAGCCAGGCACCTGTGGCTCATGCCTATAATCCCTGCTACTTGGGAGGCTGAGGTGGGAGGATCACTTGAGCCCAGGAGTTTGAGACTGTAGTGAGCTATGATTACACCACTGCACTCCAGCCTGGGCAACAGAGTGAGACACCCTCTCTAAAAAATAAAAACTAAAAAAACCACATGTACTAAGCACTTACCATGTGCCAACCTCTATCCTGAGTACCTCGAAGATTAAACTCATTGAATCTCCATTGATACTAGTATCACCATCACCATCATCATCATCCTCACTTTCCAGATGAAGAGGCCGAGGCCCAAAACAGGTAATGAAGGTCAGTCATATAGCCCAGGTTCAGAGACAGACTGATTCCAGAGCCTCCGCTCTTAACCTCTCAGCTACAGGGAATTTCATTCCTTGAAGGGGGTGTCCAGAGGTCATTTGGCCCAGTGCAGTGAGTGAAATGACGGAAACAGTCAACCGTGTTTGCACCTGGCTGTGTGACCCTGGGCAAATTGATTCCCTCCTGTGCTTCACATTTTAGAGCCTCACTTTCCTCCCCTAAAATGAGGATCATCACAACCATATCCACCTCTCAGGGCTGTTTTAGGGGTTAGTAATAAGGTACTTAACGTCCTCCACACAAGACCTTGTTAATATGATTATCATACCGATTATTATCCAGTACTAGTGAGCAAGGTATAAAAAACAGCTAGAAAACCCCTAATCCTGGGCAAGAAGGAATCAAAATCTCTTTCTTAAGCAGTTTGTCCATATCATTCATCAGTAACATGTAATCAACATATCTTGCTTTTTCTTCCTGTTTCTGTCAACCCTTCTAAGAAAGCAAGATAGGGCTAGAAAAGAAAGTGGGTTTTTTTTGGTCATAATTCTTTTTTTTTTTTTTTTTTTTTTTGAGCGGAGTCCGCTCTGTCGCCTGGGCTGGCGTGGGGCAGTGGCGGATCTCAGCTCACAGGGGGGGGGGGGGGGGGGGGGGGGGGGGGGGGGGGTGGGGGGGGGGGGGGGGGGGCAAGCATCGCCTCCCGGGTTACGCCATTCTCCTGCCTCAGCCTCCCGATACTGGACTACAGGCGCCACCACCTCGCCGGCTAAGCTATTTTTGTATTTTTTAGTACGAGAAGGTTTCACCGTGTTAGCCAGGATGGTCTCGAACTCCTGACCTCGTGAATCGCCCCCGTTTTCCCTCGGCCTCACCAAAAGTGCTGGGATTACAGGCTTGAGCCACCGCGCCCGGCCATCTTGGTCATAATTTCAACTACTTTATTTTTTGGTTTTGGTTTTAGTAATCTTGATGTCTGCTGAGAGACTCTCACAGAAGAGAGACCCACCCAGGCACCAAGTCCATCCTGGTGGCAGGGGACAGATGAAATTTCTCTTTGAAGGTTACTTCCATTTCCACATCCCTGGGAGACTCATTCAATCCCACAATTATTTAGTGGACACACACTCTGTTCCAGTCATCTATTAGGCACTGGGGACACAGCACCGAACAAGGCAGACAACATTCTTCATCTCATGGAGCTGACACTCTGGCAGAGGAGACAGAAAATAAGTAAGTAAAGAGGCCAGGCACGGTGGTTCACACCTGTAGTCCCAGCACTTTGGGAGGCCAAGGAGGGTGGATCACTTGAGGTCAGGAGTTCGAGACCAGCCTGGCCAACATGGCATAACCCCATCTCTACTAAAACTACAAAATTAGCCAGTTGTGGTGGCATGCGCCTGTAATCCCAGTTACTCGGGAGGCTGAAGCAGGAGAATCACTTGAACCCAGGAGGCGGAGGTTGTTGCAGTGAGCCAAGATCATGCCACTGCACTCCAGCCTGGGCGACAGAGTGAAAGACTCTGTCTCTAAATAAATAAATAAATAAATAAATAAATAAATAATCTAATGTTAAATTTCAAAAAATGCCATGAAGAAAAATAAAACAGAGTAAAGGGATGGAGAATGCCGAGGGAGCGGCTGTTGTTTTAACCAAGGTGATCAGAGAAGGCCTCTTGGAGACGTGAGAGAGGAGAGCTAATGAAATGCATGTAACTGGGGAAAGAGTATTGCAGGTGGAGACCGGGAGTGGCAGGCGCAGAGGCTTTGAGGCAGAACCAAGGGAGACAGTGGTAGGGCATGAGTCTGGAGTGGCAGACAAGGCCTTGCTGTCTCCTCTTTTCTTATCTGCCAAACTAGGGTGAGGACAGCGGCCTGCTGGCCCACATCCAACCCAGAGCTGCTGGGAGGTAATGGATGGGAAATTGCTCTGAGAGGCTGCACAGGGTCCGGTAGGAGTGTTATTAATGGAGGCACTGAACGAGGCCCATGTCAGGGGCACTATAGGACAAAGGGGTTTCTCCTCCCTCCTGGTGAGTCCCTGTTATCCTAAATACTAGCACTGAGAGAGCCCAAGCTTCAAACATTACCATCCTCTCCTTCAAGGAATGGAAAAAGAAGGGCCTAGAGAGGGCAGGAGAACCATCCAAGGTCACCTTGCAAGTTCCTGCCAGAGCCTCAAGGTCAGGATCAGGCCCAAGACTGAGCAAATACTGAACCATCCCATTCCCAGGTGACATGAGAGTAAGTGAAATCACTTTTCTTTTCTTCCTAAGAGGTTGTTACTTCCCTAGGGCAAGAGGGGGATGAGACTCTTTGCTGGGTGGTTGGGCTGGGAAGAACAACAGTTTGCAAACCAAATTAAATGCGTTAAATGGCCAGTTTCTCCCACAGTTGGGTCTCTTTGCCCTCAGCAAGTGACTTCTCAACTTCTCCTTTGTGGTTTTCAAAACATTCCCCTAAATTTCTTTTTTTGTTTTGTTTCGTGATGGAGTCTTGCTTTATCACCCAGGTGGGAGGTTCACTGCAACCCCCACCTCCCAGGTTCAAGCAATTCTCCTGCCTCAGCCTCCCGAGTAGCTGGGATTGCAGGCACCCGCCACCATGCCTGGCTAATTTTGGTATTTTGGTAGAGATGGGGTTTCACCATGTTGGCCAGGCTGGTCTGGAACTCTCAACCTCAGGTGATCCACCCACCTTGGCCTCCCCAAGGGCTGAGATTACAGGCATGAGCCATGGTGCCCAGCCTACCCCTAAATTTCTTAGGTCCTTGCTGCCCATGGTGCATAAGAGTCAGAGGAGGTATTGGGCTCTTTGGCCCCTTTCCACAGATGAGGAAACTGAGGCCCAGAGTAGTGAAACACACCTCATCTGAGACATACAGGCTCCACGGTGAGGAGCTGACCTTCTCTGTGAAAGAAGTGACTATAAACCATATAAGATAACATAATGAGAAAGGCAATTTCAGAGGACACCAACAGCTATGGATGAAATAAACCAGAGAGCTTGGCCAGGCACAGTGGCTCGTGCCTGTAATCCCAGCCCTTTGAGATGCCATGGCAGGAGAATCACTTGAGCCCAGGAGTTTGAAGCCTCAATGAGCTATGATCACACCACTGCACTCCAGCCTGGGAGACAGCGTGAGACCCTGTCTAAAAAATAATAATAATAATAATAATTAATTAATTAATTAGAAAAAACAGCCTTGAGCTCAGGAGTTTGAGACCAGCCTGGGCAACATAGCAAAACCCTCTCCTCATCTCTACAAAAATTCAAAAATTCAAAAATTAGCAAAGTGTGGTGGTGCATGCCTGTGGTCCCAACTTCTCAGGAGGCTGAGGTGGCAGGACCACTTGAACCTAGAAGGTGGAGGTTGCAGTGAGCTGTGATTTCACCACTGCACTCCAGCCTGGGTGACAGAGTAAGACCCTGTGTCAAAACAAAACAAAAAAAAAGTAGGACTGGCAGGACTACTTTAGGGGTGATCAGTGAAGGGTCCTGGGGGAGTTGACATATGAGCGGGTCCTGTAGCTTGAGAAACAAGCAGCCATGCCCAGAGCCAGATAACAGAGGGGTCTGGGCCAAGGGGTGGCAAATGCAAAGGCCCTGCGGCAGGGGGAAGCTTGACCTTGGAGCAGCAAAAAGTAAAGGCTAGTGGGGCTGGAGCAGAGCAGAGCCGACCTGGGGAGGGTACGGGCCGATGGCAGCATCAGGGGCTGCGTTGCAGGCCTTCCCGGCCACTGTAAGAAATGTGGATTTAATCCTAAGGGCAGTGGCTGCCAGTCGAGGCCTCCATGGTTGGTGGGAAAGCTGGGCCTTAAAACCCAGATCTCATTCTTCAGAGCCAAGGCTCACACGCCTGCAACTCCCCTTGGCCTTCTATGCGTCCCAGGACTTCCTCTGTCAATCCTGGAAGTTCCTGGTTATACTCCAGACATGTGACTCTGTCATGTACGCCTTGGGCTGTCAAGTGACTCCCACAGCCCTTATTTCCCACAAACTCACTCAGCATCAATCTCATCTCACACACAGGCCCATCTTCTCCTCGGCCTCTCCAGGTCACACTCTCTGGGAGCCTTGCCCCAGCAAATGAATTTGCATCTCCCCCCACCATCTCCAACAGCAGCAGAAATTGGGGATGGGGAAAAGAGAGAACAGAGAGGCCTTTCAGGAGCAAATCAGTCTGCAAACTGGATAGGAAGGCAGAGAGAACACAGGCCAGCTATAACCTGAGGAGCTTATCAGTTCTGTCCTGGGGTGCAGGCTCCCAGAGGTCTGAGCTGTCTCCTCTGGCCTCACTCCTGTGTTAAGAGGTGACAGACAGGATCCCAGGGTCACTCTGGCTGAAAATAGGCAGCAGGGGCAGCCTCTAGTGGTCCTTTGCAGGTTCTAACTCTACCATCAAATCACCATCAGACCACCCTCCTTGGTGTTATCTTTCTTTATTGTAGGCAGCTGAAGTCCTGAGATTAACAATAATAATTCACTTTTATTGAGCACTTACTGTGTGCTACTCACTGTACTGAGTATTTTATTTTATTTATTTTTTTATTTTTAGAGATAGGGTCTAGCTTTGTCACCGAGGCTGGAGTGGGGTGGTGGAATCATAGCTCGCTGCAACCTCCAACTCTTTGGCTCAATCGATCCTGCCATCTCAGCCTCCTGAGTAGCCAGGACTACAGGCTTGTGCCACCCTACCCAGCTAATTATTTTTTTATTTTTTTTGTAGAAGCAAGGTCTTGTCATGTTGCCCAGGCTGATTTTGAACTCCTGACCTCAAGCGAACCTCCTGTCTCAAACTCCCAAAGTGCTAGGATTACAGGTGGGAGCCACAGCACTTGGCCAGTACTTTAGAATTTTAATTCATTTATACATCTACGTCAAATGGAAATAAAAAAGTTCTTAGAAAACTTGGTGATTCCTGTGAATGTTAACAGGCTGGCTACCTTGTAACAATACCAGAAACAGAACCAGTGAGTTTGTCTGCCAAGGCTGCTTTAACAGAAACTCAGTCAAGTCCCATGAAATGCCCCATGAAGATTCTCCCATGTGACTCTTCTGGAGCCACCCTTGAGGAAGAACTTCCAGACGTGAATCAGGAAGCTCCTGCCTCACCTCACACCCATCAGGATGACTACTATCAAAAAGTGAAACAAAACAAAAATACACAGACAATAACAAGTGCTGGTGAGGATGTGGGAAAAATTCAAACCTGTACGCATTACTGGTGGGAATGTAAAATGGTACAGCTGCTGTGGACAACAGAACGGCAGTTCCTCAAAAAATTAAAAATAGGATTACCATATGACCCAGTAATTCCACTTCTGGGTATGTAACCAAAAGAATGGAAAGCAAGGTCTTGACTGGGAGCGGTGGCTCACGGCTGTAATCCCAGCACTTTGGGAGGCCGAGGTGGACGGATCACCTGAGGTCAGGAGTTTGAGACCAGCCTGGCTAATGTGGTGAAACCCCGTCTCTACTAAAAATACAAAAAATTGGCTGGGCATGGTGGCGCACGCTTGTAATCCCAGCTACTCAAGAGGCTGAGGCAGGAGAATGGCTTGAACCCGGGAGATGGAGGTTGCAGTGAGCTGAGATCACGCCACTGCACTCCAGCCTGGGCAACAGAGTGAGACTCCGTCAAGAAAGAAAGAAAGAAAGAAAGAGAGAAAGAGAGAGAGAGAAAGAAAGAAAGAAAGAGAAAGAAAGGAAGGAAGGAAGGAAGGAAGGAAGGAAGGAAGGAAGGAAAAAGAAAGAGGGGAGGGAGGGAGGAAGGAAGAAAGGAAGGAAGGAAGGAAGAAAGGAAGGAAGGAAGAAAGAAGGAGGGAGGGAAGGAGGGAGAGAGGGAGGGAGGGAGGAAGGAAGGAAGGAAGGAAGGAAGGAAGGAAGGAAGGAAGGAAGGAAAGAGAAAGAAAGAGGGGAGGGAGGGAAGAAGGAAGAAAGGAAGGAAGGAAGGAAGAAAGGAAGGAAGGAAGAAAGAAGGAGGGAGGGAAGGAGGGAGAGAGGGAGGGAGGAAGGAAGGAAAGAAGGAAGGAAGGAAGGAAAGAAGGAAGGAAGGAAGGAAGGAAGGAAGGAAGGAAGGAAGGAAGGAAGGAAGGAAGGAAGGAAGAAAAGAAAGAAGCCAAGGTCTTGACCAGATATTTGTGTACCAGTGTTCATAGCAGCATTACTCTGTCAGAAAGAAAGAAAGAAAGAAAGAAAGAGAGAGAGAGAGAGAGAGAGAAGGAAAGAAGGAAAGAAGGAAAGAAGGAAAGAAGGAAAGAAGGAAAGAAAGAAAAGAAAGAAAAGAAAGAAAGAAACCAAGGTCTTGAACAGATATTTGTGTACCAGTGTTCACAGCAGCATTATTCACAATAGCCAAAAGCTGGAAGCAACGCAAGTGTCCAACCACAGATGAATAGATTAACCAAGTGTGGCATCTACATACAGCGAAATAGATTTCAGCCTTAAAAATGAAGGATATTCTGATACATGCTACAACATGGGTGAACCTTGAGGACATTATGCTAATGAAACAAGCCAGTCACCAAAAGACAAATACTGTACAATTACACTGAGATGAGGTCCCTAGAGTAGTCAAAATCATAGAGACAGAAGGTAAAATGGCAGCTGCCAGGGGCTGGAGGGCAGAATGGGGAGTTGTTTAATGGGCATGGAGTTCAGCTTTGCAAGATGAAAAGAATTCTGGAGCTGGATGGTGGTGAAGGTTGCACAACCATGTGGATGTACTTAATGCCACTGAACCATACATTCAGAAACAGTTAAGATGTTACATTTTATGTTATGTATATTTTACCACAATTAAAAATTCCTTCAAAGGCCAGGCGCCACACCTGTAATCCTAGCACTTTGGGAGGCCGAGGCAGGTGGATCATGAGGCCAGGAGAAGGAGACCATCCTAGCTGACATGGTGAAACCCCGTCTCTAATAAAAATACAAAATATTAGCCAGGTGTGGTGGCACACGCCTGTAGTCACAGCTACTTGGGAGGCTGAAGCAGGAGAACAGCTTGAACCTGGGAGGCAGAGGTTGCAGTGAGCCAAGATCTCACCACTGCACTCTGGCCTGGGCGACAAAGTGAGATTCCGTCTCAAAAAAAAAAAAAAAAAGAAACAAGGCCAGGTGCAGCAGTGGCTCATGCCTGCAATCCCAGCACTTTGGAATTGCTTGAGGCCGGGAGTTTGAAACCATTCTGGTCAACATAGTCAAACCATGTCTCTACAAAAGAAAGGAAAAAAAAATTTAATAAGAAAAAATAAGATGCCGCTGCCTCCTTCCTGGGGCCCAGAAAGAGATCTCACTTTCTGATGAGAAGGAAAGGGTTTGGTTGGGCCCCCAGCAGCATTACAGTCACACCCAGCTCCTTTTATAGATGTTAACGGCCTGGAGCAGATCTTTGTGACCCCAAAACAAGCCATCTCAGACTTTTAGTGACACTCTTTAGCCCCAGAACATCATCACAGTGAAAGGAGGTCCAGCGAGATGGAGCTGGAGTTCTGACATTGACTTTGGGGAACCCTAAACAGTTCACTCCACCTCCCCGGACCTCAGTTTCCCCAATCTTTCCAAGTGAGGAGGTTGGACTTCGGAAGTTGTCCAGGAATTATATCTGACCCCAGACGTGTTTGGCCATCACAAGATTTAAAAGCTGAGAGATATCCCATTAGAAGGTCCGGCCACCTGGGGGCTATGTTTTTCCTAGGTCACCATAGTCTGGAAGTGCACTGGCTGGAGGGGTTCCCCCTTGGATGGGGCCAATGCTCCTCAGTTCCACCCCCTGCCACAGGCGCAAAACTTCCCTGCCAGGACTCTGCAGGCAGCTGAGTTTGCAAAGCCTGGACAAAATGACAGTGGAGGGGCCTCAAAATTCAGTGACGGCTGGGTCAGAGTTTTGTGGGTGAAGATTTCTTCTAAAACACAATTTTGAGGTTTTCAATCATGGGACATACCATCTCTGAGACCTCTCCTTATTTAACTCCAACCCTGGATTCCTCAGACCAGTTTCCCAAATAGAGAGACCCCACAAGAGGCTCTGTAAAGCCCACCGGCACCCCACACCATGGCTTCCTCTCAATTTGTTGAGATTCCCAGCAGGAAAGGAAGTCTCCAGGCCTGCTTGCGGGGCTTCCATACAATCATCTCCCCCTTGCCTCCCCTCGAAAAATAGAGAAAATGAAAAAGCAGGCCGGGCGCGATGGCTCACACCTGTAATCCCAGCACTGTGAGAGGCCGAGGCAGGCAGATTCCCTGAGGTCAGGAGTTTGAGACCAGCCTGACTAACATGGCAAAACCCTGTCTCTACTAAAAATACAAAAGTTAGCCAAGCGTGGTGGCACACTCCTGTAGCTCCAGCTACTCTGGAGGCTGAGGCAGTAGAATTGCTTGAACCCAGGAGGTGGAGGTTGCAGTGAGCCGAGATTGTCCCACTGCAGTCTGGCTTGGGCAATGGAGCAAGACTCTGTCTCAACAAAAGAAAAAATAAAACAAAATAAAAAAGCAAAAACCAAAAAGGCCCTTATTAAACCTTGTGATTCTTCATGACAACCCAGACAGGAAGGACGGGAACTGACATTATCATCCCTTCCAACTCCTCCTCACCATAATTTGATACTAATAAAAGATAGCTTTTATTGAGCATTTACTGTGTACCATGCCTTCTTCTAAGCACCATGCATATTATTTCATTGAATCTTCATAGCAATCCAAGGAGATAGGCACTATTATAACCCATTTTACAGAGAAGAAAGCTGAGGCAAAACCTGCACATTGGTGGTGAGAAGGCCTGAGATAGACTTTAGCTTTCTCATCTCTCATCACGTGACCTTGGACAAGCCACTTCCTCTCTCCAGGCTTCAATCTCTAAGTTGTACAAGGTCATCATTCTGGTCTAAATAGTTTGTTATTCCTTGAACTCTTTTCCTAAAAATCAAAGCATACACTAAAAAAAAAAAAAAAGAAGAAGTTCGGGTGCAGTGGCTCACGCCTGTAATCCCAGCACTTTGGGAGGCCGAGGTGGGGGGATCACAAGGTCAGGAGATCGAGACCATCCTGGCTAACACGGTGAAACCCCATCACTACTAAAAATACAAAAAATTAGCCGGGCGTGGTGGCAGGCTCCTGAGATCGCGCCACTGCTCTCCAACCTGGGCGATAGAGTGAGACTCCGTCTCAAAAAAAAAAAGAATGAAAATTGGAAACAACACTGCCTGGATAGGGGTATGCGTGTGTGGTTGAAAAGCCAACTAGTGAAACTTTAAAAGCCAAGGCTAAATATATATAAAAACTAATAAACGTTATTATTATTTTTTTTGAGACAGGGCCTCAGTGTGTTGCCTAGGCTGGAGCACAGTGCACTGCAGCCTCAATCTTCTAGGTTCAAATGATCCTCCCACCTCAGCGTCCTGAGTAACAGCTGGGACTACAGGCACACACCATCACACCCAACTCATTTTTTATTTTTTCTTTGTAGAGATGGGGTCTCACCATGTTGCCTGGGCTGATCTGAAACTCCTGGCCTCAAGTAATCCTCCCACCTCAGCCTCCCAAAGTGCTAGGATTACAGGCGTAAGCCACTGTGCTTGGCTAAACTTTATTTTTTCAGAGCATTTTAGGTTTACAGAAAAATTGAGAGGAAAGTACAGAGAGTTCCCTTATACTCCCTCTCTCCCTCCCCTACTTTTCCCGATTATTAACATCTTGTATTAGTGCAGTACATTTGTTACAATTGATGAGCTGATATGGGTACATTATTATTAACTAAGGCCCATAGTTTATATTAGAGTTGACTCTGTGTTATGTAGTGTGCAGGTCTTGGCAAATGTATGACATGCATCCACCATTACCTTATTATGCAGAACAGTTTCACTGCCCTAAAATTCTCCTGTGCTTCACCTTTTCATCCCTCCCTGCTCGCTCTCCACAAACCCCTGGCAACCACAGTTTTCTTGTTTGTTTTTTGTTTTGTTTTGTTTACTTTCTCTATAGTTTTGGTTTATCCAGAATATCATATAGTTGGAGCCATATGGTGTGCAGCCTTTTCATATTGTCTTTTTTTTTTTTTTTTTGAGACAGTCTCGCTCTGTCGCTCAGGTTGGGGTGCAGTGGCACGATCTTGGCTCACTGCAACCTCCACCTCTCGGGTTCAAGCTATTCTCCTGCCTCAGCCTCCTGAGTAGCTGGGACTACAGGTGCACACCACCACGCTCGGCTAATTTTTGTATTTTTAGTAGAGACGGGGTTTTATTGGCCAGGCTGGTCTCGAACTCCTGACCTCAGGAGATCTGCCTGCCTTGGCTTCCCAAAGTGCTGAGATTACAGGCGTGAGCCACTGCGCCCAGCCCATACTGTCTTATTTCACTTAGCAATATGCATTTAAAATTCTTCCATGTCTTTTCATGGCTTGATAGATCTTTTTTTTCTAATCAATGAATGGTATTCCTTTGTCTGGACATACCACAGTTTGCTTTTTCATTCGTCTGTTGAAGGATATCTTGATTGCTTCCACGTTTTGGCAATTATGAACGAAAGCTTATACATTTTCATAATTTTCTTGCCATTGGAAAAGCAATGACATGAGATCACTGCAGATTAGGAAAATACAAGAGGACACAGAGAATGAAATTTCAATCTCCCATTTCACAAAGAAAGAAACTGAGGCTAAGGGAGAGGAAATGACAGGTTCCCCTTGTTCATTCATTCATGCATTCACTTCTTCCTCCAGTGAATATTTACAGAGAATCTATTACCTTCAGGCACTATGCTGGGACAGGAGACACCACTGGGAACAAGAGAGACGTCTGTTACTGGGATTGGTATTCCAGGCAGACAACAACCAAGTAAATCAACGAATCATGTTTGTAACGAAATCACAGCTAATATTTATTGTGTGCTTTCTTTGTGCCAAACGTTGTTCGAAAAACTTTGTGTACTTTATGATATTTGGTCTTCACAAACACACTGGGAAGTAAGCCTGTTATCTCAGTTTTGCAGATCAGAAAGAAACGTACACTTCAGAGAGATGAAATCATGAAACTAAGGTCACATCGCTCCTCGAAGTCAGGGGAGCAAGATTTGAACCCAGGTTGTGGCGGTCCCATCTATACACTTAACCACTGCTCTAAAATATGGGAAGATCATTTCAGATGGAGGGTTGGGGACACAGCCCAGGAAATCCCTGACCTTCACCTTCTTACGCCTTTGTGTCGGACACTTGTTTTTCAGGGTTCTGAGAAGCCAAACTTCATTGTTCTTTGTGGCTTCTTCCAGTTACTTAGCTGTGGTCCCTGGGGACCAGGGGGAAGGGCTTGGAGCTCATGGCTGGCCAGGACCCTGTGTGCAATCAGATCACCTTTATTTTTAAGCCATGAAATCCCTGATGACACATGCTACTCTTCAGAGGAGCAGGCTGACCTGACCAGGGGAACAGAGTCACTGGGCAGAGAGAAGCCACACACCTCAGGCAAAGTTTTTGACAATCAGGCAAGGAGGTGGGGTGGGCGGTCTTACCCAACCCTGCTTCCTGTGGGATCATTCTAATCAGCAGCAGCAGAAGCCATAAGCTTATAAAATGGTACTGGGGAGTCTCTGAGGAAAGAGGTACTCCCATACACCCCCGGGAGTGGAAGCTGCCAGAGCAGTTTTAGAAAACAATTGTCGTCAGCTACCTAGTTTTAAAGAAACACAGCCTTTGACCAGCAGTTTCAGGCCTAGGGGGTTCATCCTACAGATAACTTCACACATGTGTAAAATGAGGTATGTGCAATGCTACACTTGACATCAATTTGTAGAAAGAATTGGAATGACCCCTTTCTTCTACCCTCCCCCGCCCCCCAACAGGTCCCTGGTTAAAGAAACCAGGTCCATGCTTGCAAAGAAATATTCGGCAGCTCTTCAAAGGAAGACGGGTCTCCATGTACTGCAATTGAGCCCTCTTCAAGATAAACTGTTAAGGGGGAAAAAGAAAGGTCCAGAACATTATATGCTGTCCTGATTGTAACAAAATTAAACAAAAAGAGGTGGGCAGGGGCTCTGTCTGTAGAGGTGTTGAACTGGGAGTTCCTCCATAAGAGCTTGTAGCATCCTGAGACCTGGCATCCCAGTACTGGCCCTCCCTTGCTGTGCAATGAAGATCAAAGTATTCAGCCTCTCTGTGCTCCAGTTTCCTCAACTGTAAAATTGGGCTTGATGGAAAAATTAAATAAAGTCATCTACACAAGAGGCATTTCTCAGTGCATAGGATGTAGGAAATGGTCAATAAGGAATAGCTGTAAAATAATTATCATTCTGCACAAACTCTCCCTGGAAGAAGGCACAAAAACATGGATAATGGGCCACTACATCTGGGCACTGGGAAGACTGGGAGATAGGACAAGGGGTGACCAATTTTTCAGTGTACGCCCTTTTCGAAGTGTTAAACTTTTTTTTTTTGAGACAGGATCACACTCCGTTGCCCCTCTGGGGTGCAATGGTGAGATCGTAACTCACTAAAGCCTCAACTTCTCAGGCTCAAGCAATCCTCCCACCTCAGCCTCCTGAGAAGCTGGGACTACAAGTGTGTGCCACCCTACCTGGCTAATTATTAAAGTTTTTTTAGAGACAAAGTCTTCTCCTTGTGTTGCCTAAGCTGGTCTCAAACTTCTGGCCTCAAGGGATCCTCTGGCTAAACTTTTAATTTTTTACTTTGTGCATGTTTTAATTTTTTTTTTTAATATTATTTAAAATAGGGTAGCAGGGCCAAATCAAAATGAGAAAGAGCAGGTAAGCGATTTTCAGGCCATTTTCCAGATGGATTTTCTGAGCTAACAGCAACCTGGGCCCTGTGGCTCAAGGCCTGGCTGCTCCCAGACATTGTCTGGGAGACCGTTAGAAGTGCAGGACCCCAGCCCAGGGCCCCTGGAGCGGAATCTGTATTAACGCGCTGTCCAGGTGAGCCACAAGCAGGCGCAAGTTGGAGAGGTACTGGTCTGAGGACGGCAGTCATAGAGGCCACCAAATTGTTTTTCAGTTTTTTTGACTCAGCTCAGCAGAGGATGAATGGGATGGGTTGCCCCTCCCATGGGGCGGGGGACAGGGAGAAGCGAGAACAGCAAGAATTAAGAACTGCGGCCGGGCGCGGTGGCTCAAGCCTGTAATCCCAGCACTTTGGGAGGCCGAGACGGGCGGATCACGAGGTCAGGAGATCGAGACCATCCTGGCTAACACGGTGAAACCCCGTCTCTACTAAAATACAAAAAAAATTAGCCGGGCGAGGTGGCGGGCGCCTGTGGTCCCAGCTACTCG
This sequence comes from Rhinopithecus bieti, assembly GCF_001698545.2. Classification (NCBI taxonomy): domain Eukaryota; kingdom Metazoa; phylum Chordata; class Mammalia; order Primates; family Cercopithecidae; genus Rhinopithecus; species Rhinopithecus bieti. The sequence goes on along the minus strand of NW_016825020.1, from coordinate 365,846 downwards.
GGAGGCTGAGGCAGGAGAATGGCGTGAACCCGGGAGGCGGAGCTTGCAGTGAGCTGAGATCTGGCCACTGCACTCCAGCCTGGGCAACAGAGCAAGACTCCGTCTCAAAAAAAAAAAAAAAAAAAAAGAACTGCTTGGCCAGGCACAGTGGCTCACACCTGGAATCCCAGCACTTTGGAAGGCAGAGGTGGGCAGGTCGCTTGAGTCTGGGCGCTAGAGACCAGCCTGGGCAACATGGCAAAACCCATCTCTACCCCCCAAAATACAAAATTAGCTGGGTATGGTGGCACATGCCTATGGTCCTAGCTACTCAGGAAGCAAAGGTGGGAGGATCACTTGAGCCTGGGATGTGGAGGTTGCAGTTAGCCAAGATCACCCCACTGTACTCCAGCCTGGGAAACAGAGGGAGATCCTGTCTAAAAAAAAAAAAAAAAGAATCACTTGCTCTTCCTCCATAAGAGGTTGGGGCACATGAGATCTAGGAGTGTGACTTTTAGCAGCTCCCCACTTAGGGTTTAAAATAACTTTCTGGTTGAAATTTTAAAAAAAGAAAGTAAGGAAGAAAAGGGAACCTCCCACTGCAACCCACAAAACCCCAACAAGAAAAGGAGGCCTCCTGCTCCCCAGCCCAGGCTCAAGCCCACTTAATTCTCTCTTTGGAGACAGTAACAGAGGAATTGTTCAAGGAAAAATCAAGTGGGAAGCTCTTGGAGCTGAAGAGCCTGCAAGACAATCCACTTAAAGTTTCTCATATAACAGGTGAGAAAATAGAGGCTCGGAGAGGGGACATGGTTTGTCCAAAGCCACCCAGCAAGTTAGGGGCAGAAGCAGGGCCAGAATCATAGAGGCAGGAGAGACCTTGAAAGCACCTACCTCAGAGTTACACCCTCAAGAGCCCCCCAGGGAATGTCTAGAAGAGGCACAGATCAGCTATTCCCTCTCCACTGGCCACAGGCCAGGCACCTGAGCCAAGCTGGGCAAATGAGAAGCCATTTTAGAACTTCTGTTGGTCAAGGGAGCCATCCATCTTTGCATCTCTCCACAGGTGTAGAGTCTGCCACTTTTTAAAAATAATTGTACACAAAATTAGCTAGGCGTGTTGGCGTGTGCCTGTAATCCCAGTTACTTGAGAGGCTGAGGCAGGAGAATCGCTTGACCGGGGAGGTGGAGGTTGCAGTAAGCCAAGATTGTGCCACTGCACTCCTGCCTGGGTGACAGAGTGAGACTCTGTTTCAAACAAACAAACAAATAAATAAATAAAAACAATTGTGTACAATACATATAACCTAAAATTTACCATCTTAACCTTTTTTTTTTTTTTTTTCCTGTACAGACGGAGTCTCACCATGTTGCCCAGGCTGGTCTGGAAGTCCTTGCCTCAAGTGATCCTCCCACCTTGGCCTCCCAAAGTGCTGGGATTGCAGGCGTGAGCCACTCTGCCATTCATTAACCCGTTTGAAGTGTACAGTTTAATAGTGTTAAGTACATTCACACTTCATGCAACAAGTCTGCTGCCTTTGACATACATGAACATAAGTTTCCTGAAACAAGTCTTATACTCCTGTCTAAGAAAAACAATAGTGAACAAAGTGATAAATGGTAACAGACACTGGTTCTTGGGGCCAGGAAGACAAGAGGGAGTAGTGGAAACTATGGCAAACAGGAAAGCCCAAACCCCTTCTAGGAGACAGTCACTAATCAGCTCCAATCTGCTTTTGCCTGCAGGAATGCTACATCATCTATATATGAAAACACTCAATTTTTTTTTTTTTTTTTTTTTTTTTGAGACAGAGTTTCACTCTTGTTACCCAGGCTGGAGTGCAATGGATGTGATCTTGGCTCACTGCAACCTCCGCCTCCCGGGTTCAAGTGATTGTCCTGCCTCAGCCTCCAAATCCAAAGTAGCTGGGATTACAGGTGTGTGTCACCATATCTGGCTAATTTTTGTGTGTGTGTATTTTTAGTAGAGATGGGGTTTCAATATGTTGGTCAGGCTGGTCTCAAACTCCTGACCTCAAGTGATCCACCCGCCTCAGCCTCCCAAAGTAAGAAAAACCTGATTTTTTAAACTTAACTTTTCAATACTCAAAATTCAAAACAGTTGAAAAGGTACAGAAAATGTCTCCCTCCTACTACAGTTTCCCACTCCACAGGTAACCACAATTACTGATTTATTGTGGATAAAGTGTGTTTATAATTATACAAATAGTAACATAAACATACATTTTTCTGTGTTTTATCCCATTTTACATAAAATAGAGCATAACAAACACACTGTTTTTGTTGTTGTTGTTGTTGTTGTTGTTGTTGTTGTTGTTGTTTTTTGAGACGGAGTCTCGCTCTGTCGCCCAGGCTGGAGTGCAGTGGCCGGATCTCAGCTCACTGCAAGCTCCGCCTCCTGGGTTCACGCCATTCTCTTGCCTCAGCCTCCCAAGTAGCTGGGACTACAGGCGCCCGCCACCTCGCCCCGCTAGTTTTTTGTATTTTTTAGTAGAGACGGGGTTTCACCGGGTTAGCCAGGATGGTCTCAATCTCCTGACCTCGTGATCCGCCCGTCTCGGCCTCCCAAAGTGCTGGGATTACAGGCTTGAGCCACCGCGCCCGGCCACAAACACATTGTTTTACACCTTGCTTTTTAATTAACCTATCCTAAATATTCTTTTTTTTTCTTTTTTTTCTTTGAGACAGAGTTTTGCACTGTCACCCAGGCCAGAGTGCAGTGGTGCAAACACAGCTCATTGCAGCCTCGACCTCTGGGGTTCAAGCGATCCTCTCACCTCAGCCTCCCAAGTAGCTGGGACTACAGGCACGTGCCATCGTGTCTGGCTATTTTTTTTATTTGTAGAGATGCAAGTCTCACTATGTCACTCAGGCTGGTCTCAAACTGCTGGACTCAGGTGATCCTCCTGCTTTGGCCTCCTAAAACGCTGGAATTACAGGTGTGAGCCACCATAGCCAGACGAGAATTTTCTTTATTAGTACATAGACAGTATCCTCATTATTATTATTATTATTATTTTTTTGTTTTTGTTTTTGTTTTTTTGAGACGGAGTCTCGCTCTGTCGCCCAGGCTGGAGTGCAGTGGCCGGATCTCAGCTCGCTGAAAGCTC